>NW_024544860.1:2500-380000 GCF_018167655.1 Microtus oregoni
TCCCCTCGAGGGACGTGAGGGGGGACGCCGAGGCCCACGACGCTCGGACGGGCCCGGACCTCGGGGACGGGGAGAGTCATCGACCGGAGCCCCCGCCGCCGCACCGGAGGAAAAAAAAAGCACGCAAGTGAGGGGTATCTCACCGCCAGGCACCCAACCCGGTGCGGTGGCGGTTCCCCACACGAGACGCGCCTTCCCGGAGGACGACGACGACGGGGCCGGAAGAGTCCCCAGACGCACCTCGGCCAGCGGACCCACCGCCACGCCGCAGACGACGGACGTCCGCTAAGCCTCCTTCCCTCGCGAGGCTCCCGAAACGCGCAGAGCCTGCCTGCCTCTCGCACCCTCTCGCACGGACCCACCGCCGAGACAGACGCGCCCGCCACCGCCGAAGGGAGGCCCTCCGGCGGCGACGGGCCCCGACGCGTCCGGCGACGCGCCGGGAGACGACCGACCGCCGTTCTCTCCAAAGGCCGCACCCGAGAGAGAGGTCACGACCCCGCAAAGCCAGAACCGGATCCCCGACCCCGAGGAGGGACGGGTCAACCGCTGCTCCCCAACCGTGGGAACGCTGCCGGGGAGGGGGAGCGAGGCGACCTCCACACGGCACACAACACGAGCGACGCACGCACGCGACGCGCGCGGCGAGGCCGCGGTCCGCGGGAACGGCAAAGACGGGGAAGCGCGGGAAGGACCGCTCGCGGCGGGCACGGACGGTGGACGGGTGGGGCCCGGGAGCCCACCGCCACCCAGCCCCGCTCTTTCCGCTCGGTTCCACGCCCCGACCGAGGCGCGTACGCACCCTCGGGGGGAGCGGGGGAATCGGGGTCCCGCGGCACTCGGGCGTGCGCGCACGCGGCCCCCCTTCGTTCCCCACCACGGGTAACACATCTCAGGCTCCGACACGGCACGCCGGCTTCACGACACGCTCTCTTGCCCCGCGTGGTTCCTCCCCGTACTCGGAGCGAGGAGGCGCGGGCCGCAGCGGGCGACACAAACGCTCGGGTCTTCCCCCCCCAAAGACGGGACACGGCGAGGGGCACCCGGCCAAAGCTACGCGCATCGGGCGTTCAGGGCGTGCCGGGGCGACCCCAAGCACGCCCTCTCTTCCCATCGGATCGCTAGAGAAGGCACTTTTTCTCACTGAGGGCGGGCGGGACGGACCCGGCCCGACGAGCCTCCGGCCGCGGCAGCGCAAGAGCAGGGGAAGCGACACACGCACACCGCTCGATGATCTCGAGCGCGGCGAGGCGGGGGGGTCTGCGGTATCGGTAAGGCTTCCTTTCCGGGGCGCACTCTTGAGCGTTCGCGGACAGGGGGGACCGGACCGAGAAAAAGCATACTACACAAGAGGTCCCCCGAGAGCCAGGCCTGCCTCTCCGGCAACACCCACCGGGTCTGCACCAGGCGGGGAGGCATTCTTATAGTCAGTCCATCAGACAGACCACCTTTAACGGTGAGAAGAAAATGATAAAGGCCGGCCGCGACCGCTCAACACCACCCAACGGCTCACCGCCTACGGGAGAAGGCAGCGCGTGGTGGGCCGCTCGCCCGATCTCACGAGATAGCCGTGAGAGAGCCATCTTACCGCTCGCCTCGACCCCCTTACTTGATCCTCGGGACCACACACCTCGCAGAGGAACACCGCTAAAAGGCCGTACACCACGCGCAGGAGGCATACACGTCAGAGAACCGGGAAACGCCGCCGCCGCTCAGAACCGGGCACCTCTGAAGATCGGCCTGGAACGCTCCAGGAGCACCACAAGGATCACAAAGCAAGGCGCGTGCACACGAACCCGGTCGGGAGGGGCACGTAACACGGCACATCAGCCGACCCTCCCCCGGCTCGGAGGGAGGAGGGCCAAACAGACCCACACACGGTGGGCATAGCGAAACGCGCGACGGGGAACAAAGCCCCCGGCGCGCCTCACAGGAACCCCCACGAACCACAGCGAGGAGTGCGGGGGGGCTTTCACAGGGCTCAGGCCGGATAACCGCACCCCTGCCTTCCACACACCACCGGTAAAGGTGGGGAGGAGAGACGAGGGGCCCGCTGGCAGAACGAGAAGAGCGGCCGCCATTCGCCATGAATGTCCGTCCCTCGCCTGGCGCGGCTTAGGCCTCCGGCCCGAATGAACACAGGGCGAGCACACCACATCGATCAACAAAGCGGAACCGGGAAGAATCGAGCGAGAGATCACCACAGACCCAACACATGCCGCCAAAAAAAAAACAAAAAAAAAAAAAGAAAACCCTTCACACACCTCCACACCAAAAAACAGCGGCGGGGGGTCAACCAGGGAATCCAAGAAAAGGTGTGCACTCGGGAGGCACATAAGGCAGCAGAAGGGCCGGGCCACCCTCAACCCAAAAGGACTCATGGAGACTCGGGAGCTCCACAAGCTGGGAAGGGGGTGAGAAAAAACAGCGCGCTCGGGAGGCACACGGGAGCAGAGGACCATGGAGGAGACTCGGGAGCTCCACAACCTGGTCCCCGCCCTCCCAAAAAAAAAAAGAAAAAGAAAAAAAAGCACCGGGACGGTAAGGGAGAAAGAAGCATCGAGAGACGGGTCCCACCATCCAAGCAGAACGGGTGACAAGCCACGAAGCGGGGATGCCTGACACGCTTCACCACGGGCAAAAGAGCAAGGCAAGGAAGCCGGTCATCTCAAAAAGCCGCACAGGAAAAGCACACACGGGCCCAGCCCCAAAAGGCAGCGAGGCGCGGGCTGGGCTAGACGGGAAAAGTAACACCCAGTGAGGCTCAGAAGAGAGACCGCCACCTAGCGTCCTTTAATGTCACCCAATTAAAGGACAGCGTGTCAGCACCTATCTGCAGGTACAATAAGGACAGATAGCAACCATTAGAAGAATGACAACAGGTACGGGGAGTCATTCACAGACCACACAGAACTCCTGAAAGTGAGGCTGGGTGAAATGTCCCAAAAATGTCCCCATAAACAAGAGAACCGACCCTCAAAGGAACAACTGGTCGACCTCATAACCATGAAAGGACCGAGAGAGCGAGGTGGACATGTCAGAAAGCCGGGCGCCCAGCCTCCTCCCGGCCGAGGACCCTGCGACCAGCCGCTAGGAATGGAGAAGGGCAAGAAGAAAAAACTTGGAAAAAAAAAATCTCGAGTCCAAGAAACCGGGGACCAGTGAACAGGGGAGCCGGGACCACCACCCTCCTCTCGGCCTCGACAACACGAGGCCCGCCGCTGGGCTCTCGCAAGACCGAGGGCAGGAGAAAGGGGCGGGGTAGAGCTCCGAGACCCCAACGAGTCCGGACCAGGGAGGCGAGGAAGCCGGCACCACGGCCTCCTCTCGGTCTCAGGATGGCAAAGCCCGCCACTGAGGACCGAGGGTTCCTGACAAGAGGAAGAAAATGAATAAAAAGCTCCGAGAGTCCGGAACAGGGAGGCGAGAAAGCCGGGACCACCGCCTCCTCTCGGCCTCAAGATGAGGAAGTCCGGCACTGAGGACCGATGGTTCTCGCAAGAGGAAAAAAAAATGTCCGAGACCCCAGCGGGGAAGCCGGGATCAACCATCGCCTCCTCTCGGCCTCGGGTCGCCGGGTCCCAGGGCTCTTAGAAGAGAGAAAAGGCAAGGGAAAAGCAACTTTTAAAGCCGGGGTATTTCACCGATCCTGGGCCCGGGAGGACCCGACACCTAGCGGGGGTACGCGAACGACTGAAGCCTTCTGGTCGACCCGCTCGAGTCTCCCAGCACCCTCTCCAGCTGGTCCCGTCACTCGGTTCCATCCCCAACGCATGCACGCATGCACCCATGGGTGACTTCCGGCACAACCTCCTACACAGAGACCGTTCCCAAGCACGACACCGACTCCGGGACACACCCGCCTGCCAGGCCGGGACTCTCGTCACTCTTTCCGCCTCACAAAAGCCGTTTCGCCCCGTCCTCGTCACCGACCGAGGACCAGGAGAAAAAGGCCACCGCTAGGGGGCGCCCGACAACCGACCGCCATAGATCGCTCGCTCGCTCGCTCGCTCGGCCGCGGCGGCGGCGGCGGCGGCGGCGGCGTCTTCACCTTCTCTGGCGTGACAGCGTCCTCCCACGCTCACGCCCGGAGGTGGCACGGGCCCACAGCAGGACAGGGAACTCCCCTGTCGGTTCCCCCACCCCACCCCCGAACACGGTGAACGTGGGCCGGGCTGGACATTCGGGGCTACGAAAACGAAAGTACGACCGAGACCACAGGCAGCTAGGAAAACAGGCGAATCGATCGTTCGCTCGCTTGCTCACGGGAAACAAAGAGTGTGTCTGACAGGCCAGGGGCTTCTGCAACCATTAGGGCATGGTGAGAAGGAGGGACCGAGGGGGACCGAGGGGGACCGAGGGAGGCGGCAACGGCAGTTCCCTGCCATCTAAGTCTCCTTTCACCATGGCCACTGCTTGCTTGCTTGCTTGCTTGCTTGCTTGCTTGCTTGCTTGCGGTTCTTTTTCTTCACCCCACTCCCCACACCCTCAGCCCACACTTCTCAGACTAAATACCGAGTCGGAGAAAATTAAAACAGCCGTGGAATAGTTTTTTTTAAAAAAATAATAATCATAATAATAATAATGAAATAAAAATAGTTTTGAAAAAAATCCCACTCGAATTTCATTTCCGGGAATAATATCGTCATAGTGATGTGTCACTTAGGACAGAAAAAATAAACAGGTCACTTTAGTCATTTCTTGGAGAGGGTCTGTTTCCCCACCACGATGGTTCTCACTTGCTGAGTTGCTGAAGATGATCTCCTGATCCTCGTGTTTTCAGTTTCTGAGTGCTGCTGACATGACAGACATGGGCCCTCACACTCGAGTTTATGAGACACTACTGAGAGCGTGGAGCCCATAGGACAAGGCTCTGGCTTTCCCTTCCCCTCCCACATAAGCCAGATAGATAAATAAATAAATGCCCAGCAGCAGAAGCATGAAAGCAGCTTCTCAGACCCTTTAGAGCTCCTGAGTACTGGGGTTACAGTCATGGCAGAGGATATGACTAGGCCAGGGCTCCCTTCACAACCACCATCCAGGCCTGCCTGCCTGCCTGCCTGCCTTCCTTCCTTTTTTAAATGCCAGTTTACTAAAATTTTAGTTATTTTTAATTGCGTTGGGAGGCTAGAAATTTTTGGGTTTTCGGGAGAGGGCAGACATATGAAAGAAAGGAAGAAAGGAAGGAAGGAAGAAGGATCAGAGCAGTGAATATACAGGTACACAGTCCTTACACCAATGTTGACTGCAGATAGAAAAATAAGAGGAAGAAAAAAAAAAATAGAACGTCACCAAAAGGACAGCCTGGTCTATAAAAATGAGTTCCAGGACAGCCAGGGCTATTCCATGAAATTGGCTGAGTTCGAATCAGCAATTTCCCAACTCCAACAAGAATGTTTACTACAGGAAAGGCAACAGATGTACACATCAAGGAAGGCCAGTGGAGCTGTAGGCACACCCTTCACACCCTTTGAAACTTCTCTGTCCCAAGGTCACAGAGTTAGGAAAGGAAAATAACAACACGTCACTGAAGTCATTCCTAGGCTAGGCCTTCCTTCACAACCATTTGAAAGGATCAGAGCACTGAATATACACACGCACGGTAATTACACCAACGTGGACTGGAAAGACACCTAAACTAACAGAGACACACACACACACAATCCATAGCATTTGCTGCCTAGCAGATAAAATGAATGCCAGTGTCAGTAGGCACACCCTTCACACCCCTTGAAACTTCTCTGTTGCAAGGTCACAGAGTTAGGAAAGGATCTTGATCTTGAACTTTCCTTAATAGTGAGTCTGTGTGTGTATATCACACTCAAGCCAAGTACCCCTCAGAGCTCATGGAAGACAAAACAGAGCTCTAGAATAAGAGAGACGGGGGGGGGGGGGGGGTTCACTCAAGAAAATGAAAGCAAAACCCTACACAAACCCTGGCACACAGTAAAATCAGTCCTATGAGGAAATTTGTAGCTCTAATTGCCTACTTTTTAAAAAGACTTCTAACCGGGTAATGGTGGTACACGCCTTTAATTCCAGCACTCGGTCTGGTCTCCAAGAGCTAGTTCCAGGACTGACTCAATTAGAGAGAACTAGAGAGAAACCCTGTCACAAAACAAACAAAGGAATAAAGTATTACATAAATACTTTATGGAAGAATAGATGGACAGATAGACAGACAGACAGACAGACAGACCCACACCCCATCTTCTGCCTTCTGAAGGTACCAGGCTCTCTCACAGGGGTCAGGCAGAAACGTAGGCAGTGTATGCGTGTGATATCAAGCAAGCCTATATGTGATATATAGGGTATGATAGGATAATGTCAGTATTAAATTGGGGTAGGTCTCAGGAGCACAAGAACCCAAATCTGTGCTGTACTCCCTGTCACCAGAAGAGGGCACTAGATCCCCACCATGTGGTTTCTGGACATTCCAGAAATTCCATCTCTCCAGTTCTCATCCTTTCATTGTTCCTCCTGCATGCCTACACCTAGTGAAAGAGTGGGCACCTTTCCTCCCTGCTTGTGTGTATCTGTGTCTGTCACAGCCTGGATAGCCAGAGTGCCCGCCACCTCTGCCTGAGATAGATGTGGCCGGCAGCCCTGGGGCTGGGGGAAAGGGAGAGAGAGAGTGGGTCCCCTGGAGAGCCTTGGGCAGAGGCTCTGTGGATTCCCTGGAGGAGGCCTGACCCCCTCTGAGGAGCCCATGGGGGAGGGGGAAAGGGAAGGTCAACCATTACAGTCCTGCCTGGCTTTTGCTTTGCTTTGCTTTGTTTTTGTTTTGTTTTGTTTCCAGGTACAGCTGTGACCAGGTCTGAATCCAGGACAGACTCCAAAGCTAGAGAGAAATCCTGTCTCAGAAAACAAAAAAAAAAAAAAAATAAACGAATGGATAGATAGCTACATAGCCAGACAGAGAGATGATAAAAACACCTCCAAGATCAGGGAGACCAAGGCAGGCAGATCACTGTGAGTTTAAGGCTCCCTTGTTCTGCAGATTGAGATTCAGGACAGGCAAAGTGACACAGAGAAACCCTGTTTTCAAAAAAAAGGTGGGGGCTGGAGAGACATGACTCTGCGGTTAAGAGTGCTGACTGCTCTTCCAGAGGACCCAGGTTCAATTCCTACCACCCACATGGCAGTCAACAGCTGTCGATAACTCCAAGATCTGACACCCTCAGATAGACATACATGCAGGCAAAACACCAATGCCGATAAAATAAATTATTAGGAAAATAAATATATAAAAGAGGTGTTTAGTGCATGCCTTTAATCTCAGCACCAGGAGGAAGAGGCAGATGACTCTCTGTGAGTCTGAGGCCAGTCTTGTCTACAAAGTGAGTCCCAGGGCATACAAGGGTACACAACGAAACCTTATGTTGAACAACCACAAATAAACAAACAAATAAAGAGATAATAACAATAAAAATATTTGAGAGTTCAAATAATTGACTTCATCCACAATAAAAGAATATAAAAATAAAAATATCAAATGCACTTGAACACATCGGCACAGGAGACCGCTTCCTAAATAGAACCCCAGTAGCACAGACACTGAGAGAAACAATTAATAAGTGAGAGAGACCTCCTGAAACTGAAAAGCTTCTGTAAAGCAAAGAACATGGCCAACAAGACAAAATGACGGCCTTACAGAATGGGAAAAGATCTTCACTAACCCCACATCAGACAGAGGTCTGATCTCCAAAATACACAAAGGACTCGAGAAATTGGTCATCAAAAGAACAAATAATCCAATTAAAAAAAAAAATGGAGTACAGACCTAAACAGAAAACTCTCAACAGAGGGATCTAAAATGGTTGAAAGACACTTAAATGTTGGGTCGGGGGCGGGGGGGGGGGGGGGTCATGCAAAGATGAGAACACCACCAATTGTTTTTGTTTTGTTTTGTTTCCAGGTACAGCTGTGACCAGGTCTGAATCCAGGACAGACTCCAAAGCTAGAGAGAAATCCTGTCTCAGAAAACAAAAAAATAAACGAATGGATAGATAGCTACATAGCCAGACAGAGAGATGATAAAAACACTGGAGCACAAGAACCCAAATAAAATGAATTCCAGTTTAAAAACCATATAAAATCTAATAAACTTGAAAGACATCGAACCAGAAAGAAGAGAAATCGGGAAGTTACCCTTGAAAGCATTGGCACAGGAAACTACTTCCAGACACTCTGAGAATTTTGCACACAGGCAGGCAAAAATACTAATAAACAAATAAATGATCAAATTAGGTCATCAGGCAGCCACCTCACCTGCCTCAGAAATTTTATGATGAGCTATTACAGCAATCAGTATACGCATGTCTTACCTTAATCATTGCCCTGGAAGTCGTCTTTGGTGATTGGCATTTGCTCCCTGAGAGAACACACACTCCTTCCAGGAGCCTTCAGTTGATGGTGAAGTGCTGCGTGGAATCAGGTGTTGGTGAACTTACTGTTCAAACGTTAAGTACTTTGATAACATCTGTTGATAAGATTTTAAGGCAAAACAAATCTCACTGTGATTGCTTAGTCACACAGGTGGGAGGGGTTTTCAGGACTTTACTCACATTCCTTTAAAAATATTTCCTGGGATGGGTGTGGTAGCTATGCCTTAATCCAGACACTGAGGAGGCCAAGGAAGGGAGATCTTTGATTTGAAATTAGGCCTGGTGTACTTAATGAGTCCTACCATGCTGGGGATAAAGCGTTCTGGATCCCCTGTGTTTCCTAGCACTTGGGAAGCAGAAGCTGGTGGAATTTGAGGCCAGCATGGTTTACAGAGCTACTTTCAATACAGCTGTTCCCCAGAGAAACACTGTCTCAAGGGATAAAAATGCTTCTGGGCTGGGCTTGGTGATATATAAACAGAAACTTTAAAAAACAAACAAACAAGCAAAGCCAGTGGTGGTTGCTCACGCCTTTTATCCCTGCACTTGGGAGGAGCAAGTGAGTTCAAGCCCAGCTTGGGCAAGCATGTGGTTCACCTACTGAAAAAAAAAGGCAAAACATTTATAGACATAAAATAATAAAGTGATGGTGGAGGGAGAAAGCACATAAGGTACATATCCAAGCTTCAACCAAGTTATTAGAAGCATTAGGGGCAGAAAACCCAGAATTTCTATTTACTCAACTAGGGCCACAAAATTGTCAGAGCATGCAGCCAATCAGAATTATCGGCAATAGCCTAATTTACATGGAAAGAATTGCTTGATGGGAAATGGTAGGCAAAGGTGCTCACCATAACCGTAAAAGAACTTCTGCATAGACATTCAGAGACCAGCAAGTCTCAATAAACAGCTAGGGTTTTTTTAATCTCTTTTTCTTTTGTCTTCTTTTGTGTTTTGTACCTGTCTTTGGAGCTTGTTCTGTAACTAGTTCCATGTAGGTCAAGATGGTCTCAGAAACAGAAATCTGCCTGCCTCTGCCTTCTGAGTGCTGGGATTAAAGGTGTCTGCCACCGTCACCCAGTGTCCTTTTTTGAGTTTTACATAAGAGTAAAGTGTACCTTCATTTACAGTTATTTACACAAATCTACTTTTAATGATATCTAATTATACTCTATAACTTAGTTATAGATCTAAACAAAGTAAATGGAGACTTTCTATCCTGATATTTTCTTTTTAAAGAACTTTATAGTTTCATGCACATTGGTGTTTAGCCTGCATGTATAAGACAGTGTTGGATGTTGGATTCCCTGGACTGGACTGGAGACAATTGTGAGCTGCCATGTGAGTACTGGGAGATAAACCCGGGTCCTATTGAAAAACAGTAAATTCTCTTAATTGTGGAGCCATATCTCCAGCCCTAACTGGGTGTTTGTTTTGGGTTTGGTTCTGTTTTTGCTTAGTAATAGTATGAGATTAGCTACTTTGGCTTCCAAAAAAATCGTTTTTTTTTTTTTTTTTTTTAAAAAACTGTGCTATGATGTTTTCCCAGGGGTGTCCGGTCCCCTGGAAATGGAATTATAAACAACTGTGAACTGCCTTTTGGGTGCTAGGAATTGAGACCAGGTCCTTAGGAGGAGCGGTCAAATGTCCTTGAGCCCTCAGCCCTCCTGCAGCCCTAGTTACATTTTTTTTGAGACAGGATTGGTCTGTGTAACAGTCCTGGCTGTTCAGAAACTCACTTTGTAGACCAAGCTTCCTTGAACTCACAGAGAACCACCTGCTTGTCCCGAGTATTGGGATTTAAGGCGTGTGCCTGACCTACCTATATTTTTATCTTAATTTTCAGTCCCTTTTGTTCTTCTTTTAAAAGATTTATTTATTTCTTATGTATACAGTGTTCTGTCTGTATGCTTGCTGGCCAGAAGGGGGCACCAGATCTCATTTACAGATGGCTGTGAGCCACCATGAGGTTGCTGGGAATTGAACTCAGGACCTCTGCAAGAGCAGCCAGTCCTCTTAACCTCTGAGCCATCTCTACAGCCCCTTTTGTTTTTATCTTCCTGGTTGCTCGGATTTCTGAGTTTGTCATAACCATTCTCTTAGCATGATAAAGTTTGATTTCTCACTCTGCAGGCAGAAGGGACACACAGTATAATATATGCAATGACGTGTTCATCTTGGTTGTCAATAACTGAAAAATGTATTTTGGAACAGATTTCTTTCATATGTATTTAGCCTAGAGCTATTTATGTGGACCAGGATGTCCTACTCCGATACCTGCCTGCCTCTATCCTCCTCCTCGAGTTCTCCAACTAATAGTGGGCACCACCATGGCAGCCGGTTTCTCTTTGGTGTCCTACAATCACAAACAATCATGATCCTATTTATTCAGTATAACATATACCATTGATTGTGGGATTCAGGATAATGACTACAATTCTAACACAACTTTTAGTTGGGTATTTGGAGGACAGTGTCACATCGGACTAGACAGAAGTCCCTGGCCTGAGCTGTCTAATGATATTCAGCCACCTGGTTTCCCTAGAATTTTCAAAGATCTGAAAGACCTTTTGATTTTTGCCAGGTAGAGGGGTGAGCATGAGCCTCAATGGAGAACAAATGTGCCTTTATTTTAGGGTTAAGGTTGGGTTTCTTTTTGGGAGAGGAAACTTGCTTTCTTGTGTGCCAAGGCAAATGTGGGAGAAGACACTGCTCAGGTGCACCAAATTTTTCCTACCACAAGTGGTATGTTACACAGTACCTGGTATGAATATCATTTTCACAGGACAAGCACATAACAACCTTTGGCCAGAAGAGGGAGCCACAACACGATTGATCATATACTTACCCTCCATCAACCAACAGTCTATGAACTTATTGGAAAATGAATTAATGCTGGTCTAAAAGAAAACAAAAAGAAACATATTGATAAAGTGAATCTAATGATATTGTATACTCATCTATGAATTCCTTGGTCAGCCATCATCAGAGAGGCTTCATCCTGCAGCAGATAGGAACAAACAAAGACCCACAGCCAGGAATTGCACAGAGAGTGAGAGGATATCTCCATGAAATCCAAGAACTTAGAGGTGAGGGAACCCCATGAAAGAGGAGTTGGAAAATAGTTTATGATACTGAGGGAATGGTGGACACCAAGATAACTAAGTTCTATAAATAAGCATGAGCAGAGCTCATGGGATTTCAGAGTGGGTCAATGAGTGTGGCTCTGGGCCTTGTGCCTTCTCTTGGGATCTGACACTACTATAAAGGTTAAAAACTGAATTGTCACTTATACCTGCTGGGAGAGAGATAACCACTGTTCTCCAGTAGGGTGACCATTAATATCCAGGACAAGCCTCGTGTTGTCTCTTCACAGCGACAGAAACCATGATTAAGGCATTAGATTGGCCTTGTTGGAGGAGGTATGGCCAAGACTCAGCCTTGTGTCCATTCACTTCCTGCTGCCTTCTAAACAAAATGTAGCCAGCACCATGTGTGTCTGTATGCCAACATGCTCCTGCCATGATAATGGACTAAACATTTGAAAATGTTCAAATAAATAAATGTTTTCCTTTAAAAAGTTGGCATGGTCATGGTGTCTCTTCATATAGAAACCCTAACTAAGACATGGGATATTTCTCTCAAACCACCATACTACTCACAAAGTAAAAACTAGTTGTTTCTGCAGAGTATCACTGTATATAACAACCACTGTTAAGGAGACACCCCATGCCCAGCAGTAGATGGCCAAGACAAAAAGAACTCAGGGGCATTTTGCAGGTTGCTTGTCTCATAATGATTTGTCTGGGCATTTTTTTCTTTTTTCTCTTTCTCTCAAATGTTTTGCATATGTATTATGGTCTCTGATGTTGTACATTTTATGTACTTATAAAAGTGTGCTATTGTATCTATGGGTATTTTTCCTTATTTTTCTTTGTTTTTTACGTGCTTTTCCTTGTTTCTCTGAGAAACAGTCCTGGCAGTCCTGGAACTTACTCTGTAGATCAGGCTGGCCTTGAGCATCTTTTGGGTAGGAATATCCTTTGGGTGGGACCAGGAAGGATTGAGTATCATTTTGGGTATATACTCAAAAATGGTATTGTTGGGTCTTGAGGTAGATTGTTTTCCTAATTTTTAAGAAGGATTTATTTATTATGTATTCACTGTTCTGCCTGTATCTTGTATATGTCCCTGCAGGCCAGAAGAGGGCGCCAGATCTCATTAATGGTGCTTGTGAGCCACCATGTAGGTGCTGGACTATAATTCAGGACCTTTGGAAGAGCAGTCAGTGCTCTTAAACTCTGAGCCATCTCTCCAGCCTGTTTCCTAATTTTCTAAAAAATTGCCATAATGATGGGTGGTGGTGCACACCTTTAATCCCAACTCTGGGGAGCAGAGGCACATGTATCTCTGTGATTTCAGGGCCAGCATGGTCTACAAGAGCTAGTTCCAGGACAGGCTCCAAAGCTACAGAGAAACCCTGTCTCAAAAAAACAAAAGCAAACAAATAAAAATTGCCATACTGATATCCAAAGCAGCTGTACCAGCTTGCACTCTGGCAATGGAGAACTTTACCCATTATCACACATCTCCTCAGGCATGAGGTGTCATCCATGTTTTTAATTTTGGCAATTCTCAGACTGGTTTGATTTGCATTTCTCTGATGACTAAGGATGTTGAACATTTCCTTAAGTGTCTTTCAGCCATTTTAGATTCATCTGTTGAGAGTTCTCTGTTTAGGTCTGCACCCACTTTTTATTGGATTATTTGTTCTTTTGGTAACCAATTTCTTGAGATCTTTGTATATATCCCAATTAATCTATCCATGAGTCAAATATATATATATATATATATATATATATGTTGCTTTATACAAAGTATGATTTATAGTTTAAAGGAACAAGCAAAGTACACACTTTTTCGATTATTTACTTTTAATGTTTCTACTAAGATAAAAAATAGATTTTTAATGATAATTTTTGTTATCTCAGATATTATCAAAATGAACAATATTAACTTGTAAATTTCTTAAATATAGACTGTATAGTCTTCCACTAGAAAATGCTGTCCCTCATACTTTTCCTGCGTTTCTCAGACCAGGATTATGTACAATGTCCCTTAGAGCATTAAGAAATGTTGGCTGATGTCATTAACACATGGCACATGCACATTGCATGTATACACACAATGAGGGAAGAATAACAAACACTATCAATGCTCAAGAAATAGACAACAGGATTGGAGAGATGGCTCAGTAGTTAAGAGCATTGCCTACTCTTCCAAAGGTCCTGAGTTCAATTCCCAGCAACCACATGGTGGCTTACAACCATCTATAATGAGATTTGGTGCTCTCTTCTGGCAAGCAGGTATATATGCAGGCAGAACACTGCATACATAATAAATAAATAAATCTAAAAAAAGAAATGGACAACATATGGAGCATTTTTCAAACTTATTTTATTCAACATCATCTCATGAAAATAGCTTTTCAGAAAACATGCATTTTTAAATTTTTGCCTTAAATACACTGTTCCTGGACAATAAAGTCCACAGCAGGTCAGAGAATGCACCCCTTCTTTCAATGACAAAATAGCATCTCGCCTCTTCAAGAAAAATAAACAATCTAAAAAAAAAAGCAATAAGTACTCATCTCTTTATTATTTTCCTAAGTGCACAAAGAAGAGAAAACCATGTGCTTATTTTCTGGGGTACAATTTAAATACCCCATGGGAGTGGTCTTGAGCATCTCTGGGGAGGGAGTCATCATATGATGGGCTTCCTCAGAGGTGGAGTCTGGACTGAGGAAACTCACAGGGGAGGGGGTTTGGAATGAAACTTCCATCAAACATCCCAGACTCTTTCAGTATATGGATTCCAGGGACTGAGGGGAAGCTTTCACCCAAGCATCCCAGACTCAAACCAGTTCATATCTGGCTGCTTCCTGTAGGCATGGGTGATGTGCGGGAGGGGAGGGCTGGGAGTTGGTGGACAATGGGACACGTGGCTGGAGAGATATACAGTTAACTGCCATTTTGGAGACCTCAGGCATTTGTTCCTTGAGGGAAATGAGAAGGCAGGTTGCTAGGAGAAAAAATAGATTGTTATCATCTGTTTTTGTTGTACTAACAAAGATGTGTGTGCCAGGAAGAAGAGCAGATAGGCGCTTCGTTGTGGCATCTTGGAGAACTGGATGGTGGTAAGAACCAACTGAGGGACAGACCGAGTGTTCTGAATATGTGCCCACTTGAGCGTGGAGAAATGGTAGTAGCACGGTGTCATAGAAGCTTGGCAGCCGAAGTGTTGACCCCTCACTGTGTGAGGCGCTGTTCATTGAGGTTCGAGAGACCTAGGAACTAAATATTCGAGGGGAAGAGAGGTGCTGTGGCAAGCCTCCAACATGCCACCACTTTTGCGAGGATCACATGTGGTCTCTTATTGACCTGGTGACCTGAGGCCAGTCCCAGGAGGGGACTTATTGCCTCTCCCTGCCTATTAAGTAAGTCTTCATTTTCTTTAAATTTTTTTTATTTATGTATTTTTTAATATTTATTTATTTATTATGTATACAATAGTCTGTCTGTAAGTCTGCAGGCCAGAAGAGGGCACCAGACCTCATTACAGATGGTTGTGAGCCACCATGTGGTTGCCGGGAATTGAACTCAACTCAGGACCTTTGGACCTCAGGACCTCTGTAAGGTCAGTCGGTGCTCTTATCTGCTGAGCCAGCTAATCTCTCCAGCCCCCAACAATCATTTTCTTTTTTTTTTAGATTTATTTATTTATTATGTATACAACATTCTGCCTCGATGTATGCACACACACCAGAGGAGGGCGCCAGATCTCAGTACAGATGGTTGTGAGCCACCATGTGGTTGCTGGGAATTGAACTCAGGACCTCTGGAAGAGCAGTCAGTTCTCTTAACCTCTGAGTCATCTCTCCAGCCCCAATAATCATTTTCTTGCTTCTCACTTTTTCTATTAAGCAAGACCTGCAATTAAATACAATAATAATATTCGTTGTATTATTTCAATGAGAACAGGTTCCCATTGGCTCAGATATTTCAATGATTGGTCTTCAGATGGTGAACCTGTTTGGGAAGAATGAGAAGGTGTGGTCATGTTAAGAGGAAGTGTGTCACTAGGGGGTAGGCTTTGAAATTTTAAACTCCCATACCATTTCTAGTTAGCTCACACTCTGTCTCTGCTTTAATCTTGTGTCTGAAGATGTAAGATCTTAGTTACTGCTTTAACGTCATGCCTGTCTTCATGATGTCATTCTCCTTTCTACACTAGTCATAGACTCTAACCCTCTGGAACCGTCAGCCCTAAATTATAAACGTTTCTTACTTATGTTGCCTTGGTCATGATGTTTTGTTATGGCAATAGAAAAGTAAATAAAACATTCATATTTTATAACAGAAATGTTTATTTTTTAATAGAAAATGTTTTATATCTTAGTAGGTAAAATTTTCCGAATAGTAAAGTTGACCTGAGGAGCCAGGACCTTCTTGCGGACGGGGAGACTGTGGTACCAGTGGGTATTAGAGGGGTGGTTCATCATCAGTAGGCTTCCATGGGCCAGCTGCAGCTTGACTACCTTCACTGTCTGCTGGGGTCTCTTCCCTCGAGAGTCATTGTGCTGGAAGAGGAAGTCTCTGCAGGCCCCAAAGGAGACAGATGCGATGGGACTCCCAGGAGCCAGTTCTCTTTTATCATCCCTGTGTAGGTTGCCTGCTTCCTGGGAATGCTGTTCCACTTTCCAAATACTTGGACCTTGGCCAGTGCACCAGTAAAATACTCCATTTCTTGCTCCAACTCTCGGAAGATCTTGTCTGCCTCTGCTTTGTCGAACAGGATGGTGTAATCATCAGAAATATTCATTTTTATAACTGAGACTTTCATTACACTAATAAATCAACATCCTTATTTACTTAATAAAATTGCTTTGTCACCACTACTTTTCCCATTTAATTCTCATGATTTTACTTCTCACTTCAGAATCTTTGAAATAGCATGTTTACTTAACAGGTAATAATAACATTTTATTGATTGGTAAGTTTGTTTTAAAGTAACTCTGATAGAGAATATTTAAAAGTCATATTGTAATTATTCAGCCATGGTGCAAATTGAAAAATCACCTTTTTGAGTGGGGTGGTAGTGACACACACCTTTAATCCCAGCACTCAGGAGGCAGAGGCAGGCAGATCTCTGAGTTTAAGACCAGCCTGGTCTACAAGAGCTAGTTCCAGGACAGGCTCCAAAGCTACATAGAAACCGTGTCTCAAAAAACCAACGGGGAAAAAAAAAGAAGGATAAAAGAACAAAGCAAAAAAGAAAAGTGTCTAAATGGTCTGGATTGTCTATCATATAGTTGATCCTGGGCAGTGAAGTTAGCTAAAGATTACAACTATTTATTATATTCTAGGAAAATAAACTTGGTTCAGGAAAATGATCATTTACGTTCTTGTGGTATACTTAAAATTAATGTGAACTAACTTGGGTACAACTTAATCCCTTATGAAAGGTGCCTACATTTTGCAGTTAGTAATTATGTTGAAGCATTCACTCAAAACAAATACTATAAAATATATAAATTATGTTTCTTGAAGTATTAGTATCAGAATCATGAAAACAATCATAATATTTTTGTATTGCTATTCTTATTTTGGAAGAATGGAATAGTAATTTCATTATTAGAAATATTGTATCTAAAAATGGATAGCATTTCCAACAATAATTGTAATTGTTTCTATTACTTTAAGACTTTATTTTTATGTGCATGGGTGTTGTGCCTGCATGTATATCTGTGCATCATGCATGTATATCTGTGCATCACATGAATTGTTGGTGCACATGGAAGTAGAAGAAAGAATCAGACCTCCAGGACCTGAATGTACATATGGAGAGCCCATATAACATAGAACAATAAGATCATTAAGAATGACAACAGCTGACTGGTTATTTCAAAATAACAGAGAGGATTGATGGTGCTATGACAACAGAGAAATGGCAAATGTGTGAGGCGAGAGATATGACAACCACTCACACTTAATCACCATGCGGGACACATGCTGCCATATTGGAACACATGATAAATACAACCATATATTATTTAACTATAAAAATGTATAAGCAGAATTTAAAACTATACTTTATCATTAATAGAGATAAATGTGCTGAGCAGATACAGATCCATATGCTAAAACTACAGTCGCACAAGGGCAGACTAAACACTGAAATGTGTGCGTCTAAATGCACCATTCTCAGCCCACTGCACTTGCAGGCCCGAAAACTCCAGACTGAAAATATGTTTATACAGTTCCCGTGGAGGCCTGGGAATATAGTTTATTGGGAGAGCACTTATCTACCATTTTTTAAAGATTTATTTATTTATTATGTATACAGTGTTCTGTCTGCATGTATACCTGCAGGCCAGAAGAGGGCACCATATCTCATTACAGATGGTTTTGAGCCACCATGTGCTTGCTGGGAATTGAACTCATGACGTCTGGAAGAGCAGTCAGTGCTCTCAACCGCTGAGCCATCTCTCCAGCCCCTTATCTATCATTTACAAAGCCTAGGTTTAGTACCAAACACTGCAAAACAAAGTCAGAGAGAGGCAAAGCCAGTCAAACTTCTACTCTCCTGTTCTAGTTGAGCTTTGAGAAGCCCTGGTTTGTCACCCACCTCCACACATTCACTCTCTGACTCACCTAGAGTCTCAGAAGTCAGATCTATTCCAGACACACTTTGACAAGAATAAACCAGTCATTGGGAAGAAACACATCCACAAAACCCTCTGAAATTTGCCTGGCAAAAGAGGAGAGCTTTGTGTCCCCTCTCCCAAACCAAATCTGCAAAGGCACACTACTCACCAAAGCACATGGCCTCTGTTGTTGGCTCAATCCACAGCAGGGGCTCTGCCACTTCCTCAACCCCACTGAGAGGAAATTTATTTTCCTGTTATCAAGAAGAATTCCTTACCACCCATAAGAAGGTTTTCTCAATTCTGCCTTTTCCAGGGCTGGATTAATCTGTATCATCAGTGCTTCAAGAAGGAGAAGAGGTCAGTACATGAGGAAGGGTGCAGGACTGGATACGGTGCAATACTTCATTAACTCTAAGTGCTAAAACTCACTGCAACAGAGAACTTCAGACTTCTTACAGGAGCTTACTAGTTTCAAGAGAACCCATTCTGCTTAAGACAAGACTTAAAAGACATCTTCCTGACAGAGGGAGTCCTCCCTCTTCCTCTCTGTACCTGAGAAGCAGTTCTTGATACTTTGCTCCCCAGGAAGCATCTATTTATCTATTTATTTATCTGTTGAGTCAACTCATATTGATTTACACACAGACTCCTTGTGCATTTTGCCTCCTTCTGGTGCTCTCCAGCAACACCGTTACTCCTCTAAGCAACACTATCATCTGCTTATTTTCACAGGGACCAGCACACCCTTCACAAAGTCACCAGTCTGGAGGAGGTAGTCACACCTACAAATCCCTGGTTGTCCAAATTGCTCCTCTACAACCAGGAACAGCTGTTCCACAAGATTTAGACAGTAGGCAAAATTTATTTTTAGCCGGGCGGTGGTGGCGCACGCCTTTAATCCCAGCACTCGGGAGGCAGAGGCAGGCGGATCTCTGTGAGTTCGAGACCAGCCTGGTCTACAAGAGCTAGTTCCAGGACAGGCTCCAAAACCACAGAGAAACCCTGTCTCGAAAAACAAAAAAACAAAAAAAAAATTATTTTTATCTCTAAACCAAATGTGATATATCTCTAGTTCTTCTCATCTCAGGTCTCTGGAAAACCTGACTAAAGCAATAGAGGTTTACAAAGAATAGTCATAAACTAAGTAGGCAAAATATCAACCACCAGGATTATTTAGGCATGAAGTAATTACATCAAAGAGATGAAATATCTACTGAGCTAGTGTTCAATATTGCTAGCTCATTTAGTATTTTCTCTTTCATGAAACTGGTGTTTTAAAGAAGGACCGCAGATTCCATTCTGAATGTATCCAATTTTGAATTTACCAACTTTTCAAAAATCCAAACACTGATCAACCCAGCAAAGCTCCCCTCTGGACACCAGACACTGCCTGTTAACAAATCATAAGCGTTCATGAGCACAAGAAACAACACTGCTGTTCTTCAAGAAACAGACAAGGGAACAACTACCTGGTGGCCTTGGAAACAATGATCTCTTTGATCAGAGGCCAACCCAGGGTGATGTCCATGGATGCTTGCTTAGAGGAAAGTCTCTGATATCATCCGGGTGTCTGGCCAGCCCATGGATTTGTATTCAGAGTGGAGCCTGGCTCTATCTGTGCTTCAGGAAAAAAGGCACAGAAGGGGATATGATGCCCCAAAGAAAAGGCCATCAAAGGTGCTGGGGAACAGATTTCTGGTTATTGCCTCTTAAAATAAAATGTATAGATTCTGTCTGTCTAGGATGGAAACAGCAGTGGGTGGGCTAGGCAATGCTTATGCTAGAGGAAGAGATTGGCAGTGTCTAAGAACAAGTGTCAATAGGCGAGTGAGATAGACAAAAGACCTACGGCTCACACTGAGAGTTCTGGCTGGAAGTTTCAGGTGCCCTTTGGCTTTGGGACAAAATCCTGTGTGGTCAGTCTGTGAGGAGCCAGTGACAACATAATTCCTGTGGCCTCGAATAGAATTGTGTCTTCCCAAATCAAATACATTAAGAAAAATTCTCTCACAACTGTACCCAGTCATTTGTGTTTTGGTTATTTCCTTTGCAGTCAGGTTAACAACCAAGGACAGCCACTAGAGGGCGCACTAGTAATAAAAATGAGCAATGTCGGCACTACTTTTGAGCTCAAAGGGCTTGATTTCCCTGGTATCCCACCCAAGTATTTGAAATAGTCTTTTATCCATACCTTGCTGTCCATGAGGAGATCAACTAACTCCAATGTGGCCTCAACTTCTGATCTCTACAAGTGGTGGCAAATCAGCCTCCACTTTACTGAATTTGGACTTTAGCATCAGAAAGACGCAGTCCAGCTAGCCATCGTGGAGTCTAGGTAGAGGGAGGGCACAGGAGCACACTGAGGATAGCAAAGTTCTTAGTTCTGGAGTATTTGCAATCCATGCTGGTCATGGGTAAAATTTTTATCTGTAGGCACTGTCTGGAACTGAAAGACCACAAGAACAAAAGAGAAGAGGCTATCTTATTCTGTAAGGAGGCCATGGCTGGGGGACTCTGGCTGAATGATGAGCCGGGCAGGGGCTTCCTAGCACAGGTGGGTTGGGGACTTCAAAGACAAAAAGTGCTGGTAGGTTGGACATGGGCGGGCCACATCTGAGAGAGGATCATCAGCTGTGAGCCCCAGAGTAGGCGACCTTCCCCAACTAAGGTGAAGCAGCAATATTATGGTCATTGGTGAGGAAGTTGTCAAAAGAAACAGGCAGAGAAGGGACTGCAATGGAGATGGAAGAGCATGTGCACACACACACACACACACACACACAACCTTGACTGTAGGCACATGGAAAAAGATAGGTACCTTGGGGGGCTGGGACTGTGGAGGAAATAATGCAGTTTATGAGAGGCATGGTGATCAGGCAATCTCTGAGAATGGAGTCTCACACAGTTAACCATGCAAGAAAAGTGACAGTTTGTTCCCAGATGGGGACCAAGTATCCAGAAACCCAGGTTAGTGGTGATACAAGAGCTGGAGAGACAATGGCCCTACTGTGCCCCACAGGCTGCTTCAGCTGGCGTTACTTCCATGGTCACTCATGGGCAATCCCTTCTACCACCCAGCAACCACCACAAGAAACCAAGCTCTTCCCACCTCTCCCCTGACTCCTGCAGATGCCCCAGAGGTACACTGAGACCAGTAGGAACTTTAGCCAGACTTCATACACAACATCTATTTTTGCCTTCAGTCCATTCCATGTGGCCCATTCTACACAAAACTGTCATCATCTTTGGTCACCACACTCATTATGATGCAAGCTGGAAACACTACAGCACCACATAGTGCAAAGGGTGGTCCTGGGGTCACTGGGGTCGAAGAAGGACCCAGCATCAATGCAGTTTGACAGCCAAATTTGGATTAAAAGCTATTGTAGATGATGAGGTTCTAGACAAGCACTTGTCTTTTTCATCTCCTGGGGAGCAGAGGAAGCCTGGGCCTTGCATGTGTTAAGATCCAGAGCACAAACCCAGCATCCTAGCCATACTTCCTGCCTGGTTCTAGAAATCCTAGGTCCATCTCCAAAGCCAAAACCTGCCTGAGTCCTTTTTGTGAAAATAGGAATGAACAAGGACCCTGTCCTGGTAGTTAACTAGAAAAGTCAGTTGAGACAAACAAAAGCAGGGGCCACAGCAAGTGTCCCAAAGAGCAGAGCTATGGGGTCTCTGCTCTTGTCATCATGGGTTAATCCTTGACATGGCTTTCTGTGTTTGGCTGGAGTCAGCCCCCTCTTCACAGGAAACATAATAGACTCCCCTCATTCCAAGCCTTTATCCCTGTGTCCTCAATTCTGCCCCAGTTATAATGCATGCCACCTGTCACTATCAGGACCTGCCTGATGGAAATGTCATTCTTTCCTTATAAAGGGACAGTAGATGAACCTGATAGAAGAGAAAGTGGGAAGTACTCTACAACACATGGGCACAGGAGACCACTTCGTACGTATAACCTCAGGAGCACAGACATTAAAAGCATCATTGAATAAATGGGACCTCCTGAGACTGAGAAGCTTCTGTAAAGCAAAGGACACTGTCACTAAGACAAAAAGGAAACCCACTGACTGGGAGAAGATCTTCACCAACTGACAAAGGTCTGATCTCCAAAATATATAAAGAACTCAAGAACCTAGACTGTGAAAGGCTAATCAACCCAATTATAAAATGGGGCACTGAGCTGAACAGAGAATTCTCAACAGAAGAACTTCAAATGGCCAAAAGACACTTAAGGTCATGCTCAACTTCCTTAGCAATCAGGGAAATGCAAATCAAGACAACTTTAAGATACCATCTTAAACCTGTCAGAATGACTAAAATAAAAAACACCAATGATAGCCTTTGCTGGAGAGGTTGTGGAGAAAGGGGTACACTCATCCATTGCTGGTGGGAATGCAAACTTGTGCAACCACGTTGGAAAGCAGTGTGGTGGTTTCTCAGGAAATTCGGGATCAACCTACCCCTGGACCCAGCAATACCACTCTTGGGAATATACCCAAGAGATGCCCTATCATACAACAAAAGTATATGCTCAACTATGTTCAGCAGCATTGTTTGTAATAGCCAGAAACTGAAAACAACCTAGATGCCCTTCAATAGAAGAATGGATGAAGAAAGTATGGAATATATTCATATTAGAGTACTACTCAGCAGTAAAAAACAAGGACTTCTTGAATTTTGTATACAAATGGACGGAAATAGAAAACACTATCCTGAGTGAGGTAAACCAGACCCAAAAAGAGGAACATGGGATGTACTCACTCATATTTGGTTTCTAGCCATAAATAAAGGACATTGAGCCTATAATTCTTGATCCTAGAGAAGCTAAATAAGAAGGTGAACCCAAAGAAAAACATATAGGCATCCTCCTGAATATTAACCTTCATCAGGCGATGAAAGGAAACAGAGACAGAGACCCACATTGGAGCACTGGGCTGAAATCTCAAGGTCCAAATCAGGAGCAGAAGGAGAGAGAGCATGAGCAAGGAACTCAGGACCGTGAGGGGTACACCCACACACTGAGACAATGGGGATGTTCTATTGGGAACTCACCAAGGCCAGCTGAAAAAGCATGGGATAAAACCGGACTCGCTGAACATAGCAGACAATGAGGATTACTGAGAACTCAAGAACAATGGCAATGGGTTTTTGATCCTACTGCATGTACTGGCTTTGTGGGAGCCTAGGCAGTTTGGATGCTCACCTTACTAGACCTGGATGGAGGTGGGTGGTCCTTGGACTTTACACAGGGCAGGGAACCCTGATTGCTCTTCAGGCTGACAAGGGAGGGGGACTTGATTGGGGGAGGGGGAGGGAAATGGGAGGCGGTGGCGGGGACGAGGCAGAAATCTTTAATAAATAAATGAATAAAATAAAAAAAACAGTATGGCCTGTTTAAAAAAAAGAATATTAACTCAACTCTGTTTTTTTGTTTGAATGACCTGTCTATTGGTGACAATATTTATTGTATAGAAGTCACCCACTATCGCCATGTTAGATTTTTGCTGTGAAAGTGTGTGGGAGGTAGGAAGGACTACGTGCTCACTGATAAACTAGAGGAAACAGAAACGATAAACACACAGGGTTGTCCCTTCAAAATGAGGAATGTCAACTGCCCAGAAGTCTGTGAGCAGATGTGGTTAATAGCCTGGTGACTTTTGCAGTGTCTGTGTGGCTGAGACCACACCGGATCCTCCCCTAGGCCCTTACTGTGAGCTTCACATGTACTCAATCTATGAAACCCATCTTTATGAAAGATGTCACATGTACTTTACAAAGAATTTCAATGTAGTCATGCCTTAAGCTTTATTGTACATACAGGACTGAGTTAATTATCACCAAGAAAATTTTCATCAAATTGTGCTGTGCTTAAATATATGTAATAAACTACCTGTCATCAGACTCTCAAAAAAAATTAGTTAAAAAAAATAAAGGGACAGTAGTTATTGTACCTCTGTGGCATAAGGAGATCTCGGCTGGCTCAGCTCTGCTCTCAGGAGGCAGCCAAGAAGTAGGCACAAGCAGGTCTTTCTGGATTGGACTTTGGACCCACCCAGCACATGCTACTTCAGAGAGTTGAGGGAAGGGGAGCCTCCTTGTCAGGAGGGGAGTTAAACCAGGAGTCCTGAGTCCCCACCTGACACAGACAGTCACCAGCTGGACTCAAAAGAGGGTTTTGCCCAACTAGGAGGTCCAAGCCACACTTTGCACTTGTTGGAGAAGCATACTGGATACCTGTCTGGGGGAATGGCCCCATGGTGGAACACTTACCCAGCATGTATGCTTAGTGCTCTAAGTTCTACCATCAGAATTGCAGGGCAGGAGACAGAAAAGTCTGTGCTGTGTTTAACCAATGGAGGAACGAGGAGGCGACTCTCCAGAGGCTGCACCCCATCATCTCCTGGGCTGCTGGAGCTCTTTTCTCCTCCTTTCCCTCTTTGGGCCCTCTTAGGAGCAGTTCCTCTGTGGCTTTGCAGGTCCAGCCTTTGCAAGTTTCACGCCTAATATAGAAGTGCCACAGATTTTGTCCTGTTCTTTGAGTCCCCAGCAGGCCCCTCGTACACCCCAGGACTCGGACGTGTGTAGGTGGACCTCTTCCTGGTACAGGATCCATAGGTGTTGGGGACCAAGAAGCCCCCAGACCAAATATACTGGTCAATCTTCCTCATTCTCTCTGCAAGGACAGCTTGCTGCAAGAGCAACCTGCTGCTGAAAGCACATTCAGTCGTGAAACAGTTCGGCTTAACCACAAGATGTCTCAGAAAGATATAAAACAATTACTTCCCCCTTGGCCTAGGGCACAATAGTTTCCATTCCCCTCTAACCTTACCCCTCCCTGCCAGAACCACTCTATAAGAATAAACCCCTGCCTGCAATAAACGGAACCTAGACGCATCTCAGACTGACTCTGTCATTCTTTATACGCACTTGGTTCTCTTTCTCTTTCCCCCCATTCCTACCTAGGTGATCCCGAACTCGAGGCCCACGAATTACATGGCCTGCTGGTCAGGTCACATAGGGCTGTGAGGAACAGGGCACTAGAGTAGCCATACCTCCTTCCCAGCTTAGGACTCAAGCATTTAGCTTGCTCTGTGGGGTATTAGAGGGACATTTTGAAGCCACGACCACTCACACCACACCTTAGCCGGAGATACTAAGTAGGACCTCTGGACTTGCCTTGTGTTCTGTATGTGAAGAACACCCTCTTCCAGTCTCTATTCTAAGTGGTACTCCCTTCCTTCTGGCAGGTGGGGCCCTTTAAAATTCGCCTTTGAATGGACACAGAACAGGCCCCTTGAAGGTGTAGGTCTGGAGGTCAGATCTGCAGTCCCCACGCTGAATGGGTTCCAGCGGGACAGGGACACAGATACAAGTTGCACTGGGAAACCAGATAAGCCTCCCAGTGTGGGTGTTGGGAAATAAACTCAGATAGAGCAGCAACTGCTCTTCAGACACAATTTCTTTCTTTCTTTTTTCTTTCTTTTCTTCTTCTTCTTCTTCTTCTTCTTCTTCTTCTTTTACTTTGTATTGTTTGCGAAACAGGATTTCTTTCTTTCTTTTTTTTTTTTTTTGGTTTTTCGAGACAGGGTTTCTCTGTGGCTTTGGAGCCTGTCCTGGACCTAGCTCTGTAGACCAGGCTGGTCTTGAACTCACAGAGATCCGCCTGCCTTTGCCTCCCGAGTGCTGGGATTAAAGGTGTGCGCCACCACCACCAGGCAATGAAACAGGATTTCTGTGTAGTTCTGGGTGTCCCAGAATTTGCTCTGGAGACCAAAATGGCCTCAAACTCACTGGCCTCTGTCTCCCACATGCTAGGTTTAAGGTGTGCGTCAGCCACTGCCCTGCTTCTTGTTTTTCTTAACTACACTTTTTGTGCCTGGCAGTCTTGTTTGTAACCTCTGACAGGTTTGCTTACTGCCTAGTTTTATTAACATAGCCATGTCCTGAGGGTGACAGTCACAGAGACCCCCACTGTTAAATGTAGTCCAAGATGTCTTGGCACTCAACTTTGTCATCCCTGCTGTTGAAGTCCCAGGACCTCACATGCCTGTCTTTGACTGAACCTATTTTCTAGCCAGCATGGCAGCACACATGTCATCCCAGCATTTGGGGAGCAGGAGAATCTCATGGAGAGTGTGAGGCCAGCCTGCACAACTCAGCCAGGTGCAACCACAAGTGAATCATGCAGACTTCCCCACTCCTGAGATGAAAACCACAAGGCACACCAGAAACCCAGTGAGACCCAGGCTGCTCCAATGGGGCAGCTGTGACTGAAGAGGAAAGGCTAGGAAGGCAGCAGCTGCTGCTGGTTTGTAGTGAGGAACAGGGCCCAGGAATGCTCAGAGGAACTGAGGCCTAGGGGCAGAAAGACCCAGCAGCAGGCCAGTCTGTCTCAGCCTGAATTGACCATTTAAGGAGGAAGGAGCCCTGAGTCTTGGGCCCAAGCTGCTTGTGGCCCCATGACCTGGGCTGCTGTGGGCTGCTGGGTTCAGGAGAAGGGCCATGTTGGGGACCTGCTGTGATCAGAGGGTGCAGCAGAGCATTTGAAGGGCAGACAAGGAGCAAAGGAGAACAGACAACGGTGGCAGAGATCTTTTAGTGCTTATACAAAGCAGAGCTGGGAAGTGAGGTATAGGGAAGGGGAGCAGCAGGACATGTCTGTAGAGCTGGGGCAGTCCAAGGGGAGAGGTCCCAGAACCCGGAGACCATCCTGGGGTTAAGCATGATGGGGCCGGAGGGTCTCCCAGAGGAGGGAGTTCTGCTCTTCCCAGGACAGTCTCCATCAGAGACTGAAGTGCTGGGCCTAGGAGGGGAGAAAAGGGGACAAGGGAGGGACTGTAGAGTGGTGGGAAAAGAGGGGCCATGGGTGAGGCTGTGATGTAGTTGGGTCTTGCTGGTCTATGCTGGGATAGGCTAGACAGTCACAGGAATGAATATTTTTTCTTCTGCTGATTTAAAGAATAAGAAGGCAGGGAAAGCAAGATCTCAGCATTCAGCCAGTCAAGCTTTACTAGGGGTATACTGACCAGTTTTATGTCAACTTGACTTGACAGAAACCAGAATCATCACAGTTGAAGCAAGCCAGTATGCAGCACCCTTCTATGGCCTCTGCATCAGCTCCTGCTTCCAGGTTCCTGCACTGTTTGAGTTCCCGTCCTGACTTCCTACAATGATGAACAGTGCTATAGATGTGTAGGCAAGATGAATCATTTCCTTTCCAACTTGCTATTTTTTTTTTTTGGTGTTTCATAGCAGCAATAATAATCCTGACTAAGACAAAGGGTGAAGCAAACACCAGACAGACCCCACCATGGAGGAACCAATAAAGATGGTGTAGAGTTTTGTTGTTTTGAATTTTTTTGTTTTTGTTTGGGTGGGAAGTGTAGGGCCCGGTCTACCTTGTTCTTGGGGTTCATCTTGAGGACAGTTTCTAGTCAGCCAGCTAAAACATTGTTTGTTCCTGTGCTCCCTCTGCCACATCTGGTGATTAGCTGTAGGGCATTGTTGACTCCATCTTTGGTGTGGTAATTTCCCACCTGCCTAGGTGGAAATCCTCATACAGCAGGCAGAGAGGTATATAAGGATTTCCCCAAGGTTAAATAAACGGCATTCTGCATTCGGCTGATCTCCTTTCTAATGACCCAGGTCTCTTTGTGTGTTCTTTCAATCTACAGGTCATTGGCCTACTCATGTACGCTACAGTGGCACACAAACTGTACCAAGGGGGTAAAGCAGAATTGGGTGTCACAATTGGAGGCCCAGCTGGGATGATCAGAAATTACAGTTGGAATCCCATCAGCGAGATCGGGAAGTAGGAATCCCTGAGAGGGTGCCCTTGGAAGGCTGGAGAGCAGGTAAGAAATTAAATGATGAGGGTGTATTGGTAATGGGTGCTAGTAATTCTGTTTCAGTATTGATGGCCGATAAAGGGCAAATTGATAGTGCTTTTAGAGAAGCAAGGCAAGGAAGGCACTGGTATTAAAATAAGATAACACAAGAGTTCCTTAAGACAATTTTCTTTCGTATAAGGTAGTTAATTGCCTAATTTTTTGAGAGAGTTTAGTCACTGGTTTCTACACACAGGAGGTTTTAATATTACTGATTGGGAGCAGGTAAAGGTAAAAGCACTAAAAGAGCGAGGGCCAGAAGAATTTCCCATAGTGATATTTTCACTATGACGCTTAGTCAGAGATGCTCTTCTCAGTGATGATAGAAAGTAAAAGAGCAATTAAAAATTTTAAACAAAACCTTTGAGGAGATTCAGGACATAAAATCTGTGAGTTCTATTAAGAGTTTTGAGGAACAGAAAGTTAAGAGTACTAAAAGAAATATAAAAGAGAAAAAAACTTTAAAAAAGGAGATTACACTAATAAAAAAATTAGTAAAAAAAAAAAAAAGGCAACTTTGCCAAGCCTGTCTTTTGGGAGAAAATTATTGTGGAGAGGTAAAATACAGGAGGATTGTAATGGGTTTCCCCCCAGAGTGACCTTGACATGTTAACTGGTAAAAAAAGGACAGTACGCTGGTTTAGCAGCACAGATCACTTACAATCCTGCTGTTTATGCTGAGCTATGGTAAAGCGTGGGAAGCTTTACCTAACAAAGGAACAGAGAGCGACTGTCTAAGACCCTTCAAGGGCCATCAAAACCTTATTCTGAGTTTATTGGCCGCCTGTCACATTTTTGGGGATGTGAACTCAGCTATGCCAGTCATAAAGTGATTAGCTTTTTGAAAATTTTAACAAATACTGTCAAGAGGCTCTACGCCCCTATAAAAATAAAAACTTAAATGATTTTATCCAGTTATACAAGGGACATTGATGGCACTCACCTGATGGGTCAGGTAATTGTTTCTGCCCTTAAAAAGAGTCAAGGTGGAGATAGACCAAAAAAAAAAAATGTTTTCAATGCAAATGGTCAGGACACATTAAAAAAAAGGGTAACACAAAATCAGGTGTTACAGGGAGGTGGGGGAATGTGCACATAAATGTAGGTGCTCCTGCAGGCCAGACAGGCCACTGAATCCTAAGGACTGAAATGGCTGTGACCCTTCAGTGGGTACTGGGAACTTGATGCAGAAGCATCAAGCACTCAACCACCAAGTGATCTCTCTTGCCCCCTTTAAAAATTAGACCAATTTACTTGGGAGTGTGTGGGGGAGATGCCATGCGGCACATGTAGAGGTCAGAGGATGGCTCTTGGGAGTTGTTTCTCTCCTCCCACTTCGATTCCAGGGATTGAACTGAGGTTGTCAGGATGGATGGCAAGCCCTCTACCCACTGAGCTATGCCAATTATGCCCTCTACACAATGAACCATCCCAGTGGCCCCTAGTTTTCACTTTCTAGGATGTTCCTATCTTTTATTTGCTCTTTTCTCCTACTCCCAGGAACTGCATGCAAGGGCATTCTATGAATGTCTTGTAAACACTAAGCATCCTATAAAGGTTACTACATGCAGCAGCTGCCCTGTGCATACCTGGGGAGGTTGAAGGAGTCAGTCTGAAGAAGAGCTGGTACTTTACTCTCCGTTGTAGGGTCCTGCTCATGCTCGATGTCTTCATGCTGCAGCATTCATGTTCTATGACACTGTGTCGTTTGCTGAAGGAAGAGTGGTTCAGTCCAATACCTGCAATTTGAGAAGAAAACTAGGAAGGTAATGGAGTCCTTTACTCCTGGAACCACTATGAGTAGAGGACACATGGGCAGCCACCGCCTGATTCAGGAGGACACCTCATGGACCTTTGCCAGGCACCACTGCTGCCTCCAGGTTCAGGGCACAGTCACAAGTCTCCGAGTTAGTAAGTCTCTTTGGGGGTCGCATTATGTTAAGTCTGTCCTTCAGCACCATCCCTTCCATAGCCTCAGTGGCTCCTGCGATGGGCACTGACAGCGGGCATTTGATGTGGGTCACAGGCACAGCTGGCATGGGAGATTTTGCTATCCCAACCAGAAAGTTTAAATGGACAACTTTGGTGGTGTTCACCTCTGGACCTTCCTGTATGATATTTTCAACTGCAGTGCTTAGAGAGAATGGGGAAAACATGTTCAGGTCAGGGAGTATCCTGGAGAGTTCAGTCAGCTGCAAGTTCATTCCTATAGTGACACCTCAACCCTGGAGCATGATTCTTCTGGTTCCTGGTTGTCTGGCAAAGTCAGGGCCTACTGCTGAGCACACACAATGTCATCTCCTGCTAAAATATTGGTTTATGATAATCAGAATGTTATGTTTGCCTCTGGCTGGCCTGTGCTCTGGGGATAGTGGTGTTGTGACTGGATGTCTGGTATGAGGGAAATCCCAGCTTCTATTCACCCTGTTGCTGATGCTGCCTTAAAGGGTTGATCACAATCGCCCCCCCCCCATCCCATCAAGTGGTCCCTAGCTCAGGCTGGAGCCTTCAGTGTCTATGTTGTCATGGCAATGCCTGCAGCTTTCTCCTGAGGTTGAATGGATCTCCTGAAGGGGTGGTCGAGGGTGGTGTCCTCTCAGTGGTTGAAGATTCTTAGAGGATCTCATCTCCATATCCTGAGTGAAGCCACTTCTAGTTGAGCAGCCTTTCCCGTAGTAAGGCACAGGTGAATACCTGGACTTGAAATTCAGTGTTCTCAAATTTCAGATTTCAGATTAGGGATGTTCAGACTGTGCTGTGTTTCCATTCCTCCCAGAAGCTAGCTCATATGGGACGCATACATTTGGCATCACCAAACCTACCCAGTGATTATTCAAATCGCCACATCATTCCAGGCACACTGGAGCGGTCCTCCTGGGACATCAGTTGATTCTGGCCATTGCCCTATACCAATTGCTTGTCTTTTTTCTTGTGTGTGTGTGTGTGTGAGAGAGAGAGAGAGAGAGAGAAAGAGAGAGAGAGAGAGAGAGAGAGAGAGAGAGAAGGTGTGCCTATGCCAGATTGTATAACTATGTGTGCAAATGTGGACACCAGAGTGAAATATCATGTGTCTTCCTTCGGTGACAAGGGTTTCACTGAACTATCAGCTCTCAGGATCTTTTTGTGTAACTCATCCCTTGATGAGGTTAGAGCAAGGCATTCTAGAGCTTGTTTTTATATAGGTGCTGAGAATTCAAACTGAGGTCTTCAGGCTTGCAGAGTGACTGCTTGGACCCTCCAAGTATCTTCACAGCCCCACTGTTGGCCATTAAATTCTCATATTAAATTCTCTGACTTTTCTGTTCAAATATTTTCTAAATTGAGCATTTTCTCATTATTGAGTCTGAGGGTTTTTTTCACCCAGTTGTCAGCAACTGCAGCCAGTGATGAACAGAATTTCTAGATTTGTTTTCAAAAGACCAATATTCCATTATGGAATTGTCTTTATCTGTTCCAGACAGGGTCTCTCTACATAGCCCTAGCGGGTCTGGAACTCACAGAGATTCAACTGCTTCTGCCTCAGGAAGGCTGGGATGAAAGGCTTGGGTTACCACATCGAACCTGGCTTGTTGGCTATGATGTCATGATGGAGATTAAACTTAGGCCTTCCATGTTCCAGAAACCAGAAGCTGTCTGAGTTTTGACTTTGGGGAATCCAGAATCAGTGTCAAGGGTATGCTGGTGTTGAGGGTCATCAAGACCCTGAATACAAAGTCCTGCCTTACCACATAGTTCTTCCCTCTCTCCCTTCAACCCTCCCCAAGGTCTCCAGGCTCACAATTTACTCAGGAGATCTTGTCTTTTTCTACTTTCTACTTCCCATGTAAATTAGATCTATGTAAGTCTCTGTTAGTGTCCTCATTGTTATTGAAGTGCTCCAGGATTGTGATTTGTAGGGTGGTTTTCTTTGCTTTATGTTTATGAGTGAGTACATGGGATAATTATCTTTCTGGGTCTGGGTTACCTCACTCAAAATCATGTTTTCTGGCTACATCCATTTTCCTCCACAATTCAAAATGTCATTATTTTTTCTGCTGTGTATACTCCATTGTGTAAGTGCACCACATTTTTCTCATCCATTCTTCAGTTGAGGGGCATTTAGGTTGTTTCCAGGTTCTGGCTATGACAAACAAAGCGTTAGCAGCTTTTATAAGACTATGACTTCACATTACATTATAGTCAGATTTAGTCAAAAATAATGATTTTGAATTAAAACTCTTTTAGTATCAAAATAAAACCTTTTAATTATAGATGATTATATATAGATTAATATATAGATACAGATAGATAGATAGATAGATAGATAATAGAGTTTAATAAAGAAATTGGGATAACCATTCTTTGGGTAATGGAAGAACAAGTTTATACCACACTGAGACTGTCTCCTGAGAAGGCAAAGAAAAGTGATTATATCAGACAATAATCAGAATATTTAGAGGTAAATTTTAAGCTTGGGCAGTCAATAAGGGCTACAGCCAGTACGCATTGAACATGGTTAACTTATACAGTTAGCAAACAGTTAGTGGGCATGTTTATGCATTTAAACCAGACAAAACTTTTCTTTCCATTTGAATTTTTAGGCAGGGGGAGGGGCTGCAGGCCATTTGTACTTTCCTGGTGGGTCTGCTCCTGCAGCTGCTCTGCTCTGGTGTTTCCCATTGTGCCACTTTGAAGCAGGAGTCATCTTGTGAGGCCCAAACCAATTATCATCCAGGAGAAGTGATGGACAGTGGCCATCCTTGGTACCTGTCCTTGTAGTCATCTCTGCTCACCTCTGTCCTCCTGGCTCCTCTTTGGCATTCGGGTCTGAGACTGCAGTACCTGTGGGGGGAGGGGCAATCCTCTCCCTGGCTGCCTGCAGTGCTAGCACAGACAGAAGCCTGCTGAAGCCAGGCGTCCTGAGGAAAAGAGGCGCAGGGAAGGTTGGCAAAATCTACTGTTAGATTCCTGCAATCCTAGAAGTGATAGAATCGGATGAGAAACCTCTAGGCATAAGGACTGACAACCTTTAAGTCTCATTGTGGCTGTGTCTGAGCCAGCTGAGAAATCTGTGAATCCTTGCAGCAGGCAAGTGCAGGGGACTGAGCAATGAAGCCCTGGCTTTAAGTGTTAGGTTGAAGAAGGCATCCTTAAGATCGAGAACTGAATACACTTGAAGCTCCAGGGAGAGGGAGATTATCGGGGTTGGGGACTGTGGCATGAATGGAGGCTTCTTAAGCGTTTGAAAAAAGAGCTCACTGTAAATGATTAATCACTGATCTGCTAAGAAAGCTGCTGACAGTCTGTTCTCATTTTTTATCAAGTGCTCACTTTTAATTTGTGGTGTTCATCAATTTAATCCCATTCTCAAGGCCCAACATCCAGCACCATTTGACTTGAGCCTATGTCCTGAAAAGTGGAGTGTGGATTGAGGAAAGAAAACACAAAAGTCTGAAGACAGAGTCAGGAAGGCATTCCAATGAATACGGAATCTGCCTCAAGTTAATTTTTCTAGCCCTTTTATACCCAAAGCCAAAGGGGAGGACAAAAGACTGTTTTTTTTTTTTTAAATCATGATATAAGAAAAAAAAAGAGTGATTACTTCCTTAATATTCAAAACATCTAACATCTATGCCCTAAGTCAAACATTCTGTAATTTGAAACAAAATATCCAGTAGCTACGTCTTAGGCCAAACATCTTGTTGTTTGACCTTGAAGGATCAACAATATGCTTGAACTCTCTGACCTTATATCAAGATGGAGCAGAGCCATTTCTGTGGGCCTCCACATACGCTGCCTTTGGGGACACAAGATTCTGGGAGGGTAACCTATTGAATCTTAGACATTCTGGGTGACTTAGTATCCCCACTCCAGCACCCAGAACCCCTGGTCTGGTGAATGGAAAGATATACCCAAGCCCAAAAGGCTCAGGGTATAGGGACCTAAGGCTATAGCTTTATTTCTGATTTACCCGGTCAAGGAACAGTCACTCACTATGGCCTCCCCTGGTACTATTTCCATCATCATAGGCACTGGTGGTCTGGGTGCCCTCTATCCCAGCATCAGTGGACACAACAGCCAGCACATTCAGCCAGGGTTAGGCTCCACTTCTGAGCTGTGGTTTGGGGCTTCCTGCCCTGTCAATGCTACCTTGGCTTCCAGAGCCCTGGCAAAGAGAAGACTATACCTTGAGGAGATAACCCTACAGCAGAGCTCCCACACCCATAGATCCACTAGGGTCTGCTTGCTCACCCTGGAGTGCATGGGAGGTTCCTGGGTGTGCTTGGGAGGCCTGAGTATCCTACCCAGGTCTTTCTGCCTCTCCGAGATGCCTCACAACACTGGGAGAAGAATGGAGAAGAGGATCCTGGGCTTCAGCTCTACTTCTATCCCTAGCACCTCCCAGCCCAGGAAACATCTGTGAACCAAGTGGCCATCTACTTCATAATCATAAAAAAAAAAAACCCTGTTTGGATGAGGGTCCAGCCCTCCTCCACAGCACTGTGACATCGGGTTCTTAGCCCTTTCTGAAGCTACCCACTACTTCCCTGTGGTTGCTAAGACAGTAGCCCATCGCAGGGAATCCTAGCTCTGTCAGAGTAGACCAACAAGGGCCAGCAAGATGATACTGCAGACAAAGGTGCTTGCCACTAAGCCTGGTAGCCTGAGTTAATTCTGCAAGATCCACATGGTGGAATGAACTCCCACAAGTTGCCATTTGACCTTCATATGTACACCTTGGCATCTGTGAATGCATACAGGCACACAAACACATCAAATGCCATAAATAGTGGTGCAAGCCTTTAATCCCAGCACTCCAGGAAGCATAAGCAGTATGATCTCTGTGATTTCAAAGACTGGGGATCTACAAAGTGAGTTCCAGGATATCAAGGGCTACATCATGAGACCTTATCTCAAATAATTTCATACATAAATAAGTAATTATTTATTGTAATAAAAGATATTATAAAGACCACATCAACAATTGTTGCTTCCCAGAGTACCCCAAATCCTCTTGGGGTAGCCACCCTGCCATATGGATACTTCTCTTATCTCAGCTCTTTGCCTGGCCTCGAGTAAAGTGAGGTACAGAAGTAAGATCTCCCTGTGAGTATAGGGTCTTTTGAGAATAGCTGAGGGGATCTATGCCCTTGCTTAGACCTGACACTGAATACCTGATGTAAGGCATTGTCTAAGGACTCTTGAGGAATATTGTTTTCAGGTGTATTACTTTTGTATATGCTGCATTTGATTAACTGTAAAGCTGTGATTCTTTGCCTATCTAAAACATCTGAGGGTCTAAGAAAGAGCTGAATAGCCAATAGTGAGGCAGAAGCAAGGAAAGGTGTACCTCACAGGCAGAAAGTATAAAAGGAGAAAGGAGGAGGAGAATGAGCAATAACAAGAGAACAAGGAGAGGAGGACATAAGGGTCCAGCCACCCAGCTACACAACGAGCCATGGAGGTAGAAGCAAAGGAAGGTAAACAGAAATAGAGAAAGATAAAAGTCCTTAAAACAGTGTAAAGGAATATTCTGCAACAGACAATGGGTAACAGCTGATGAGGAGTTGGGGATGTGGCTACAAAGTGGGAGAACTCTGAAGAGAGATCATGGTGATGGTTGGACATATATGTCCATACATATAATAAACTAGACTAGAACTCAGCATGTAGTCCACAATAGCCTTGAACTTTTAAGTTAATGTTACACTGTTTTGTGTGTGGGGTGTGTGCAACCCAGTATATGTGTAGAGGTCAAAGGACTCATGGGAGTCAGTTGGTTCTGATTCCACTACATGAATCCTGAACATTGAACTTAAGTACCAGCTTCTTTGGCAAGCCCCTTTACCTGACACACCATATTTCTGGCCCACTATGAACACACAGACACATGCACACACATACACAACCTGCATGTGGACATCATGACTGCTTAGTATACATGAAAATCAGAAGAGGGAGTTGGATCATCTGGAACTGGAGTGAGCCTCCATGTAGGTGCTGGGAACTGAACCTGGGTCCTCTGCAAGAGCAGCTAGTGCTCTTAACCACTCAGCCTTCTCTCTATCCTCTCAATATGAATTTTTTTTAAAAAAATAGTTTATCTACTTTTAAAATTTTATTTAATTTATTTACTTTTTTATGTGCATTTGCTGTCTTGTCTGCATGTATGTTTGAGGGTTTCAGATCTTGGAGTTATAGACAGTTGTTAGCTGCCATGAGGGTTCCGAGACTTGAACCTGGGTCCTCTGGAAGATCTAATGAGTGGAGAGTGAGAGTCAACTACAATTTGTCATAGCCTGCCATGAGCATACTGCTGGGAAAAAAAACATGATTATTGAAGGTTGAATCAGAGATCCTCACACATTATAGGGGCAATCATTTCTGAAAGACAAAATGTTATCACATTACTCTTTTCCCTCTTCTTTAGGTTCGCTTTCTCTCTCTCTCTCTCTCTCTCTCTCTCTCTCTCTCTGGCTACATGTCTCTGTTTGTCTGTCTGGATACAGGTGTTTGAGCATCACTGTAGCAGAATGTCCTGAGGGCCTGGCACCAGAGGGATTGCAAGTAACCTCCGCTGTGGCGGACCTCTCGACCGGCGACGAAGAATGACCACCACACCAGGATTCCACTCAGATCACGCTTTTACTGGAGTGCCCTTGATTGATGGGGAGCATGGAATGAGGGGCGGGAAAACGAGGAACAGGGAGCAGACGGGAGAGGCAGCAGGAAGCGAAGGGGCCGGGGTGCACTAAGGCAGCCGCTTAAATAGGGAATTGGCACACGGGTAGCCCTGTGATTGGCTGCCACCAACAGCTGACACCAGACCGCATCGGGATAGGCTCAAGGATCCTCATCCTCTGCGCATGCGGGAAGCGGGGACGCGCAGCTCTCAAAGCCATAGCCAAATATGGAGTTGTTTATAACCAACAAGACAGGATGTCGGCGCCATCTTGTAATGGCGATCCTGTCCGGCTCACTACACTCCACTAGCTATGACACCCTGCTGGGTTACACCTGGCTTGGCTTGAGTTTTCACACAGCCTCCAGGTCTTCCTTTGGGTTACAAATACCTTTTGTTGTCCTATGTGATTCATGACTGAGAGTTTTCCATGGATACAAAGAATATGCAAAGCTTGATTCAGGGGAAACACAGAAAGCCATGGTACCTCATGAATCAGGTATAGGCACAGCATTGTATTGTGGAAGTTTCTGTCTGCAACCGCAAAGCCTAAGTGTCTTCTCAAAGTGTCTCTGAGTCTTCATTTCTCAGACCTGTGTGAACCCACACACCCATGCCAAAATATTCATGACACACCACAACGTAGAGATAGTAAGAACCTGAAATCCCTTTCAAGAATGTCCTCTTCCATGTGGCTGGTCATGGTGTTCTGCTCAATTTCATCAACTTTGGCTTGTGGGGGATTTCAGAGTCACACAATGCAAAAAAAGTTAATGCAGTTTTAGGCAGAAAGTTTATAACTTAATTTTCTGTCATGAAATCTAAGATATCCAAAACAACCTAAGGATGCTCTTTAAGGGCATAGAAATCTAGAAGCACCCAAACCCAAAACAGTAGATGAGGAATAATAGGAAAGTTCAGAGTTGGAAGCAGTGAGGTGAGCATGCAAATTAATAATAATGATGATGATAATAATAAAGAGATCCCCGAAAGAGCTGGTTATTTTCAAGGATATGTATGTCACAATGCAAACTCCTGAGTGAAAGTGATCTGGAGGGAAGATACAAATTACATTATAGAAAAGCTGATGTTGAAACTGAAGAAATTCAGTCCAGAGGGTCTTTCAGGGATGTAGTTTTTATACTGCAGGAAATTAGAAATTAGCAAAGGGTTGCCGGGCACTGGTAGCGCATGCCTTTAATCCCAGCACTCAGGAGGCAGGCAGATCTCTGCGACTTCGAGGCCAGCCTGGTCTACAAGAGTGAGTTCCAGGACAAGCTCCAAAGCTACAGAGAAACCCTGTCTTGAAAAACCAAAAAAAAAAAAAAAAAAAAAAAGAAAGAAAGAAAGAAAAAAAGAAAGGAAGGAAGAAAGAAAAAAAGAAAGGAAGGAAGAAAGAAAAAAATTAGCAAAGGAATTTTTAGATATATTTGAAAATTGAATTAAGATCAAATAAAAAACACTTAAAAACATGGGTTATAAGTAAGTGTGGACTGGCAACAAAAGCAGTTCCCAACAAGGCAGAGCCCAGATCACATGGATTCCCTGAATCATTCAAAACTTTGCAGAAGAATGAAGACTAAGGTTACAGAAAATACTTTAAGAAAGAGAAAGCAAAGGAATACATCGAAACTTATCCCTGTGCCAGTATTACCCTGATTCCACATCCAAATAAAGTCAATGAATTAGAGCAAGTATAAGTTCCTTTCCTCAATGAATGTAGCTGTGAAAATCCTTAACGAGACTCCTCGATACTTCACATGCATCTCAGCAACACACTGAAGAGCCCTTTGTTCTAAGTCAAAATGGCCTCACCCAGGAGCTAAAGTAAAATCTGTAGCAATCAAATTGAACAACAGCCTAATAACGAAGGAGACTGTGGGGAAGAGCTCGCAATCAGCACAGTAATAACTGAACTGTTTTGTTATAAGGAAAATAGCTAAAATTGAATATAGCTTTATACAAAACAGATCAGGTCCAAAACAGAAATAAGATCTACTTTTTATCTTTTGGGTCATGAGGAAGGAGAGAGGCTGAGCTTTTGTAAAAGTCATTGTATCAAACACAAAGATGTGATGGAGGGACTCAAGTAGTGCAGGAGAATATGATCCAAGTATAATGTAGGCAGATATAAAAACTACCATGCTCTTTCTTATCTGTAATTAATATATATATCATATATATTTAGTGTAATGTATGATACTTATTGTATAATTGTGATTACTATAATTAAGAGTATATAATAGTTTTCCATAGCAGAGACAATGCCTAACCCAGAGGTCACATATCTCTGTCTCCTAAAGGTTAACTCAGCTCATATGTGTCATTGATCAAGGATGGCCAGGAAACTACTCTCAGTTTGCAGAGAGAAGCTCTGGCCTTGTAAATAAAACAGCTAGTTGTAAGATAAAATGACCTAAGCTGAGAAGCTTCTGTAGCATCTGAGAAAATGGTTCACTGTGAATAACTGATCCTTGAAAAGCTGTTGGTAGTTTGCTTAGGTTTACAGCTTTCTTTATATGTTTTTCTTCCCATATCTTAAGCTTCTACATTCTAATCTTTGGTGTCTATATTTCTATTTCTATATTTTCATTCATATTTCCAGACCCTTTATTTTCCACCTCGAAATTGTTACCTGAATCAAATCTTTGATTCGTTTTGATTATCTTAATGTTTCTGGCTTGGACTTCCCTCAGCCTGGTTTGGGGACTGGGAGGAAGGATTCTCTTTTGTAGCTGCCTCAAGCTGAAATGGGGCTTAAATGGTCAGGGTCCAGGAAGGCTGCAAGGGCGTCAAAGGTAGGGAGGGGATAACTGGGCCCAGCTGGAGTTAAGCTGCATTCTTGTAGAATGGCTTGATCCGCATCAGTGCTTTGCAGTTTAGGGTTCATGAAGACAACAGCTGAGGTCTAGATGTGCCCTGTCAGTTATTTGGGAGCTTGCAGAAACAGATATAGACTAGAGACAAAATTAAACTTTGAGGAACTTAAGAAAGAAACACAGCCTTAAGTCTCAAAAAAGAGAGAAATTCCAACCTAAAAATGAGGGGGGGACTTCATCTTCAAAATTGTGACTTGAGTCAAGCTCTTTATTTCTCTTAGTCTACATCTGAGCTGGAGTCGAGGTCTGTCTTTGAAATTAGACTGGTGTCCAAGTCTCTGACCATTGTATATTGTGAGCAGAGAAACAGGAGTTCTCTTGAGGAGACACAACTCCCTATAAATTTAAACAACACAGTAATTACGCAAGGCCCTATATTAAAAAATTAACAAGTGGACCAGCAATGGAAGATTTTAGGGTTGTTAACCATGGCGACCAGTCAGAAAGCCTGTGGAACCAACCAGGAGAATGGTTTCTGTCAGGGTATTTTTTTCTTGTCTTTTAAGGAGACTCAGCTTGAGCTCCTGAAGAGTGTTTTTGACAACACCTGAATGGTTTGCCTAAAAACAACAGGATTTTCCCAAGGCAGCACATAGATCTCCTTGCTTTAGGAGTAGCAACTCTAGTCCTCTTTTATTTTGTAGCACTATTTCTGCCAGAGAATCTACTTGTTTTTCTAAGTATGCAGTAGGCTACAAAATAAATCTTCTTTCTCAGCTTTAGAAAGGCTATAATAATTGCCTTGACTAGTAATCAATGCTGCTGCTCCTATGGTGGCAGAGCCAGCGATACCTATTCCCACCATTACTGGAACAAGGATCTGGGCTGCTCTTTTATGCTGTCCCTCTAGAGAGGAGTCCAAGTGTACCCTGCCAGGTGGCCTATCATAGTAATATATCTGTGGTACAATCTGTACTAAGACATAGAGTTCAGGTCGGTTTCCCATGGTGAAAAAATGGTTGATATGCAGGGATGCCCATGGTGCCTGCACACCATGATCCTCTAAAAGTGACCAATAGATGGGAGTCGCTTAGGTTAAAAGCATTTGTAGACTTTGAGAAAACATATTTCTTTTTACATACAACTAAATAAGCGGTTCTGTCTAAGGGATAGTTGTAGGAGTGGAACCAGGTAGGCTCTCCTTGAATGTCTCTCCAGGGTGAGAGGGGCCTCCCAGGGACAGCTGTTCTGTTAGTTGAAGACACAGTTGTAAATGTTAATGAGGGCTGTGTGATCAGGAGGCCTAATCCTATGTAAAAAGGGGCCTGGGGTCCAGACACAGCCAGCATTCCTTCTTCTGTGGGTTAGTTGCCTGGCATGGGAGGCATTTAGTCACAAAGTCCTCCAACAATTTATCCATGTTGAAAATCTTAAACCTCAAGTGTCTCAGGAGCTCTTTTAATTTCCTTTGGCCTAAATGTGTCCCTTGTGAATTGGTAGATTAGGGAATTAGCCAATTCAGCCGGTAAAATGAGTAGTTTTTCTGTTGTATGCTTTCATCCATTTTAACTCAAGTGTTCATAAAGGATGCAATGTCTTTATTGTCCTGTGTAGAATATTCTGGCTTTTCAGGCAACATGGGATCTAGCATTATTATCAATGAATCAGCAACATATAGGGCTGCTTCCTTGGCTTCCTGGTCTGTCCTTTCATTGCCTCGGGACTTGTAGGAGTCTCCTTTTTTATGTCCTGGGCAGTAAATAATGGCCAGTCTTTGCAGGAGCCAGAGGGCAGATAATATCAACATTTCTTCTTTGTTTTTAATAGTCTTTCCCTCTGCAGTCAGTAAACCCCTTTCCCGATATATGGATCCGGGGACATGCACGGCAAAGGCATATCGACTGTCTGTGTAAACATTGATAGTTTTATCCTTCCCTAATTGTAAAGCTTTGGTCAATGTCATTAGCTCAGCATTTTGTGCTGAGGCACCGGGGCAAGGAGGTAGTCCAAATTGTCTCCGAAGGTGTTGCTATTGCTACCCCTGCATACCTGGTTTCTTCTCCAATGAGGCTGCTGCCATCTGTGAAGTACATGAGATCTGGATTTAACCAAGTCAAGTCCAACCAGATTCCATGTACTTGCTAAAGTATCTCCGTGCAGTCATGGATGACATCAGAGTCTGGATTAGGCAGCAAAGTCACAGGGTTGAGCAAGGTGCTAGGAAGGAATCTGATGCAAAAGGGGTTCAAAGGGGGTTCAAAAGTAAAGCCTGGTAATGTGTTAACTGGGCATTAGTCGTCCACCTGTCAGAGGCATTTTTGAAGACCCCATCTATAGAATGAGGGGTGGTTATAATTAAGGGTTGCCCAGAGTCACTTTGTCAGCATCTCTGACTAGGAGGGCTGTAGCTGCAATGATGCGGTGGCAGCTAGGCCACCCACCCAGAGGCCACAGGATCCAGTTGCTTGGACAAATAAGCCACCTGTCACTCCCAAGGTCCAAGACCCCCTTGGCCAACCCACTTCTTTCATCTATAAACAGTTGAAAAGGTTTATTTATGTCTGGTAGGACTAAAGCAGGGGCCTTTACCAGAGTTTCTTTTATGGCTTTGAAAGCCCCATCTGGAGTCTCAAGTCCAAAGAAAAGACTCCTTTGTCCCCCAGGGAGCCTCATAGAAGCGTTTTGCCAGTTTAGCAAATCCAGGTATCCAGAGTCTGCAAAATCCAGCTAAACCCAGAAACTCTCCAGACTTGTCTCCAGGTTTTGGAGGTTAGGATATCCAGTATAGTTTGTTTTTGAGCAGGTGATAGCCATCTCTTACCTTTTTTCAGTATGTGTCCCAGGTATGTAACTTTTGAGGCACACATCTGGGCTTTCTTAGATGACACTTTGTGAGCCACCATGTGGTTGCAGGGAATTGAACTCAGGACCTCTGGAAGAGCAGCCAGTGCTCTAAACCTCTGAGCCATCTCTCCAGCCCCTTTAGCTGACACTTTGTACCCCAATTGGCATAAGGTCTGTAGCAAGTCTCTAGTTGTCTGTAGTTAAGAGCCTCAGTCTTTAAAGGCAATCAAAAGATCATCAACATGTTAGATGAGGCTAACCTCTAGATGTGAGGACTGATAATCCTTCAAGTCTCCATGTAGGGCTTCGTAAAAAGATATTTGGGGAATTTTTGAACCCTTGTGGCAGGCGAGTCCAGGTGAGCTGACCACTGAAGCCCGGTGTTGGGTTGTGCCATTTGAAAGCAAAAGTGGCTGACTCTTGGCTTCAAGAGTTAGGCTAAAGAAGGTATCCTTAAGATCTAGAACTGAACACACTTGATGCTCTGGGGACAGAGAGCTCAGAAGATGATAGGGGTTGGGAACTGTGGCATGAATGTCTTCAACCCATTTGTTAATCTCCCTAAGATGTTGTACAGGTTGAAAATCATTGGTTTCTGGCTTCTTAACTGGTAGAAGTGGAGTGTTCCATGGAGACTGGCAAGGCACCAGGATTCCATGCTCCAGGAGCCAATTAATGTTTAAGAATACCTGACTTACCTCCAGGGTCATGGGATACTTCCTCACTCTGACTGGTTGGGCATTGGCTTTTAAAATGATTACAGCTGGGAGCTGCTGAGTTGCTAAACCTGGTGGTTAGTTTCTGCCTACACTTCTGGGATGGAGTGCTGGAGTTTAGCCATTATAGGAGATGTCTCTAGAGTGAAAGTCTGTGGGAAGAGCCTGTATTCTTCCTCCAGATCTAGGCATAATGCATAGACTTTGGGCCATGTGGAGATCGTCACCCCCTTCCCAGTGAAATAAATTTGGGCTTTCATTTTATCCAACAAGTCTCTTCCTAGGAGGGAGTAAGGGCATTTAGGGATAACTATAAAGGAATGTATAACTTTCTTCCTTCCCAAATCCATGGTTCATTGTGTGGTCCATGGTTGTAGAGCCGAACTGGTTTATTTGTCTGATAGAGGACCCAGCGGAATTTTTAACACTGAATGGTGAGCACCTGTGTCCACTAGGAAATCAACAGTTTGCCCCTCCACTTTTAGGGTTACCCAAGGTTTGAGGAGAGGCTTTGAATACTGCTCCCTTCAATCATCTAGACCCATCAATTCCAGGACTTTTTGTCCCCTCTTCCTTAGTGGACATTCCTTTTCCCAATGGCTCCTTTCTTTGCAATAAGCACATTGATCCTTTTTTTATGGAGGAGAGCCCATTGACTATTTGAAACAGTCTGTATTCCCTCTGCCCATCAGGCCCCAGGTTTTATCTGCCAACAAGACTTTTGCCAGTCCCCAAGTTTGCTTATCCTTGGGTGTTTCTCTATTGTGATAAACCTCAGTGGCAATGGTAATCAATTCAGTCAGACTTTTACCTTCAAATCCTTTGAGTGGCTGAGGCTTCTTCTTAATATTTGGGGCTGCTTGGTTGAAGAAAGCCAAGTTGACTGCTATTTGGTTCTCAGGAGCCTCTGGATTCAGTGCAGTGTATGTATGAAAGGCTTCCATCAGGCACTCAAGCAATGCTTCTGGTGACTCATCCTTCATCTGCTTTATCTGGCTTACCTTAGACAAATTGTCTAGCAGCTGCTTGGAGACCACCTATGAAACTCTGGTGATAGACTTTTAGTGATTCTCTACCCTCAGAAATATTGTAATCCCACCCTTCCTCAGGATGCGTAAGGGGGAAGACCTCATTAATGGTTGCCTCATCATCGGTGGGTCAACCATCCCATCCTGGAACTTGCTTATGGCATTTTTGTGGAATTCTATCTCTTTTTTCAGTGGTGAACAATATTTGGAGCAGTTGTTGACAGTCCTCCCAGGTCAGGGAGTGGGTAAACAGGATGGTATCTAAGAGATCTACTATAGCTTGAGGGTTCTCAGTAAAGGAAGGAGTCTGAAGTTTCCAGCTATACAGATCACTAGTTGAAAAGGGGAAATAGACTAGGTGTGGGGGGGATGGGGGTTGTCATCCTCATCAGGAGGTCCCAGAGTGCAGAGGGGGAGATCAAGAGATGCTGCCACCCTGTGGCTTCCCTGAACAAGTGCTCTGAAGGAGAAGTTTGGGGAGGAGGTGGAGGGGAGGGAAAGGTACTCTGCAAGGGAGCAGAAGATTTTAGTGAGAAGGAGGCACTTGGAGAGAAGTTCCTAGCCTGTCTGTAGACAGGAAAAGATCTCTGTCTGGATCAACTGGTGGGGGCAAGACAGCAGGAGTACCAGATTCATTGGTGCTTCCTTTTGATTGCTTCAGAAGAACAGGAAGAATGTTGGTTTCATTCTCTGTGGAAGGAAGGAGGGGTTTCAGCCGTGAAGGAGGATGTATCAGGAGGTAGTGCCAGGCTGTGATATAGGGTACTTGGTTCAGGTGCCCTGGATGACTGAAAATAACCTCCTGGACATTAAGGATAAGTTTAAGGTCAAAGGAGCCTGCAGAGGGGCTGGAGAGATGGCTCAGAGGTTAAGAGCATTTCCTGCTCTTCCAAAGGTCCTGAGTTCAATTCCCAGCAACGACATGGTGGCTCACAACCATCTGTAATGGGGTCTGGTGTCCTCTTCTGGTCTTCAGGCATACACACAGAGAGAATGTTGTATACATAATAAATAAATAAATATTTTTTAAAAAAGGAGACTGCAGAAGGCCAACCTACCTGAAAAGCTGGCCATTCTAAAGAGCAGAAGGTTTTAAGTCATTCTGACTTCACAGGGTCTTCCTTGTAATCCTGGAAATGAGAAAGGACAAGTTCCAGGGGAGCCTTAGGTTTGGAGAAGCTTTTCTGATGATGGAAATTACTTCACACACAACCACAACAAGAAGACTGACAACAAATAGAACAAGAAAACGAAAATGGGGAGACAAGAAGCCAGCAGACACAGAAAGGGAAACACTGCACACAGGGTCACGTGATCCCATATCACTTCTAAAAGGCTGCAACCACACAACCCAATGGCCAGAGGAGGAATAATAAGTGTCTCCTATATTCCTCCAGCTCTGATATTAGAAGTGCATCCCCTAGGTCTTATTGAGCCTCCAGATTGTCCAGACACCAGAAACCAAAACCAGAAACTTACCAAATGTTAAGCACACCCATGCCAAAGCAGTTTCAAAAGGCCCTTTTAAAGTCCCATCTTTAAAAATTTAACCTCTCAAAGGAGTTTTTAACTTTTCTCCCTACCTTGTTGTTTTGAGGTAGTGAAGAGAAAGTTCCTGGCTAGCCTGTAATTGCCTGTACAATTAACCTTGGAATTTGCAGTCCAGTCTTCTCTGGTTTCTGGTGGTCTTCCTCTGGGAAGGTGTCATGTTCTGGGCACAACAGGAGATCCCCATCAGAACCAGGTTTGTCCTTCCCTGTATGGGCCACGAAAATGTTAGGTCCATGGGCTATCAGGCAAATATGAGAACACCACCAAAGTCCAATAAAATAGAAGCAAACATTATTCTAGAAACCAGATTCCAGGAAAACCAGAAGCAAACTTAAAAATAAAATGGAAAAGAAAAACACTGCAGTGCACAGAAGTTTATCAGCTAGCTGAGACCACAGACAGAGTTTGGGCTTAGGGGCACCAAGAATTACGTTTGAACAAAGGATTTTTTACAATCTCAAGGTAAAACTCAGATACAGATGACCTTACTTTACAATCTTCATTTTTCAGTAATCTAATGTTTGTGCTCAACCCATTGTCTTCCTTGGTATTTCCAGATAGTGTTTACTGAAGCCTGTGCTCCCCTTGATGCTGCTGGTTTCCCATAGCAGAGACAATGCCTAACCCAGAGGTCACATATCTCTGTCTCCTAACAGTTAACTCAGCTCATATCTGTCATTGATTAAGGATGGCCAGGAAACTACTCTCAGTTTGCAGAGAGAAGCTCTGGCTTTGTAAATAAAACAGCTAGTTGCAAAATGAAATGACCTAAGCTGAGAAGCTTCTTTAGCATCTGAGAAAATGGTTTTCTTTGAATGATTGATCCTTGAAAAGCTGTTGGTAGTTTGCTTAGGTTTACAGCTTTCTTTATATGTCTTTTTTGCTATATCCTAAGCTTCTACATTCTAATCTATATTTCTATATCTATATTTTCTATATTTTCAGACCCTTCATATACAAGATACTAACTCAAAAAAAAAAGCAACACTCTCAATCAAACAATACAAACCAAAAGCATCTCCTTGCCAGATATATATGAGGAATGGGGACCTAGAGACCAAAGACATGCATACCTACAGTCAGAAAGTCAATTCTTTTTCATTTTTACATAGTGATCACAGTTTCCAAGTTACCTCATGTTATCAGATGGATATTCCAACAAGGCATGGAATGCTGGTGATATGGCAGGCCCAGTATCAACAGACTTACTGGTGTCATCTCAGTTCAACTTCTAACAATCCTGTAATATGGTTACTTTATTTATTCCCATTGTACAGAATGGGGAACAGAGGCTCAGGAAAAATGAAATAACTCATAGACAACAGTGCTATGAACTGTAGGAGGGCAGGATTCAAATTCAGGTCTTCTTGGCTCTCAGCCCCACATGCTAAGTGTTTGGACTGCCCACTATACAGCCTCCAGCATGCGTTACTGCCTTGTTCCTCACTCTTTATGACTCCTCCCTGTTAGTGAATTAGTCGTGTGTTGACACTTCTAGTCTCAGTCTAGTGGGTTGTTTATTTAACTGATGGATGTTGCTCCCCATTTGAGGCCAATAGCATTTAAACAAAATGAAACTGTTGGGGGCTGGAGAGATGGCTCAGTGGTTAAGAGCATTGCCTGCTCTTCCAAAGGTCCTGAGTTCAATTCCCAGCAACCACATGGTGGCTCACAACCATCTGTAATGAGGTCTGGTGTCCTCTCTGGCCTGCACATATACACACAGACAGAATATTGTATACCTAATAAATTAATATTTTAAAAAAAAATGAAACTGTTGAGCCCCAAGTGACACTGTGTTTGCTGTTTTTCCCCAGGGTTAATCGTGAACATTTTCAAATGTGTTTTTTGATTTGCTAACTGTCCCTAAAGAGAACTGCAGAACAGCTCAGTAATCTCATGCAGCTCCAGTCCCACTCCACTAGCATGGGAAAGGGGATTGGTGACAGTCTCAAGCTATGTCATCTTACATACATTTATTAACATCAACTCAAACAGGAGCCCTTCCCTGCAAAATGGAGATCTACTGCTTTGAATTGTTTCCCTGTGTGAAGTATGGGCAGCATCAGCATTACTGTGGCTCCATTCTCAGCTAACAAATTACAGGTCCTTCCAGAAATTCCAGTGTAGCATATGATGGAAAAAATCGGCTCAAGTGTAGGTTTTGGTGGGATGAGTCAGACTCTCTGCAAACAATGAATTAATGCCACACTTAGGCAATCCCATAGTATATGAAGTGGAACCAGACCTCAGGCCAGAAAAGTGCTCCTACTCCAAGGAGTCATTATATGTGAAGCAGCTAAAACCCCTTTAGAAGGTAAGAGTGATGGCACTACAGAGCACATTCTATTGGGAACACTGTTAAAGAGTCAGCAGAAAGACTCTGTGAATCCTGACCAAATCTCAAGAAACTGTGCAAGTACAAAAAAGAACTTCTTTTTAGCAGGATCTCAATTCTCATAAATCCCCCAAAGGGTGTTTCCACATACTTATGGCCAAGCAGAAAGTGGCATTAGAGTTACCACTAATAACCATAGGACAGTCTATACTAGGCTGTTTTAAGATTTCTTCTGGCAACAGATTTAATCAAAAACTCTTCTCTTTAGCCTCGGGCAGACTTTCAAACAAGCACAAAAGGTAGCAAAAAGTATCACAAGAACAATTTCTAGGCAACACACTAAAATTCTTTTCTGAAACCTCTTGAGCCAGTTCCCAACATTTCAAATCATTATCAACACTGTTTTCTTCCATGCTCCTTCTCCTATGCCCCGTTAGGCAGTGCTTAATGCACTCCACTGCTTTCCCAACCCAAAGTCCTGAAGTTCATCTGACTTCAAACAAAAGTACGGTCATGTCTGTCACAGAAATACCCCACCACACTGGTATCAATTTCTATCTCAGAGTTTATTATTGATGTCAGGAGACACCAGGACAATGACAACTTTTATAAAGAAAAGTTTTAATTGAGGGAACTCACTCACAGCTCAATGATTCAGTTCATCATTGCAGGGATCATGGCGGCATGCAGGCAGGCATGATTCTGGAGAAGTAGCCAAGTGTCCTACATCTTGCAGGCAATCGAAAGTAAACTGACAATCACACCATGGAAAGCTTGAGAAACAGAAACCTCAAAGCTCCCCACCCCCAGCAGTGACACACTTCCTCCAATAATACCTCACCTGCTCCAAGAAGGCCACATCTTATAATAGTGCCACTCCCTTTCGATCCATTTTTCTTTAAACCAATACAGTTTGGTTTTTAACTTTGTTTGTTCAGTTTTTCATGACACAGTTTCTCCGTGTAGACTTGGCTGTCCTGGAACTCACTCTATAGACCAGGCTGGTCTCAAAATCATAGAGATCCCCTGCCTGTGCCTCCAGAGTACCAAGAATAAAGGTGTGTGCCACCATCGACTGACTTTAAGTCTCCTTTTTTTTTTTTTTTTAGTTTGTGCCTTGCTTCAGTTTATTTTATTTTATTTTAAATTTATTTATTAAGGATTTCTGCCTCCTCCCCGCCACCGCCTCCCATTTCCCTCCCCCTCCCCCGATCAAGTCCCTCTCCCCGGGCTTGCTGAACATAGCGGACAATGAGGATTACTGAGAACTCAAGAACAATGGCAATGGGTTTTTGATCCTACTGCACGTACTGGCTTTGTGGGAGCCTAGGCAGTTTGGATGCTCACCTTGCATTACTAGACCTGGATGGAGGTGGGCGGTCCTTGGACTTCCCACAGGGGAGGGAACCCTGATTGCTCTTTAAGTCTCCTTTTATAAACACTTCACCACTTGGGGTTTTGGAGTGTTGGTATGTTGGTGGTGTTTGTGGTGGTGTTGGTAGCAATTTGTTGTTGCCAATGCTGCCCACATACCCCCACTCCAGGTTCTCAAACAAAATTCATTTAGAGGAAATTAAAACTGCAGTAGAATAATTAAAATTCCTGTTTGTATTTTATATCAAGGAATACATTTTCATAATGATTTGTTTTATGCATTTTGCACTTTGGTCAGAAAACTATAGTTATCATTCTAAGAGGGTCTCCTTTGGTCCTGAATGGCTCCTACTTGCTATGTTGCTAGAGATAATCTTCTGATCCTTCTCTTTCCAGTCCCTGAGTGGTCAGATTACAGACATAGGCTAGTACATCCCAGTTTATGCAGTACTAAGAAGATGCAGCCAAGGGTTTTGAAGCACTCTAAGCCAGGGCTCTTCTGCTTCCTTGGTGTCACCCCCCACTGCCTAGTGCCTCTCCCCACTGCCTCAGTATCCCCTGTAGCTACCTCAGTGTCTCCTGCAGCTGCCTCGGTGTCCCCTGTAGCTGCCTCAGTGTCCCCTGTAGCTACCTCAGTGTCCCCTGTAGCTACCTCAGTGTCCCCTGTAGCTGCCTCAGTGTCCCCTGTAGCTACCTCAGTGTCCCCTGTAGCTGCCTCAGTGTCCCCTGTAGCTGCCTCAGTGTCCCCTGTAGCTACCTCAGTGTCCCCTGTAGCTACCTCAGTGTCCCCTGCAGCTGCCTCAGTGTCCCCTGTAGCTGCCTCAGTGTCCCCTGTAGGTATCTCAGTGTCCCCTGTAGGTATCTCCACATTTCCTGGGCTGCCTTATTGTCTCCCCCACTGCCTCAGTCTGGTTTCATACTGTTTCAGTGCCCCCCCCCCCCACCTTGTTGTTTGGGATCCCACCCCAGCTGCCTTGGGGCCTGACCTCTGAGGTCTTAGTGCCCCACCTGCCTCCACACCCCCTGCATCACTTCCCCTTCAGCTGTCTCAGTGTACCACACACCGGAATTGCCACAATTTCACCAAGGTTATCTTCTGTGTCCCTAACCAGGCTGCCTGTGTCACCCTGGCTCCCTCAGTGGACCTCAGCATGCCTCCCGAGGTCCTCAGCAACCCCCTGGCTGCTTCAGTGTGCCCAAGGCTGCCTCAGAGGCCCTGGACTGCCTAGGAAGTGGCCAGGCTGTCTTGGAGCCCCACCTACCCAAGATCTCTTGGTGACCCTGGCTGCCTCCATGTTCTACCACCTGCCCCAGTTATGCCACCCCAGCTCCCTCGATGTTCCCACCCTGCCTCATCGACCCACCACATGTGTGGGTGTGTCTTAAATGTCGTCACCCCCCCTGCGCACTTCCACAGTGTTCAACAGGCTTGTTCCGTGTCCACACATATTGCTCTGCTGTACCCCCAGTTGCCTCAATACACAACCCAGTGGTTGTCTAGGTGATCCACTGCCGCCCTGGTGGCCTCACCCCTTTGTGCTGCCTCAGTGTCCCCTCATGCTTCTTTGTTTTCCCATGACTGACTTAGGGTCCCATGGTCTGCCTCAATGTCTCCCCATGTCTGCCTTAGTGTTCCCTCCCCCAGAGTTCCATAGTTTCTCCAGGCTGCCTCAGTGTGCTCCTCCCCTCACTAAAGACTAAGTGTCTGCCTGGCTGTGTCAGTTGACCAAGATGCCCATGTGTGTGTGTGCCGTGCCTGCGCAGCTTGGTTGTCGAGACTGTAGGAATGTGTGTCGGGATTGAGACTTGGAGGCTGCATTGCTGAACAAAGAACAACCTTTATTTTGCCCCAAGCTAGATCCTTTTTATACCTTTAGGCAGCTGGCTGAATACTGAGCAGCCAGAGGTCAAGATCAGGGCAGAAGGTCAGAAGGAACACAAACATCCTTGTTGATTTCAAGGAAGTTTAGCTGTCGGTCAGGGGGAGTGAGGGCAGCCAGATCACAACCTGTGTGTCCCATGAATGCCTCAGTGTACCCCCAGATGCCTCAATGTCTGTCGTCCTCGCCCCCACGACCTTTGCCTCATAGTCCTCAAGCATGTTTGGGCATCACCCAGCTGTTTCAGGGGCTCCCATGCTACTTTGCTGTGTGCTCCCATGTTGCTTCATTGTCTCCCCCTCTCCCAGAATGTTTGGGGCCCCTCAGGCTGCTTCGGTGCTCCCCCACCCAGACTGCCTCAGTATCTCACTTGCTGACTTGGTGTAACCATTAAGAGATCCTCAAGGACCCACCGTCAGAACCCGCAGCTGGCCTGCTCCCGTGAGAACATCCTGTTTGCTTGAAAGACCTACAAGACCCCCTCCCCAGAACCTGCAGTGGGCCTGCTCCCATGAGAACATTCTGTTTGCTTAGGAGAACAGGATACCTGTGATTGGCACTTGTGCCAAACTTAGAATGACAGCAGTTCACAAAAGAAATAGCCTATCCCCTTGAGTAATCTAACAAAAAAACCATATGGGGAAGGTCAGGGCCAGAATCTGGGAAATGGAATAAACAAACAACTTTGTCCATTGTCACTGCCTGATCTGTTTAAAACAACCTGTGATATTTATGCTTTGAAAACTGCCAATTATGTAATTAACTTTGCCTATATAAGCTTGCTGGAATTTTGCTTGGTGTGCTCAGTCTCCATCCCCCCCACCCCCGGAGTCTGAGACACCCAATGGCGCTATTGAAATAAAACCTCTTCCTGTTGCATCTGCTGGCCTGGATTATTGAGTATGGGGGCTTCCCTCGTGGCCTTAGAGATTCTAGGGTCTTTCACCATGACTGCATGAATATCACCCAGGCTGTCTCAGTGTCATCGTATGCTTCTTTTGTGTCCCCACAGCTGGGTCAATGTGTGGCCATAACTACTTCAGTGTGGACTGGGTTGCCTTGGTGTGTACTCCTTTCCTCTACCGCTACCATGTACCCTGGCTGCCACATCCGGGTACTTCAGTGTGTACCGGGTTGCCTTGGTGTGTACTCCTTTCCTCTACCGCTACCATGTACCCTGGCTGCCACATCCGGGTACTTCAGTGTGTACTGGGTTGCCTTGGTGTGTACTCCTTTCCTTTCCTCTACCGCTACCATGTACCCTGGCTGCCACAGCCGGGTACTTCAGTGTGTACTGGGTTGCCTTGGTGTGTACTCCTTTCCTCTACTGCTACCATGTACCCTGGCTGCCACAGCCGGGTACTTCAGTGTGTACCGGGTTGCCTTGGTGTGTACTCCTTTCCTTTCCGCTACTGCTACCATGTACCCTGGCTGCCACAGAACATCCCCCAGCTGCCTTGGAGCTCCACTGTGTTCTGTGTTGCGTGAGTTGGATGAAGAAAGAGGTCACTCCAAAATGAAATCTTTTGGCTTTTAGCCTTGGTAGCAGGAAATGTTCAACCTCTGATAGACTGAATCTCAAGCAGCAGTACAAAGGCATATTTACTAGATGTTACATGAAAGACCCTCAGAGAGGACCTTTTTCTCCAACAAAGACCCCAGAACCAGGACACTCCGAGACCAGGCCACAGGATGCAATTAGCAAGAGGTTTATTGAGTAAACACAGGTACCTGCAGGCAGCAAGTCTTTCGGAGGACTTGCGCGCCTACAGACTGGGGGGGAGGTCTTTTTATAGGGAAGAGCAAAAAGCAAGCTTACAGAAGCAAAAGCGTGGTTATCGGGATGCGGCGGGGGGGGGGGGGGGCATGAATGGTTTCCTCTCTCAGCATGGATGCCTGGCAACAATCATCCTGTTCCTATCTTATAGCTAACCTGCTTTGTTGACATATTGCCTTGCAGTCTTTCTATCTCTATCTCATAGATATCCTGCCTCTCAAGCACAAGGGATGTTCTTACGAGAGCAGGCTGGCTGCTGATCCGGAGAATTTTTTTAAGCAAACAGGACGTTCCCCCGGGAGCATGCTAGCTGCGGGTTTTGAGGAGGGGGTCTGTAGGGTCTTTCATTTCCCCCTTTTTCCTTTTGTTAATGAGTTAAATCTTTTACTCAAAGCAATTACAGAACCTCAGTATCTTGTTGTGGTAACATGTGATACTGATGGGTCAGTAGTAGGGCCTGAATGACTGACAGCCTGTCTTTTATAAACTGGACCAGGTGGTTTAAGATGCAGGGCCCAAACAGGAGTATCAGAAGGAGGATAATCAAGGGACCCATCAAAGAAGACAATAGAGTTGTAAACCAGGGAGACTTATTAAACCATCCTATGAACCATCTTTGCTGTGATTCAAACAGCTTTTGTCTCTGCTTTAACCTCTCTCTAAGCTTGGTCATGGATCTTCTAACCAATCCAGTATGGTCAGCATAAAAGTAACATTTTCCCCTGAGTGTAGCACAAAGACTCCCTTTCTTTAAAAGCAACAGGTCCAGGCCCCTCCTGTTATGGAGCACCACCTCTGAAAGATTTGCTCAGACAATAGCCATATGAAAACTAGTACAACTGAAGGGACAAAATAACATACTTTACAGAGCAGTATTGGGAGAAGATAGTAGAACATCTCTAGGGTGTGCAGAATAGCTCTTAACAAAATTATCTGAATGAGGCTTGAAAGTAACTACATGGTAGATATTGTGAACCACTGTAGACCCGAGAATAGAACCCAACACTGTGGCAATAATAGTCTATTGACTACAAAGAGCTTAACTCAGCCCTAAGAAACACACGGATGCCTTCTCATAAGAGGCAAGTTCAGTATTATGAAGACAAATCTCTTTTGCTGTAGACACCGGGAGTGTTGATCCTCAGCTCCAGAGAATGTGCCGGAGAGGTCAGTTTCGGTCCAGCTGGCACCACATGGCATTTACGGGTTTCCATTGCATCCTGTAGCATCAGCTTTTTTTTTTTTTTAATATTTATTTATTTATTTATTTATTTATTATGTACACAATATTCTGTCTGTGTGTATGCTTGCAGGCACCAGACCCCATTATAGATGGTTGTGAGCCACCATGTGGTTGCTGGGAATTGAACTCAGGACCTTTGGAAGAGCAGGCAATGCTCTTAACCTCTGAGCCATCTCTCCAGCCCCTGTAGCATCAGCTTTATCCAAATGTACAGGGTTGTGTCCATTGTGAGAACTTTAACAAACAATGAGAGAAAATGCAATACAGGATGACAAATGTTTAAAACAAAACAAAAAGCCCTAAAGTCAGAGGACAGACAATGAGGACATAAATATCTTTGAGACTGACCTTACCCAGGCTTTACATTTGTAAATACAGCATTAAAAAAGTTTTAACATCCCATTGACATCTATTTTATCATATACTAAACCACATCTGTTTATCTTTTGAAAGCCATATCATTTCATAACCCCACAGAATAAAGTAAGATTTTCCTGTAGAAAAACAAAACCTGTAAAGAGGTAAGGAAGCATTTTATCTGCACAAAATGGACTGATCCGGAAAAATCTCAAACTGTACAAAATAATTCCTGTCAATAGGTCCCAGACACACAGTGGAGGAACAGAACAGAATTGTCTTTTGCTTCTGCTGTCTGATATTGTGCTTCAAAAGACACTAAAAAATGAGCAGAGCCCTGTGGGTTTCTGACTCTAGGAAAGAAGAGCCTTAAAGGTGATGTAAGCCCACCTTATAGCAGATGTGCCTGCCCTGTGTAAGCCTTGAGCTCAGGATTTCATCACCAGGGTCAGCCACTGTCAGCAGATACATGAGCAGCAGCTAACTAGCCAGGCAACAGAACTAGTGGCAGCGATTGCCGGGGTGTTTTGAACCCAGAACAGGACAGGAGGGAGGGAGGTCTGTCCAGTCATTTTTGCTGGTCTCCAGGGCCAATTATGTCAATTTGTTCTTTTAGAATCTTATTTATCCTATCTATCTGACCTGAGCTTTGGGGTTGGTAAGCTTAATTTCCAATTGATCCCCAATGTCTTGGCCACACCCTAACTTACCTGGGCAACAAAGGCAGATCTATTATGGGACATGATTATCTTGGACATCCCAAACCTTAGGATGATTTTTATGATCTTCTTAACCATTACATTGGGTGTCTCAATCTTGGTCAATGTATGATGGCTATCTTCTTTGGCAAATGTGTGGCCCCCTGTGAAAGACCCCAGTGGTGGGCAGTCTTTCAGGCTGAGGAGACCCTCCCAAGGAGCAGCGAGTCACTCTTCGGATGCAAATAGCAAGAGGCTTTATTAAGTACTTAAGTACACAGGTACCTGGGGCGGCTTAGTCTTTCGGAAGACAAGCGCGCCTGCAGACTGGGGGAAGGTCTTTTTATAGGAAAGAGGGCAGCAGAAGCAGATTACAGAAGCAAATGCATTGTTAGTGGTCAGTTGGAATGGGGCAAGGGGCACAGGGGGTTTTTCCTTTTCCCAGCACAGATGTATGGGAACAGACATCCTGTTAATTGATGTCCTGTCCGAATCTATGGATATAAATATCCTGTTTTGCAGCCAGGGACCCTGACCTTACTCTGCACTTACAGTCGTTCGTCAAAAGCTTTGTGAAATGACGTTACAGCAGCCAAGCTGGGATCTTTCATAGGGGGAGTTGTCTCTTCTGTGAATTACTGATATTCTAAGTTGGGCACATGTGCTGACTATAGGCATCCTGTTTCCCTAAGCAAACGGGATGTTCTCATGAGAGCCGGCTAGCTGCAGGTCCTGAGAGGGTCCTGAGGGTCTTAAGCGAACAGGATGTTCTCATGGGAGCAGGCCAGCTGCGGGTTCTGGGAGGGGGGGGTGTCCAGAGGGTCTTTCACCTGGAGGCTCAAAATTTCCGCAGATGTCAACAGTCCTTTTTGTCTGTATATTGCTTTGAAGCATACCTGCTATTATTCTAGACGTTCCCTCTGCCATCTGTAGAGCTTGTATCAAAGCCACAAGTTCAGCGTTCTGGTTGGGCCGCCATCCCTGAAGGGAGGTTACTGGCCCAGATCATTTGCTTCCTGTCCACCAATGTTGCCCCCGCCTTCCTCTTACCTTCAGTCTTGTGTACCTGCTTAGCTCGGACTGCCAGCCTTGTGCCCCTGGCAAGCTTCGCCCTCATTTTTGGCTCTGCCTGGCACAGCTTAGCCAGCCATTTTGCCATTCGCCTGTCCTTTATGCAGATGCTAGTAGGATCCATAGTCCATCGACGTCAGCCCAGCACAGGAGCAGTAGTCTGGCACAGGAGGGCACCTGTGGTAGCATGGTGACTGCTGTATCGCAGTCTGACATGGGTGAGGGGAGCAAGACTGTAGAGTGAGCAGTCAGGGCTCATGCAGGCTTTAGAGCAAGCACAGCACCAAGGCAGTTGCTAGGAGGTGAGGATTTCTTCAGCGGTGAAGGCAGGGAGAGGTGGTCATCCTGGTGAGGAGGGCGTGGTAGAGGCAGAGGCAGACAAGCAGCCTGCGTCTCCTGCAGAACTGAAAACAGCAGCGAAAGCAAAAGTCCCTCTTTTGGTCAACAAAAGGCTTTGGTCATACATTCAGAAGTGACCAGGGAGGAACGAGTCATTTATTTGTCTTTTCCCCAAATTTATAGTTCGTAAGGTGTCCAGTTTGTATTCTTTACTCAGTTCCAGTGTCCCTCTTCATTTGTCTTTGATCTTCTGTTGCCCAGGCTCCTAATCTGTCTGAGTCCTATCTTTCTTTCTTTTTTTTTTTTTTCTGTGCTTAGGAGTTTATTCATCTTCCCGCCTCTCTCTCTTTAGCTTCCCTTTCTCTGTCCCTCGTTTAGCAATTTTTTTTGGTCTCTCCAAATTTTACTAGGTATAATTTTGTGACCTATCTACTTGCTGTAACTTTTTCTTATATCTGATGTTGCCTGACTATGTAGGCCATGGCTACTGCTGTCTGCTGACCTTCAGAGGTTGCGTAAAATGCCTGTAAACTTTTATTAATCATTTAAGGAACACAGATTTTAACTGGCCCCTGGAGAATCTCTCTTACCTTGGCCGAATTAGTGGGGTGCCTTGCAGCCCCCCCCGAGATTTGCCATGAGCCCAGCATTTTGACTGTCAGTTTCTCCCTTTAAGAATTAATTAGACATTATCATGTAGAAGAATGAAGATAGATCCATATTTATCTCTATGCACAAAACTGAAATCCAAACAAATTAAAGACCTTAACATAAAACCAATATTGAACTTTTTAAAGAAGGAAAAAAAGTTTAAAATTCATTTTCAAACACAGCCTCAGTGGCATAGACATTGAGAGAAACAATCAATAAATAAGATTTTTAGAACTGAGACGCTTTTTGTATAGCAAAGGATATAATCAACGGAACGTAATATCAACCTGTAGAATGGGGAGGTATCATGAAACATATAAGGAACTTAGGAACTTAATCCTCATAAAAACAAATATTTCAGTACAATTACGTCACAGACCAAAACTGTAAATTCTCAACAAGTGAACTTGAAATGACTGAAAGATATTTAAAATTTGCTTAAATATAACATCCTTAATCATCAGGGAAATGCAAATTAAACAATTCTGAGACTTTATCTTATTCCTGTAAAACTGACCAAGATTAAAAATATCATTTGACAATTTACGCTTACAGCTACTTTGAACATTAGCATGGTGGATTTTCAGAATTAGATAACATATTATCTTAAAACTTAGCGACATACTTCATATTATCATTGACAGAATCTGAAAACAACCCAAAATGCACCTTTTTTATATTAATAATAAATGAGAATCTTCGCCATGTTTTCTTAAAATAGCCATAAACATTATAAAGAGTCAAAAGGGCCATTTTAACTCAACCTCATCATTCAGTAACACCCCCTTTGCCATTGTGGTGGAGTGAGAGGCTTTAGCAGATCTTTGCCATGTGGGGCAACTCGGGGTCCCCACCTTATCACAAGCATTGTGAGCAGACAAGTGTTAAATTCAGATCTAAACATGGGCTGGCTTAGAAGCTCAGCTGGGCTGTTCATATGGCTCTGGCCCTGTGCCAGGCCTTTTACAGCAATAGTTCTTGAAGACAGTGTAGTCCTGCATCCATCAAAACAGAGCTGGGAATTTACTTTCCTCTGGACACACTGCATAGTAAGAAATATAGAAACCAACAATCTGTAGCACATTATTTTAAAGTGACTCAATTTAATTTTTCCAATTTTTAAACCAGAGGCTTTTACCCTGGATGCAGCACATGATGACTGGAATAGAGCATCCCCAGAAGACAGATGCTATCAGGGCTGGTAGGCCCTTTTAATGTCAGCTTACTCCACATTCACCATTTACCAACAGCCACATGGATATTTACTTGCAATCTCTTGCCCTACTGCCAAAACGAAAAGGTCCAGGAGGCCTTAGTTCCGTGACCCTGGTGCTAGCACCAGCTACTTCCCCTAGGCAAGGGCTACAGATCTTTGGCACAAGGCTTTACATGGCATTTGTAGAGGGGAGGCTGCCATTCAGTCCCTAGCACCTTATTTTCCAAGGAAAACAAGCCTTCTCTTTGGAAAGAAGACCCCACAGGGAACCCCACTGGAGATCCTCCCAGGACCTGGCTCCAGCCTCAGCTCCATCCACAGTGAGCTGCTAGCTGTAGAACACAAGCTTCCCACACCCCACCTTGGTACTCACAGCAATCTAGCAGCTTTCTCTGAATGGGATTCCAGAGTCCCCAGGAGGCATTCCCTCCAGGGAACTTGTGAGATCAGGATTGGTCGGCCATCAGGAAACCTCAACTCAGTTCCTCGAGGATGCCACATCAGCTCCGCTTTAGCCCTCACACTGCCAGTAGCAGCTGGGAAGACCTTTGCACTGGCTGTAGGGGGAGGGAACACCTTGGACTGTCTAAGGCAGCCCTCTTCCCCCAGTCCTCCCGTGCGGTGCTGGTGGACTTCAGGTCAGCAAGGGAGGACGTCACTCTCAGCACAGGGATTTCAGGGGGGCCATGGCTGCCCCCTTCTCTGACTCGGGCCAGGGTTGCTGCCATACCCCGTCCTGCGTCCTGCTGAGAAGTTTGCTCAGAGCTGGAGCTGATTGCCCCGCCTAAGCCTGGCTCTAGGCTGTGCCACAGGAGATCACAGCCCTGCTCCCTTCCCCCTCGCAACAGCAAGCAGGGCAGTTCAGCAGCACAGCCCAGAGAAGTGAAGGAGGGGCAGACTGTCAGCGTTCCTTTTGGATTTTCACAGAGTTAGGGTCAAAGAGATGGTTACTTACTGTCCCATGGTACCAGATTTAGACTCGAGTACAAACAGATATACAAAACAAATAACATATTAAGCACAAAAATACACAGACAATACAGATGCGCCGGCGCGGTTTTGGCGTAATGCCGAAAGCAAAATTTCAGATGGAGACTATGGGAGTCTGGACCTCCCTTCTCCAACCAGATCCAAGTATCCTTCCGACAGGGGTTGAGCCCCGAAGGCTCCAGACACCCCTAGAACGTCTTCCAGGGCTGCGAGGGAAAGTCCGGACCTGTCAGCCCCTTTCTTCCTCGCCAGATTCAGAGCACTCAGATCTGAGCGTACAGAGTTTAGCAGAAATGGACACAGACAAACACAAAAACTAACGAATCAGCGCTGGCCAGCTTACCTCCCGGTGGTGGGTCGGTAGTTCCTGGGGGGGGGGTGTCTTCAATTCCCGGCCCATGCACCAAATGAAGACCCGCAGAGAGGACCTTTTTCTCCGATGAAGACCCCAAAACCAGGACACTCCGAGACCAGGCCACAGGATGCAATTAGCAAGAGGTTTATTGAGTAAACACGGGTACCTGCGGGTAGCAAGTCTTTCGGAGGACTTGCGCGCCTACAGACTGGGGGGAGGTCTTTTTATAGGGAAGAGCAAAAAGCAAGTTTACTGGTTATCGGTCGATCGGAATGAGGCCTACAGACCCCCTCCTCAAAACCCGCAGCTAGCATGCTCCCGGGGGAACGTCCTGTTTGCTTTAAAAAAAAACTCTCCAGATCAGCAGCCAGCCTGCTCCTGTAAAAACATCCCATGTGCTTGAGAGAGCAGGATATCTATGAGATAGAGATAGAAAGACTGCAAGGCAAGATGTCAACAAAGCACGTTAGCTATAAGATAGGAACAGGATGATTGTTGCCAGGCATCCATGCTGAGAGAGGAAACCATTCATGCCCCCCCCCCCCCCGCATCCCGATAACCACGCTTTTGCTTCTGTAAACTTGCTTTTTGCTCTTCCCTATAAAAAGACCTCCCCCCAGTCTGTAGGTGCGCAAATCTTCCGAGAGATCTTGCTGCCCACAGGTACCTGTGTCTACTCAATAAACCTCTTGCGATTTGCATCCGTGCGGTCTCAGCCTGTTCCTTGGCGTTGGCTAGATCTCCTCCCGAAAAGAGGTCCTCGTCGAGGGTCTTTCAGGGGGAGGTCTTTTTATAGGGAAGAGCAAAAAGCAAGTTTACAGAAGCAAAAGCGTGGTTATTGGTCGATCGGAATGAGGCGGGGGCATGAATGGTTTCCTCTCTCAGCATGGATGTTTGGTAATAGTCATCCTATTCCTATCTTTATAGATATCCTGTTTTGCAGTCAACCTGCTTTGTTGATGTACAATCTTATTGACATCCTGCCTCTCAAGCACAAGGGATGTTCTTACGAGAGCAGGCTGGCTGCTGATCCGGAGAATTTTTTTAAGCAAACAGGACGTTCCCCCTGGAGCATGCTAGCTGCGGGTTTTGAGGAGGGGGTCTGTAGGGTCTTTCATTACACAAAGTTGTTTTTTGGGGAAACAAGTTTGTCATACCAAAGCCCCTAACCTAATATATGTGTTTTTCTTTTCTTTTCTTTTTTTTTGGTTTTTCAAGACAGGGTTTCTCTGTGGTTTTGGAGCCTGTCCTGGAACTAGCTCTTGTAGACCAGGCTGGTCTCGAACTCACAGAGATCCGTCTGCCTCTGCCTCCCAAGTGCTGGGATTAAAGGCGTGTGCCACCACCGCCTGGCTATATATGTGTTTTTCTATAGCATCATGCCCCTTGTACTTTAGTCCTTAATGTGTATCATTGGCAGTACCAAATAATCCAAGACCTTCAGGTACATCAAAAGCATCAGTGATCACAGGCATGCAGAAACTGTAAAGATGCTTCAGAAAAACAGTCTGTAAACAACAGAAAATAATCACTGATTTCTAACTAGATTTTACTTGAGGTCACAGTTCCTTTTACAAAACAACTGTTCTGTTCTTTTTTTGTTTACCCTGATAAAGTGACTCTGCTTGACCCTACAATGCTCCCTGCCCCACAGTCATGTAAATGTTCTCCAGGCTGTTTCAGTTTCCTTCCCCTGGCTGCCTCAATGCTCCCCACCCCCACTCTTGCCTCAGCACACCCCAGCTGCATCAGTTCCCTCAGGCTTCATGGGTGTCCTGACCTTTGTTGGTATCCCCCCCCAAACTGTCCCTCAGTGTTGCTATGGTGCCCCCATACTGCTTCAATGCCTCACTCTTGAGTGCCTCTTTGAACCACCATGTCTTTCCTTATGAGCTTATGGAGGCCAATTACATTCAAATTCCCTCACCTCCAAGTCCTTAGAAGGTAGAATAAAACAGTTTTATGGTGCGCTAATAGAGGACATTTTTGAAGAGCAGAGAATTTGTATAAAAAGGAGAGTTCTGGAATAAGAGTTATACAAGAAAAGTAGTAAATAGAGGAGGGAAAATACACTTTCCTTCTACCCATCTTCGGTTCCTTGTTATGGACTTTAAAACTAAACTGTAATTAACAAGATAGCAGTATGAAGACTTACTAGTAAAAGCTTTCATAGCACCAGAGCCTTTCTAAAGATGGGACCCCCCCAACAAGTGCTGAGACCTGAGATTTTACGCTAGAGTTGATGGGAAGTGCAACACTATGGAGTATGTGACTGAATAAAATCAAAATGAGCCAAGCAGGTGAGTGGCAAATAGTGAGGGCTTTTGACTCATGTCCTCTGTGTGTGCCTTCGTCAGTCTTCAGATATATTTGAGGCTGCTCTTTCCTCCATGGAGGAACATGCGCTACAGGAAATGGTCAGGAAGCCCTTTCTATGTTTTATGAGCAGCTTCAGGGGAAGAACAGAGTCATCCTCACATTCAGTTTTCTGCTCAAAATACTCCATATGTCTAGTCACCATGATTTCAGGTAACATATTCTGAACTCCATCAATTATGAAATAAAGGCAAAGATATGGGTATAATTAATGACTGTGTTCATATTTGATCCTGAAATATGACATTGAGAACAATTACATATTTAAACCATAACTTCAGTATTCCATGTTCTGTGCACATCATTTTGCATCATCTTTTCAGTATTTCTTGCTTGAAAAATATCTAGGGACTGAGATATACAAAGCAATTTAACTAATTAGACTGTTTTTCATGAAGTCTTTGAGAATTTTGTATTCCAAAAAGTGCAGTAATCATGAAGATTATTTAACTTCTGAAGTTCCTTGGAAATTTTGACATGTGTAAGAATGTTATATTTGGGTATGTGTAGACGGCTGTAGCTGGTTAATAAAAAAAAAAAAAACCTGGACTGTCCACAGGGATGTGCACAGCACTAATGATCAATAGCTTTAGAGCAGATAAGCTCTTGAAGCAAAAAGGGCAGCCGCTCAGAGGCACAATGCTAAGAAGGCACATGCCATTTCAATAACTCACCCTGGAAACTTCCCTGGTGCCTGAAAGGAAAAAGCATAGCCCCCCTCCATGTGTGGTTCCTGAGATGCAGGAAGCAATTCCCTCCAGGCAATCCAGTGGCAGCTAAATGAGCATGTTACTTGAAGGATAAGGATTTGGCAATGTTACAGATATTGTGGTTATAGTAATTCTACTACTGTACTTGTTCTTTTTTTTTTTTTTTTTTTTTTTTTTGGTTTTTCGAGACAGGGTTTCTCTGTGGCTTTGGAGCCTGTCCTGGAACTAGCTCTTGTAGACCAGGCTGGTCTCGAACTCACAGAGATCCGCCTGCCTCTGCCTCCCGAGTGCTAGGATTAAAGGCGTGCGCCACCATCGCCCGGCTGTACTTGTTCTTTATGTTCTTTTCTCCTTGCACACCAGTGGCTTCTGAAAAGATGGATGTGCTGTATGTGGTAACATAAGTCCTCCTTATCTGATAGCGTGGGCAGGCATTAAAGCTGGAAAGCAGGTTATAGGAAAAAAGCCTGATTAATGAAAAGATTGGATAAATTTTGGAAAAATGCAGAAATTGTTCTTTGCCTGATTATAAAACTTGGCAAAAAAATTACACTGAAGCAGAAAGGAACTTGGCTATGATAAATAAAGTTTCTGCAGAATCTAGGGCTTAAGGGCTGACTGCCTATGGCCTTATAAATCAAAATTAGAATTGTGAGGAACAACATTAAGAAAGGTACGATAATGAAGTAAAGCCCATTGAACTATGCTTCTGTTATCTGCAATTAGTTAGCCTCTGAGGTGAAAACATCAGAAGTTGTTCTATGATTAAATCAGCCAAGAATTAAGAATATAGTGGTTGACATGGGGCTTGGGAGCTGGGAAAATATGATGATGAATGATGTTCTGATTTCAAAGAATCTTTTTACTTCTTTTTTTTTTTTTTTTTTTGATTTTCGAGACAGCGTTTCTCCATAGCTTTTTTTGGTTCCTGTCCTGGCACTAGCTCTTCTAGATCAGGCTGGCCTTGAACTCACAGAGATCTGCCTGCCTCTGCCTCCTGGGTGCTGAGATTAAAGGCGTGCGCCACCACTGCCCGGCTTCTTTGTACTTCTTATGATTTGTTTTGCCCATGTAATGTTTAACCTGTAACAAGAATAAAGAATCATTTTTTTGTGTGTAATATTTACAATAAAAGACTAAGATTTGAAGCTCGGGGTAGAAGAAGAACTTGCCTTGCAGCTAATAGCCTGTCATCTGGAATCAGAATCCTGAGCTTGTGCACTCCTTTTGCCTTCCAGACATCCCACATCTGAGACCCACTTCTCGACTGAGGCTGGTCCCAGGCACCGTGGTACATTTTTATCACTGGTGATTTCTACTGTTCATCACTTACCTACACAGCATTGTAATTTCCCTTTTGCATTTTCCCCACACATAATTTTGGACAAGCAGTTTCTTTAAACTAGGCAGACAACAATCCTCCCATCAAGAATTCTTACCACCAGGATGAGCTTTGATTAAGATAATCAGTCATTTGAGACAAAAGTCTGCACAAATCTTTCACAAGGCACTTTAATGTGCAATGGTCTCTAAATTTCAGAACCAGAAGAAAACCCCCTAAGGGAAAGTCACAAGTTAATCACAAAGAGAACCAGGAAAGAATCAGTGATGGCTAGGTGGGTGGAGGGACAGAACTTACTCCTCTTAATTTGTCCCTTTGCCTCCATATGAAGAGAAAGAGAGAATGGTATGGCATGTATTGCATGTTCATTCTATCTCTCTCTCAGAAACATATATGTGTGTGTGTATACAAACATACCTTTATATTTATAAATATATTATAGAATATCAATATATCAGTGAATGTATTTATATATTTCTGCTCACTCTAAATAATTCAATAGGTATTATTATTTCAAATACCTATCAGTAGCTCTTCACACATTCACTATATGAAAGTTTATTTTAAAATGTCAGAATAGAGAAATAAGTAATGTTTATGATAATGAAAAAAATTATAGACAGCTCAAAACTGTAATTACAATTCCAGAGGATCTGACATTCTCACAGAGGCATACATGAAGGCAAAGCATCAATACATATAAAATAATAAAAAATAATTAAATTTTTGTAGGAGCCAGTGGGGACAGGAGCACCACAAGAAATCCCACAGAATTACCTAACCTGGGATCATAGTGGCTCACAGAGACTGAACCACCATCAAGAGAGCACGCATGGGACTGACCTAGGCCCTCTGTACACATGTTACAGTTGTGTAACTTGTGTTCTTATGGGACTCCTAACAGTGGGTGCAGGGCCTGTCTCTTGCTTGCTTTTGGGACCCATTCTTCCTACAGGATTGCTGCATCCATCCTTAATAGAAGAGGACATGCCTAATCTCGCCACTACTTGATAGAATATGTCTGGCAGGTATCCATATGAAGTCCACCTTTTTCTGAAGAGAAAAGAGAGGAGGAGGAATGGATGGGGAGTGGGAGCAGTGGAGGTAGGAGGGAGTTACTGAGAAAAGAGGAGGGAGGGGAAATTTTGGTTGGGATGTAAAAAAATTAAAAAAAATAAATAATAACAATAAACTCATGCCCAAAAAGGAGAATATCGATGGTTATCATACTTAAATTTGAGGTATTAAAAGAATGGCCCTGGGACATTGGCACTTATTGTAATTTTATAATGTGTTTGCAGTTGTATAGGAGAGTTAAATCAAATTAGGCATACTTTTGATTGGCTCTAATACATAATGTGTTTGCCTTCTTCTTGGAATACTTATATCATGTTTAGGAATTGTTATGAACTGGCTATTGTTTTACATTTAGAAATTAATTGTGACATAAGAAGGTACAATTGTGTTTTCAGTTGACATGGGCTGCGGTTGTGATAGCTATATTTGGCTGTCAACTTTATTACATCTGAAGTTAACTAAAATCCAACAATGGAGGGGCACGCCTGTGAGTAATTTCTGTTTAATTTGAAGTGAAGTTCCACTTGCATTCCAGATCTTTGAGGTTGGGAGACATACCTTTAACCTGGATCTTTATGGGAAAGCACACAACCTTAACCTGGATGTTCTGAGCTGAAAAACACCACTTCTAATCTCGATCATGCCTTGTGCTGGAAGCATGTATAAAGAAATGGAAGAAGGGAGCTTTTCCTCTTTAGCTGATTGCTCTCACCTTGCTAGGAAGCCTTTCTTCACAGGTATTGGCGCTAACGATGTTGGGATTCCAGATTATACTAAAGATGGGCTGAGACATCTGGGTTCATGGACTGAGAAACTCCTAGATACTTGGACTTTGCCATCATAGCCAGTCAATGTTGAATTAGCTGGATCACAGCCTCTAAGTCATTCTAAAATTATACCCTTTGTGTATATAGAGAAATTCATTCCATAATTTATTCTATAAGTTCTTTTACTCCAAAGGACCTTGGCCAATACAGGAGACATGTATAGAAGAACTTTTAGAGTAGTTTGGGCCATGCATTAGCTTCATTTCAGTTACAAATTCCAGGTGTTCACATTCTGTTAACCTGTCTTCAAAAGATGCTTTGATAAGGAATGGAAAACCAGATGTCTTAGCTTCTGTGGCCCAAGATCTGACACCCCCCAGCTACATGAAGATCAGAGGACAGTAGGTTCTTTTTACCCTTAGTGAGACAGATCCAGTCTGGAGAATCACAGGATCATGTCCTTCATATATTAACTCTGGCTCACTCTCTGTCTCAGAAGTCAGATCCATTCCAGAGGGGTCTCACAAAAGTAAAGCAGTCATCTGGAAGAAACACTTTCTCAATATAATCTGAGATCTGCTGTGGTAAAAGAGCAGTGTAGCAAGAGTCCTAATTGGCCTTAATAAAAACTGGGAGTCAGTTATCAGGGTAAAGGTTGAAAGATGAGAGAAGTAAAACATCCAGCCACCAGAGAGACTTCTTACCTCTACCCAATCCCCAGAGTAAAGGGGCTGAGCTCGTGTCTCTAGAAATCCTCAGACTGAATGGGCTAAGAGCCTGTCTCTACCTGCCTTATATTACTGTCTCCACCACCATAGTACTGGGTTTAAAGACGTGTACCTCCCAAAAACATGAGAACCCAAGGTCTGGGATCAAAGGTGTGTGCCACCAATGCCTGGCCTCTGTGGTTTACTCATGGCTAACTCCACCCTCTGATCTTCAGGCAAGCTTTATTTGTTAGAACACAGACAAAATATCACCACAGAGCAGCATCAACCCTCTCCTTTTTTAGTGTTGCATAGAAACACTTTCCACAGTAAGTATGTTGCTTCTGATACAGGCTCCTTTCATTCCAGCTAGACTTAAGGCTCTTACTAACACTGCTTAGCTAGACCATCAAGAGTGGTTCCTTACCCCACCTCTACCCCAGAAGGGTCTTCTCAATTCTGCATTTCACCAGACCAGTCATAACCTGAATTGTCATCCTAGATGAGAGGTGAAAAAATCCAGTCCAATCTGGCAGTCATTAATTCTGGGGCAGGGTCCTGAAATTGTGTGAGCCCTACATGGATGTGTGGCAGCCTAAGACAATTAGCATACATGTACCTGTCCCTAGAGGTCTCAAGTAACTTCTGTCTTTTGTTGGAGGTGATCCGATCCAACTGACAGAACACATATGACTGGGAGGACAGAGTTCAAGTGTAGGGACTGGAGAGATGGCTCATGCATTAAGAGCATTGTTGGCTGTCTCAGAATGTCCACGTGACAACAAACAAACCTCTCTAATGTAAGTTCCATGTGGAATCCACTTCCCTCAACTGGCCTCTGTGGGAATTTCATGTATGTGGTGGCAAAACACTCACAAGTAGAAATAAAAGTACTACAAAATGACCTAACATGTCTTGGAGTGCATTATTTCTGCTGTGCGGTTATCATTTTTCATATGACTCACCTTTCAAGAAAACTAGAGGCAGATTGATTTGCATTTCCTGATTTCTTTTGACCACCTTTGTTGAATGTTCTCATTTCCTAAGAAGCTTGGAACAATGTATTATTATTGTGTGATGTTGGAAGCCCCTCTGTATGCTGTGAATATGTTTTATTCTCATTGGTTAATAAAGAAGCATATTTTGCCAAGAGTCAGGCAGAATATAGCTAGGTAGGAAGTCCAAACAGAGAGAAGGAAGGTGGAGTCTAGGAGATGCCATGTAGCCACTGGAGGAGTAAGATGTCAGAGCATTAGTGATAAATCACAACCATGTGGCAATACACAGATTAATAGAAATGGGCTAATTTAAATGTAAGAACTAGCTAGTAATAAGCCTGTGTCATTGGCCAAACAATTATAATTAATGTTAAGCTGCAGAGTAATTATTTTACAAGCAGCCGTGTCACTGGACAGAACACATAAAAGCTTCTAGTTACAGTCAGTTGTGTTCCCCTTTAACTTGGTCTGTATGATGATTCATAAACGTGTGTGAATAGCGTACCACATTTTACTGGTAGCTAAATATATGACCTCAAGGATGCAATATGTCTTGTTTTTCTATTGTCTCATGGGTATACACAGAGTAGGCCATGCCATCCATGTCCATATCCAAGGTGCCATGTGCCTGTGTAGCCCATGGCTGGGAAAACATTGTGCAGCCCAAGGTGCCTGGAACTTGCTGATATAGATCCATGACTATGAGTTCTGGGTTTATAGAAGTGTGACACCTCACTGGACTAAAGAAGAGTCTTAAGAGTGAAAAGTTGGAAATTGCTTTTTATTCATAAAATATTCATTTTATTCGATGGGGGTTTTAAAATAGTAGCCATTATAAAGAGTGTGTAGTCTTAGCAAGCTATTAAAACAAAAGAATAAAAGAAATAACAAAAAAAAGAAACCCTTACACTAAAACTAAGAAAACAGGAAAACCAAAGCACAGATATCCCGAGATATATACCAAACCAAACCAAACCAAAACAAAACAAAACAAAACAAAAACAACCAACCAAACAACATTAAGCAGAATTCCTAGTTTTCTTTTGGATTTTCTTTAAGGAAAATCTAATGAATAATGTGAGCCATGAGGAACTGGATTAGTCTCCATAGTGAATTATCTTCAGCAACACTTGTGCATGATATGGGGTCATCTTCAGCACTACACTAGAGAGAGAATCTTAGGCTTTTGGGTGCAGCTGGATAGCAGTGTGACAGACAGAGTCTTCCTTGTCAGATTTCACATTACATATAGAGTCAGCTTGCCAAAGCCCTTGACAGAAAGCTGAGAGAATAACTCTTTCTTACCCACATATCTTCCATGTTGTTTTTCCCCACACTGTTAGGCTTCTGAGTAATTGTGGTATGTCCTGTGTATCTCAAGCTTATTTCTGATGCAGTCAATTCTCCAGAAATAGCCAACAGATGTGGGTCCGATTGGGGCTGGGTCTTCTGACGGTAGGTTGATATTTATCTCACTGGTGAGTTCATAGCTGCAAGGACAAGGCTTTTTCTGAGGAGGCCTTGATCCTAGTGCCATTCCTTCAAGGTATATCTGGCTTCCTCTAGCCTTCTCAGTTCTCTTGAGAGGTGCTGTCGAAGAAGAAATGGAAATTAGACATAGAAACAGTCCTTCTGGGACACTGGCAAGAAAAAAATTTCAGGGCCTATTTACCCCTAGTAAAGAAAAGTCAAGGAAGAAAACCCACACCATTAATCCCATGGTTGGTGGGAATAGGGCTCAATGGTGGCCTACTAGCCTGGCATGTAGTGCTCCTGCTGCAGCTGCTCTATCAGGCAGGAGGCTCTCCTCTTGGGCTGTGGTCTGTTCCAGTTCATGCTGGAGCTGCTCAAAACTAGAGGAGGAAGGCAGCTGAGACAAAGGCCTGGTGGGGCCCTGCCATGTCAGCTTTTGAGCCCCCACCAGCTAGACAATCCAGCATTACCTTTTAGCTGAGCTCATTCTCTGCTTTTCCAAGGGAAAAAGGTCAGAGAGCCCCTGGAATGGATTCTTTTTTTAACTTTTAAAAACCGCTAGAAGTTAAACTGGAAAATACACTGTGCTGAACTAGAAAAAACCCCAGCATATTTATCCAACAGCCCAAAAACATTATTTTGGAGAAATATCATTATCTGAGTCACAGTTCAGGAAAGACATTCATGGCCTTGATACCAGGTAAATGTGAGCAACCTGTAAAACTCTATGTCTGACCTCTAGTGGACCCTACAGAGCACTGTAGAGAAGGCTGTGATTATTCCTCTAGCTCAGATTCTGCATGGAGTTAATTTGTTAACTCCTAAACTGTTTATGGCCAGAAAAAGTATTCTCACTGGAAACTGACAAACCCTGCAGAGAGCCTGGAATCAGCAGGAGTGCGCTGCATTCAAATAATCTGAAGAATAGAAATTCATCTCTAAATGTGATGTTCCTGAAGGAAAATAAAGTGGCAGCGAACACCCTGTCCTTCACAATTGACCTCCCACTTCTAGGTTTGGGGATACTATAGGAATATTTGTGGGGAGATATAACCTAAAGGATGAGATACTTAGACCACACTAGAGATCTCAGAAGAAAGGAAGGGGTCACAATCCCTAGAAGACGAATAACCAAGCATATTGTTGCCTGGACAAAATTCCTGGTGATTAACTAACTCAATACTCTGAACTTTCTTTTCCTGGCTGTGGCTGGGAGCCTTGCCAAATGAACAAAAACAAAACACACACACACACACACACACACACACAGAGAGAGAGAGAGAGAGACACACACACACACACAGACACACACACACTACTCTCTAGAACCCATAAAAAAACAAAGAAGAAGACTAGAGTGTTGCTGCAGCTTTTTGCTCCAGGGGGAAGTTGCAGGTCATCAGTGCTGTCTCTTACTGCTCTTAGACTCAGTCAGACGATTCTGCCCTACCCTGAATTTCTTTCCCCTTCCAGGAAAGTTCTTCATCTCAAGACTCACTGATCATACAGGTAAGTAAAACCCTCTACACAAGTGGGCTTGACCACAAAAGACCAAGTCCCAAAGGGAGAGGGCTGTGTATAAAGCCTCCAGATAGCTCTAAGTTGACCCATTAGAGTCTCCAAAGAAAACTTACCCATGCTCATTTACAGAAAAACCTTGATAGCACCAGAGAATGGAATTGACCCTCGGTCATTACCCAACAACTTTTGACGATAATACAGTGCACATAATATGAAAATAGCCCCAGATCAGTCAGTAGGAGGGTAGAGCGGTCACCCACAGTACTTTTCTGAAATGTAGCACTCTATATAATTATGAGTATATTAATCTGTACTGACATAACTGCGTACATGATAGAGTGAGTATCAAAATGTCAGCAAAGAGATAGACTGCCAGGTTCTGTGTTGTGAAGCTAATGAGACAAACCAGACATTTCCTGGGAGTGAAAGAAAAGAGGTCTACTTTTTATTTCCAAAATAGCTCTAAATTCTACTGTTACAAAACATATTAATTACAAAATAGTAAAACTGTGGAAAAATTAAGAAAAAACACAAAGTCCTTTCTCTTTCTTACCAAATGAACAATTTAGCAATAAGATGAAACAGAAAAGGATAGGAAGCTCTATCTGTGAACAGACAAGAGATTCAAAGAGCTCTGACTAGATAGTTTAGCCAGAACAGAAATTTTCTGTTCTACCAAGCAAATGATCTACAGGCCCTTGACCTCACTCACTCACTCAAAGCTCTGTGATACTCCCTACGTGGATCCCAGCATAGCACTCTTTCTTCCATACTGACATGTAGGTGTGCTACATGAGATTTACCAATATCCCTCAATGGACTGCAGCTTCTACCAGAGTGGGATGGTTTGCTTGCCAATCATGTTGTGCCTTCCAAGAGGTTAACTTCACAGAAAGACTTGTGAAGGATCACAGAAATTAACTATTGGATGGAATGTAGGTGGTCAGCTGGGTAAGTGAATGCATGGTTACATGACTGTGTATATATGTGTGTGTATGGTTAGATAGGTGGGCAGCTTGCTCCTGCTGCCTCAGCTTACCTGCTGCCACTTTCCCGGAGGTCATAGATTTTCTCATGGGCCTCCTCACAGAGCCTCTTTGTCTTCTCACAGTACTCTTGCAGGAAAATCTGCTCCTCCTGCAGCTTTCTGTTGTCCTCTTTTAACAGGTCCACTTTTTCCTCCAACTGTGTCCATTCACTCAGAAGCTGGCTGTGGAGGGTTCTTAACCATCACAAAAAAATGATGAGCTCCAGTCAATCCCTACCTACCAATCCTACCTATATATAATACAGCTGTCCCTGCAAGGTCCCATGTCCTCAGACAGACTGAGATTGGAGCCCACATTAGCCATGTCAGTATCACCTAGGCGATGTACCTCTGAGAAATGAATTCTGCCCCCCCCCCCCCCCACACACACACATCGGTACTTGGTTCATGGTATTGGGAGAATATCATCAGGTATAGAGCAAACATGGTCTGAGGGAAGACAGTGGACCCAACAGGAATACATTGCACATAGGTGTCCCATAAAAACAGACTTTGTTAGTCCCTCTCAGAGTTCCAAAGACCATTCAAGGTGCAAACCATGTTTTCTATTTAGCAGCTCTGGAAGTTGACAGGACAATGCTGGGAGGGGCTCTCAAACTCTTTGCATTTAGGAGAATCAGTCTGGTAGACACAGGTATAAGGTAAACAAAATAGAACCACAGCTCTGGTAGGAGTTGGTCCTCAGTCAGCTCCTTGCACTTGCACAAGGCCTCACCAATTTCCTTGGGGAATTTCTTCAGATCTGACATCTTCTTCTGAAGATCCATTATTAGCACCTCATGCTCAGAATTCAGCCTATGGTAGAGCATGACCGCAGGAACAAAGAATCCCATGAACACAGTGATCAGAATCCCATGAACACATGAATTAAGACTGTGTCTTGGACTACCCTAACCCACTGGATGTCACATCCTGAATCCTATGTACTATGTCCTGTTGATGTTTGTTAGACTTGCTATCCTGCCGCAGGCCAGAGAGTCAGAGTGCCAAGAGGAGATAGACAGGGCTACATGAGCTTCGTCCATAGGCCTGGAGGAACTAGCTCTGTTTAAGACTCCCCAGGAGTCTGTGCCACAGGTCTGGGCCTACCTGAAACCAGGTATGACATTTCTCTTGTCTTCAGAAAAGGGATTGTTTATTTTGTGATCCTGTTATCACAATGATACCCAGAACTCATAATCAGGATTTCCATGGAGGAGACAGTATACCACAATGGCTTTATAAACTCCCCAGTGAATTCCAATGAGTCACCAAGGTGAGCACAAAGAATGAGGGCACTGATGTTCAAAATGGGACTTCTCTGGCCTCAGCACTTATATTACCTGAAAACTCGGAAGCAGACAAATCCTCAGCCCTGTTACCAATCTCTGACTCACAGGATCTGGAACGACAGACACATGCGTGCGCGCACGGGCGCGCGCACACACACACACACACACACACACACACTATAAGGGAGCCCCTCAGAGAGAGTACAGAACAAACTCAGACACTACAACACAAAGAAGATTTATTGCCCCAGAGGAGCAATCATGGAATTGCGGGCCTGGCTCTGAATCAGGCAAGGGCTGAGAGCAAGCAACAGGTGTTTTTTTCAGTAATGGGTTTTTTTTTTTTTAAATATTTATTTATCTATTATACAATATTCTGTCCGTATGTATGTCTGCAGGCCAGAAGAGGGCACCAGACCTCATTACAGATGGTTGTGAGCCACCATGTGGTTGCTGGGAATTGAACTCAGGACCTTTGGAAGAGCAGGCAGTGCTCTTAACCACTGAGCCATCTCTCCAGCCCAGTAATGGGTTTTTAAGGAGACAGGGGAAGTCTGTGCTAGGTTGAGCTGGTGAGACATGATTGGACAGGTAAGCCAGTATAGCCAAATAATGAATTGTGATTGCAGGACCTTGGTGTTTGGCTTCAGGTATTCGTCAGTGGACAAATAAGGAAATGAACCTGCGGGGCTGATTTTAGGAATGCAATTTAATGGTTTATCAAGGGAGAGGGAAGTCAAAAGGGCAAAACCTGCCACTGCCATATTTGCAAGGCCTATTAGCCCTTCACACACACAAACCCATACACAATTAGAATGTCAAAGAAATCCAGGTAGGTGGCACTGTCTCAGAGTACAAGGAACAAGATCAGAGAGGTGCCAGAATGAGCCCCAGGCTCTCCAGTCAAATACTGCAATGGACCAAGGAGAACCAGGTTCTGCTCCTAGAGCAACCAGCAAGAAATCACCTAGTCAAATACAGAGATTCACCATAAACTCATCACTCAGCCTCTCCCACAAGCCAACACCTCTCAAGCCCTCTTTGAAATGCATGTTGTGAGCTCACACACTACTGCCCCTATCCATAGAATGTGGCTCAGGCCATAGGCTCATTTCATTTAGAGGAAGCAGAACAGCCTGCATCCCCATCTCACTCCTACCCAGGCTTCAGTTCTGCATCTCAGATGCACTCAGGAAAATTAGTTTGTGCAGGAGGGTACCTTGGATGTACAGCCTCAAGTGACATGAGGAATGCAGGGGCTGACACAGGAGGGTCAAGACAGTTACCAGACAACTGGACATAATGACTACCCACTGTTCAAATCATTGTTGGTATAACTGGTCAGGATTCCATGAAGTTCATTCCTCTCATTGGTCATCATTTGAAGCATCAGTTTATTGCACCTTGTTCATCTGCTGCTCCTGCTCAGTGAGGGAGGTTGAGGTTGATGCCTTTCTAGTACTCCCTGTAGGTAGATAAATATCAGTGAATTTGTCCAGTTAGATGGTACAGGGCCATGAGAGATCATCTTGAGTCCCAAGAAGAGGCCTGAGGAAGAGGAAATGCATGGAACCCACTAAAGACCCCAAAGAGCAGAACAACTACCCTCAAGTTGGGACCCATAAGCCATGTTTCCTTTCACAATCACTGTGGCTAGATTATGTGCATCAATGTTGGGGAATATTGTTTTCAGGTGTGTGACTTTTGGTTATGATGCGTTTGTTTAATTTTGTGAAGCTATATTGCTGTGCCTGTCTAAAATATCTGATGTTTCTAATAAAGAGATGAAAGGCCAATAGTGAGGCAGAAGCAGGGATAGATAGGTGGGGCTAACAGGCAGAGAGTATAAATAGAAGGAGAAATCTGAGAGGAGAAAAAGGAGCCCAGGAACAAGAGGGGTGGACTCAAGGGGCCAGCCACCAACTCACCCAACAGCCACGGAACAAGAGTGAAAGTAAGATTTTTTTTTTTTGGTTTTTTTTTTTTTTTTTTTGAGACAGGGTTTCTCCATACTTTTTTTTTTGAGCCTATCCTAAACAAGTGCTTGTAGACCAGGCTGGCCTTGAACTCACAGTGATCCGCCTGCCTCTGCCTACCGAGTGCTAGAACTCAAGGCATACACTACCACCACCCAGCTCAAAAGTAAGATTTACAGAAGAGAAAGATAAAAGCCCAGAGCAAAAGGCAGTTGGGATAATTTAAGTCAAGAAAAGATGATAAGAAACAAGTTAAGCTAAGGCCAGGCATTCATAACAAAGAATAAGTGTGTGATTTATTTGGAAGCCTGGTGACAGTACCCCTAGAAAGTCAAAAGAGTAAAGTATCCCACAACACATCAGTCCTTATTGCAGCCCCACTGGCCCTGGCAGATATAAGCTAGCCCAGTCATGCTGGTTTGAAAATGTCAGCTCATCTCTGATGAGAAGAAGTAGGAAGGTTCTGGAGTCCCTGGTGCTTTACACCTCTCAGGCCAGCTAACCTGTGTCTAAGACTAACAGCAACTGAATGTCTCAGACCTGAGTGCAGGGATGGGGAGTTTCCCTCCCTGATACGCACATCAGATATCCATGGAACCTACAGAAATCCACTGAGGATGAGGTGCAGAAAACCTGACCTTGACAACTCATTAGTGACACTGTCTCCTGGTGGCATTCTTTCCACTCAGAATTATATTAAGGAGGTCTCAGTACAGCAGCTGCAGCCTTGACCATTCCTAACTCTCTGCCAAACTAACCATCAGAAATCATCCAATTTTGATCTTCTCTTTAGGAATTCAAAGAAGCAGCATAGGCCCATTGCTTCAGATGGTCCCAGTTACCAAACCCCATTTCTAGAAGGTCCAATTTGAGTCTCACCTTCTTCTTAGAAAACCAAAGATCTCTCTGCTAATAGGTATGCTTAGTCTTGCCAACATGTCTCTTGGTGAACTATATAAACAATGAATGCCTCAAGGGCAGACGGCATTGCCATGACACTGGTTAATTCATAGAAGATGTCAAGGGCTCTCCAGGATACAATAGAATGTCCAGACAAGAGACTCAGATCATCACCTATCTGATAGATAGCTCTTTCCCAGTTCTCCAAAAACCAAGCTGCTTCTTCCAGGAGCCTTCCCTGAGTCACAGCTGAAGCCGTTCAGCACCTCTCCCTTTCAATTTAGAGGTCTCCCTGATTCATTAGAATCTACTTCATTCTAATTCACTAGTTTACCCTATGCGGAGGTCAAGACTTACTTTTCAGACACTTCCCAGGAATGGCTCTTCAGATCCTTAAGACAACTAATCGATAAGATGAGAAATAAAGGATGCGAAGAAATTAGCTCGGGATGTTGGGAAGGAAGATCAGTTCTATGAGTTAATTTACAAATTGGGAAAGATCCACGGGACTGAAACTATGTAAGAGGTGGCTGAAGATTGTGGGTGTCCTGTCAGAACAAAGATACATCACATAAGTAATGATGAAAAATATGTCAAAAACTTCAGAAAAGTACTTTACAGCCCTCACAATGTTAGCAAAGGCATGATCAACTATTTCTAGGTAAGGCTGAATATACCTAAGGACTGGCCATCCCCAGGTGAGTCCTCAGACACCAAGAATAAATACTTGTCAAAAGAGTGATGGCCCATTTTGCACTCTCCTTAGAGGAGAGTTTATTGGGTAGCGAGAGAAAAGGAATTCAGAAACCTTAGGGGTCACTGACATGCACCAATAATGGTGGCCCCTGCCCTGCAAAAGGTTGTGATGTAAAATGTGAGAACCTCCAGCTTTGTCCAGGGGACTTTACTCTTCCTGCTTTTAGAGACACACAACCAAAAGCAATCCAGTGTGGGTGAAGTGCAGGGCTGGGACTGAAGCCTCTTCAGTTCCTCTGTACTTCCTTCCTACACAGAGTAAAAGCAGAGGGCCCTCAGCACCGCAGCTGAAGCCTTGACCATCCCAGGCTCTCTGCCAAACTAACCATCAGAAATCCTCGACTCTGTGTCTGCTCTTTAGTAACTCAGAAAAGTAGAAGAGGACCATTGCTCCCAGAACCTCCCACCTCTTGAGCCCCACTCCTGACAGGATCAACTGAAGCCTTCCTCTTTCAGGCACCCCTCTATCCCCTGCCCATTACTCACTGTGCTTTCCCAAGAACCATTTATTTCTTGATGCAGGACTCGGAAAATGAAGGTCATCTTTCTTATGCCTCTCTCTGGTGTCCCTATGCTCTCCATTCTGTCTCCCAAGCATCCTGTTCTTGTCAACATGTCTGTGGGTGAACCACATAGGCACTGAATGAATGCCCCAAAGGCAGTTCGTGTTGCCTTAACACTGGTGACATCACAGAGAATGCCAGGGCTCACCAGGATACAATAGAATGTTTAGATAGGGGGTTGCTGACCTCATGATACAGACATTACACTCCTGATAACTGCTTCACCCAAAAGTGACCTGAAACTAAGGTACCATTTTCAAGAGCCTCTCTGGGGCCACAGGGGAAGCCTTTAGGCACATTGTCCTTTTAAAGCCAGAAATCTAGCCCTCTGTTTCATTAGAAACATTTTATGTGAGAAGTTGAGAGCTCACTTTCCAAAGAGTGCCCAGGGTTGGGTTCCGCCCTTTTTTTCCAAGCCAGTCTCCAGACTTTCTCTACTAAACACCAAAGCATGTTCCTTGCAACCTAGGACTGATGACTCTGTTGAGTGATCTGTTATTTCAGATGGTGAAACTCTAATCAAATAAATAAGATCATCAACTTTATTTCTAAATAGAGTCTTATAGAGACCAACAAGTTGAGGATACTGGAATTTAGAAGCAAGGCATATGCCTAAACTTTTATAAAAACTCTTTAAGAACATATAGGGCAGTTTGGGGGGGGGGAGTAAAGAAACCAGAAGAGAGAGGTGATATAGATAAAGAAGGGAAGAGAATGGAAATTTTCTCATTCTCTTCATGTATGTTTGCATACATAAATCCAGAGATGAGGGCAGTGTTCTAGATGGAAAAGTATGAAGAATTGCCTGAAGATACCAGTGATTAGAAAGAGGCCTGGAGTCAGCTGTATCCTTGAAACTTCAGAGTTCGGTCTTTCCAACTACTAATTGTGGGACATCACACTTCCATGAGCAGATACACAGCCCAGGAGATATAGTTATCTACCTAGCAAAATGTGCACAGAAAACACTTCTGCATGTGCCTGTCCCTCATCTCATTGATGTCCCATACCAGAAGAGGCACCATGGTCTTGCAAATGCCCTGAGACCCAGTTGATAGGGGACAGCACCTGCCCTCCACAATGTTCATCTCAGCCCACCTTTAGCACTTGGATGTGTTCAGAAATAAACTGAGAGATTAGACTTTGCATAGCTGACTCAAAGTTCAAGCTTGAGACTTCCCCTCTGTGAATCTCAGCTTTACCATTCGCTACAGCTCTGGAGGCGAGTGTCTCACTGGTCAGCTGATTTCTTCTCCCTTCTTTCACATGCTTCAGGTGACCCAGGGAACAGCCTCCTCAGGCCTACTTATAGCTGCACAGAGTACAGTTTGGTTTCCAAGCCCTCAAGTCTGGCCTCAGAAGCCATGAGAATAGCGGCACAGTTCACCATGACTAGTTTCTGAGACACAGCTGGCCTGCAATGTGCAGTGCAGTCAGTCTTGCGTTTCCTCGGTTCAGTTTCCTAAGTGCTGAGATCACAGGTATGCATTACTGTGTCCAGCTCCTTTTCTGTACTCCTAATTGTTCAAATCTCCAGAAAGATCCAAAATCTAAAATGCTCCCAGGCATTTTACATGGGGTATTCTTGACTTTGGAAATCCAGAACCCAGTGTTTTTTGAGTGGCTGCTTCATTCCAATCCTGAGGGCCAGACCTAAAAAGAAATATGTGTGAGACAGAGTGTCCCATGGTGTGATGTCTCCAGACAATAGAGCTGACTCAGGCTTCACTGTTTGGCAGATGAAACAAACTTAGAGTTGGACACTATGTCACTTATAATGCCACCATCACTGTGTCCTTGGATGGCTCCTACCACAGTTCCTCAATCTGATCTTTCTTCCTAGTTTATAAATCAACTGCTTTTCAAAGCAGATTAGAAGCCTCAGTTACTCTGAGGTAGGAGGGGAAGAAGCCTAAGACCAGTCTGCGCTCCATAGAAAGACACTGTTTGCTTTGTTTCTTTGGTTGTTTGGTTGAGTTTGCTTCTTTCTTGAGATGTCAGATGATTTTTTGCTCTCTATGGGGCCCTGAGACTGCCATAATACTCAGTTATCTCACCAATTTAAAAATCAACAGGCAGGACATTGATGCCTTCCAGGTGACTCTGCTCCTGGGGCCCAGTGACAGGTGGACTGTTCAACTTCTAGAAAGGTCCACAGAGATATCTGTTCTGTGCATGGAACCTGATTGCCTCCTAGTGTTCTTTGACTTTATTTTGCAGCCCATGAGACACAGGAAATATTCCAGAACTGGGGCATCACAGGGCCTGTGCCATACCTCCCATCCGCAGCCAGAGCCTACCTGCTTGTCATAGGTCTGACCTCTGCCACTGTAAGCAACATTGGCACCTGCAGATACCACTGCATGGGACCTTGCTCCTCCCAGATGCTCCATTAATCCCCACAATGTCCCTATCTGATACAAGTGGCACTCTAGCTCCTTCCCACTTTTGTGGATCCTCTTTCTTTGGCTTCTCATGCCCACACTGGATGCTCGGTTACCAAACTAGCCCAGCTGGCCTGTGCCTCACATTTTCCTCACATTGGTCCTATCACATTGTTCCTTGTATTCCTGGATCCATCCACTGTGTCTGGCTCTGATAGCTTCCATGCTTCCCCGCCTCCCCATCTCAAAAACATATCAAGACATGCGGATTTGTGGGTCACTCCAGTCCTTAGATATTTAAGACAAGTCCTTTTTTGTTATAGTGGATGGCTTTCCTGATATTGGGGGACCCAGAGCAATTCTGAGGGTCCGGCTTCATTCATGCCAGTAACATTCCATCCAAATACTTACAGCCAAAAAATGGTGCTGAGCATATCAATCCTGTCCAGGGTGCCCAATGACTGTGTGACTTTGGGAATGCACCTTTGCATGACACCCCAGGTGATTGTGTCATTCACCTCCCTCGTGACCACATTCTCATGATAGTAGCCCAATACCAGACCCTGGGGATACTGGAGAGGTGTTAATTGATTGGAAAGGAAGTTGTATGAGACACAAGCCTGTCATTCCAGTGTTGGGGTTAACAACATAGGATAACTAGGAGTTCCAGAACAACATGGATTACAGAAACTCTGGTTCAAAGAAGACAAGCAGACCAGGATAGGGGCTCAGTTGGTGCAGGACTTTCCTAGGGTAGACAAAGCTCCAAGATCCATTTCAGCACCATATAAACATGCCTTGACATCCAGCCAGAAAGAAATATCAGAGCATGAAGGTTAGCCTTAGCTGCATGGTGAGTTGGAGGCCAGACTGAGCTGTTCACTCATATCCTGCTAGATTAGGGTTTATCAGGCAATCAACAATAGTGTGGGTCTTTTCCACTTCTGCCCCAAATAGGATTCATATTCCCCCACTTTGACCACCTTGTGCTGGATTCTGCTGTTCACAGACTCCAGCACACACTCTGAGGCTAACCCTGTCCCCAAGAACAGGATGGTGGTATGGTCCTTCCAGCACGACTCATTTTTGACATTTCTGGACTTGAATCTAAGGTATTCAGCATACACACAGCACTGAACTACATAACCTCAGACGTGTGTACTTCCCTTCTGAACCTCAGTTTCTCCTGTTTTTCTTTTCCTCTTCTCCCCACGCTTTTCAGAAAACTTTGTGTGTGTGCATGTGGAGGAGCGGTCTATGTCATGTCTCCTATAGCACTCTACACCTTAGTTTTGAGACAGGATCCCTCTCTGAGCCTGGAGTTCACTGATAGGTTATGTGCACTGACTAGTGAACCTGCAGGACCCTCTTTTCTTTGCTTGTCAGCTGGGGTTTACAAGCGTGCTCTGCTGTGCCCAGGTTTTATACATGGATGCTGGCGATTTGAACTCAGGTCATCATACTTGCACAGTAGTATCCCCAAAGCAGCCCTCTCCCCACCAACTTTGTGAACCATTTCTCATCACATAGTCCAGGCTACCCTAGAAATGGCAATCTTCCTGCCTCAGCCTCCAAGTCATGGGATGACAGGCATGCCTACTCCCTTTTCCAAACAGTTGATACCCACTGAGCATTGCCTGTAACAATGCCCATAGTGTCTTGGATACCAAGGAAACCCAGGTAGTGTGGGGGTCCTCCGAAGAAACCTGGCCACCTTCCTCTAAAATCACACCTGAAGCTTTGAGGACAGGTAACAAGTGACTCCAAGGGTCCGCATACCCTGACTTACAGCAGGCATTCAGTATCAAATGTATGAAAGGGGTACAGTCCCTTTAGCTATCTCCATCTGATCCCCAGGTTCACATGGATGCCTTATTTCTGGACCTCATTTTAGTCCAAACCATGCAAGGAGATGGGATAATAAAAGGGTGGGCCTAAGAGGACTTGGAGTAGTCTGGGAAGCAATAATTATTGATATGTCCTTAGATTTTTAGGTTCATACATTTATGTATTTATATGTGAAACAGGCTCTCAATATGTAGCCCTGGCTGTCTTGGGGCTCCTTAGGTAAATCAGGCTATCCTTGAACTCACAGAGATCCCCCAACTTCTGCTTCTTGGAGTACGGGTATAAAAGGCTTGCATGACCATTATAGCTGGTGTGTGTGTGTGTGTGTGTGTGTGTGTGTGTCTGTGTCTGTGTGTCTGTGTGCCCATGTGTATATACAAATGCCAAGGTGCCCCACATGGAGGCCATAGCAAAACTTGTGGGAATTCATTCTCTTTCCACTATGTGTCTTGCAGATTGAACTCATGAGCAGTAAGGCTTGGTGGCAAGCACCTTTAGCTGTAGTGTCATCTTGCTGGCCCTTGTTGGTCTGCTCTGACATAGCCAGGTCACATTGGGTGGGCTTTTTATCCTTCCAGCCACAGATAGGAAAAAAGGAGTAGCTTAAGAAATGGCTAAGAACACACATGTAAGAGAGATGTGGAGAAGGACTGGATACTCATCCAAACAGGAGTTGCGTAACTAGATAGTAGAAAGTGGCCACTTGGTATACAGATGTTTCCTGAGCCAGATGGGGTGAGGGTGAGGTGGGGATAGGGTAGGTTCATAGGGCTAAAACCCAGGATGCTCTTCTCCATCCTTGACCCAGTTATTTGTAAGGAATTTTGGAGAAAGAGGGACCTGGGCCAGATAACCAGATATCCCAAGGACACACAGGAGCCCTTCCATGGGCTCCATAGTGAGCAAACAGAGTCCAGTGGACATGTGGGTGTGAAAGTTCTGCTGTAAAGTCATGATTGTGATGCCTCCAGAAGTTCTTTTATTGTACAGGACTGACTGTTTTGTTTTGGCTATCCTGGGTGTTTTGTTTTTCCATATGAAGTTGAGTACCGTTCCTTTAAGGTCTGTGAAGAATTTTGCTGGAATTTTGATGGGCATTTCATTGAATCTGTAGATTGTTTTTGATTTATTTATACTATGTTAATGCTGCCTACACAGGAGCATGGGCAATCTTTCCACTTTCTGGTGTCTTCTTAAATTTCTTTCTTCAAAGATTTAAAGTTCTTGTCATACAAGTCTTCCATTTATTTGGTTAGAGTTACTCCAAGATATTTTATGCTATGAATACTGTCATTTTTTATTTAGCATTACAATATTCTCTAGAAAGAATATTGAAGAAATGCTCTTAATTTCAATATTCTCTTATTTTTTGCTTATTCCTGTAAGGGTTATATTTTTAAGGTTCATAACTATGATATGCCTATACAAACTATTTAAGACTCCACTTGCATATGGGAAGAAGAAAAAAGATCTTTGAATAAAATTAATTTCAACTATGAAACAAATTTCTTGAATAATTTACAGATTTTTTCCTGTATTTTCTTTGTTAGTAGAGATGAAAATTAAAGAAACAAATGTATTTCATGGAGATGAAAGATAGAAATAAAAGACAGCATGAAGAATTCATAAAAGCAAGGAAAGAGTACAAGTAAAAGTCCAAAAATCACAAAAACAAGCGTAAGAAGACTGATGCATATGACTGAATGAGTAAAGGCAGAAGCAAGGGCAGATCTACAGTCACAGTGTTTCATTTCTAGACTAGTCTGAAACTTAGAAGATAACCAAATAATATTTTTTATATGTCCTGACATGATACTTGAGGAAACAAAGTGATTGGAAATGCCCTGGGTTAGACAAATGTCATCAATTAGGACTACATATTTTATGAGATGCCAAGGTTATTGCTTTAAAACTTGTACTCCATGGCAAATTTACTAGATAAATTTCCACAAATTTGACAGTAAAGGATAAATACTTTCATTTTCCATACTTCTTCACTTTGGGAATCCTGGAAATGTGGTGGTGGAGGATCTTTTCCTAGGATTTGACAGCCTGAGCACACTGCTCTGAGCAGAGGGCTGCATGGCCAATGAACTGTATTTTTCAGAAAATCAAGTGTGATTCACATTTTTGTAGAGCCATTGATTTATATAGGTATAAGTAAATATACAGGCCTGGATTATATTAGTTGCTTACTGAATGCTATTTTCTTCTTATTTTCCACAGATCAAATCTGTATACAGCAGATTAAAAAGTTTTATCCCTTTAGTGAACTGATCATGAATGTACACCCAGAAGGCATTTATAATCAATCAGGAAAATTTTCATCTTGTTATAGGAACTCGATAGTTATGAATTTTCATTCACAAAATATAATCCAAGTGAACTCGTCCATCTCAGTTTAAGCATGTGAGGTAGAAAGGCAGGTAGCAGTACTCCACCTACATAATTTTTTTAAAAACTAGCCTTTATTTATTATTTGGACAATAACTTGTCCAAAATTCTATCGAGAGTAAACATAGGGCTGGGACTGGGACTAGGTTCTTCTGAGTCTCCATCTTTAATCATACCCAGCATCTGGGGTGGATCTTTTTTCTTTTTTAAAAATGTTTATGCTTTATAAATAATACCATTCAAAATTTCCACTTCCTCCCCTCCTCCCATTTCCCTCTGGGGGTGGATCTTGAGATTGAATCCACTCAACAATGTGCGCCAAAACACTCAAGGTTACACAGAGAAATCTTGTCTTGAAAAACCAAAATCATATACATATGGTGTCTGTGTGTGTGTGTGCACGTGAGTGTGTGTGTGCTGTCAATACAGACACAGTGGAAGATGGAGATAAGAAATTTTCAGAACTGGAATGTCCTGGATTGATGGGAAACCTTGTTGGCCAATGATCTTTAAGAGATGGGTCTTATTTAAGGTGTGGCTTCGCTGGGACCCAGGGAAAAAATGTGTGTACCTTTGTGGGCTGTCTCTCTCTCTGCGCCTTTTCCCGCGGGACATTGCTGTGCTTGGATTTCTCATTTCTTGTGTTGTGAGTTTTTCCCTTATAATAAATAAAATATAATTGTTTTATCCTTGGCTAGCCTGGTTATTTCAACATATTTCAACACTGGATGAATCAGGAATTTTTTGAGGGAAAACTAAAGTGCTTGCTACCTCCTAGAAAGATTCCAATATTGTTTCAATCTTGGACTGGACAGGAAAGCCCCTTTTTTCTCTTGTACCACCATGGGCCAGGCCTGCTCCAACTTTATGCAAGAGATGGCATTCATTCTGAACTCTGAAGACTACATATAATGCTGCAAGATATCGTGCTAGTGCCACCTTCATGATCACCTGGGAGAGCCCTTAGCCCTTGAGCTGTACACCTGCACCTCTAGCCCTTGAGCTAGAGACCAGTGAGCTCCGAATCCCAAGCCCATAAGCCCAGCATCCCGAACCCATAGCCCTGGCCCCAGTAATTCTCTCTCTCTCTGGATCACCATCACCTACTTCGAGGAGTGGCACAGCCACTGACTGGAGATGTAATTGTGGAAGCTGACAGGTGAGGAGGTGGACATGGTGCCCTGCAAGACTGCAAAACTGTGCGTGTGCACAGGCTGTTGGTGACTAGTTAGTTACCCCATACAGTACAGCTGCAACCTGCCTTGCCCTAAGGATCTGTTGGAGGCTCCAGCATGTGAAGTCCCCCAATCCTACTCGTCCTGACCCCAAAAGGGTTTTTGCCACTTTGATCCGAGGGTGTACCTTGACTTCAAGCAAGCAAGAGCTGTAGCTCTTGGCATTGCAGACCCTGCACAACTGCAGGGACTGTGCTTCATGGGCGGCCCCTTACCACAGAGTTCTAGATGCATGCCTACTTTTTCCTTTCAGAACTCCTAGTGGTTGTGACTTCTCCAGCAGGAGTTCTCCCAGCTGCCCACTGGGGATACTGCCCCACCCCTGAGCAATGAGCCTGTTAACCACTCACCATCCGGCAGCTGTCCTCCAGAGGGCCATATTGCTGTGCCATATCCGAGGTTCTTGAGCCCTTTTGTGTGTGGGGGGGGGATTGTTTTGTTTTTGCCTTGGCCTGGGCACTGGGGAGCAGGTGTCTACCCAGGTTCTGCTACGTGCTTCTCAAGATATCCACAGCACTTTGGGAAAACTCTATTTTCCTGTAAAGGGCATTTGCACATGGGGACCCTGGGCCACCCAGGACCCTCTGGGCCTTCCTTCCCCATCAAAGAACCTGGGCATATTTGCATGATTCTTCCCCCTTTACATTTCTGAGGAATTTTTCAAACACCTCTCTTCGCACCTGTTTTAAAATTTTCCTTTTCTATTTATTTGCATGTTAAAATTAAATATTGATGCCCAATCTCAGGGTCCACCCAATATTCCCTACAAGAGTCCTGGCCAGTTCTCTTCCATGGCTGAGTTTCAAGTGGCTTCAGCAGCACAGTCCAAAATCATTTCCTGTAGGCAGATTTTTCTGTCCCTAATGACAGTTCTCAGGTCAGGACATGGAGACTAATATAACTTAAATTAACCCATTTCTGTTCCTCCACCTGTTACCCCTTGACTCATGGCATTTACCTGTTCTCCTGCATGTCTTGCTTCCTGTCCATCTGGTTGGTGACTCCACCTTTCTTCTTCTCAGCGTCCCCTGTGTCTGACTGTGCCACCTATACCTTCTGCCTACCTAGTGGTTGTTTAGCTTTTTATGCAGTCAATAAGAAGGTGCCTTGGAAAAGACACATTACATAGTGTACAAAAAGATTATTCCACAACACTTGCACAGAGGGGCAGAAACTGCCCAAGGTGACAGCAGCTTCCCTGACTGGGACTGCTTTCTAGAATATTCTTCTCTAATTATCTTTTCACATCCAATAGAGGCGTCTTCTTTTCACATTTTGGTTTTGTAGATACAAACCGGTTTGAGAGTGTAGATGGCACAATGATGAAAGGCACTGACAGCCTGAGTTTGCGTCCCCAGGCCCCACCCACATAATGGAAGGAGAGAACCAAGTCATATGCACTGCGGTTCATGGACCAACATACAAAACGACTTAAATTGTAACAAATTTGTTTTAAAAAAATTGTATGGTTAGCCTGTCCAGTGATGGTACCTACCTCGGCACTCAGAAGGCAGAGGCATGTGGACGTCTGTGAGCTGGAGGCCTGCCTGGTCTACATAAGCCAGTTCCAGGCCAGCCAGAGCTGTACAATGAGACCCTGTCTCAAAACTCCAACGTAGCAAAACCCAATTCGACAACCAACTGTTTGCCTCTCAGGCTGTCCAGCCCTGACGCCACCAGAACACCCTCCCTGCTCCGTGGTCCATGCTTTCACTGTGCCACCTGGCGTGTCTCCAAGACAGCCAACCCTCCCCACCCTGCCCCTGCCCCCAGGTGACACTCCTCATTATCCACTCAGGAGCTGCTTCCCAGGGCTCCCTCTATGTGTCCTCACCCTGGACTGCTATGGCCATGGCTATCCCTGATACACCACAGAAGCAGCTGATGGCCAAGGATGAGTGTTGCTTTGTCTACTGGCTGGTTATCAGGCTGAGCAGAGAAGGTGCCCTGAAGTGGTTGGGGAAGTCTTCATGGAATTCATGGCAGGGAACTTTTAGTGACCCGCAGCTGCTGACACCAGAACCTCACAGTACAACCACATCCTGCCAGAGCCTTATGGTTCTCTCCATGCTGTAAGGACTGTCATGACTCATCACTCTCTACTGTGGTGGGAACCCCTGGGAAACAGGAGTGTCTCCCTGGTCCACATTTATCATGCAGGGTGGAGGTTCTCATCTTATGCTGTAAGACCTGGCATGCTCCTGTCCTCACCCATGGAGTTTGGGACAATAGGGTGGGTGTTCAACCTTGCAGAAGAAATTGGGGGTGGGGGGGTCTCACATGACCTCATGAGTGTCAACTCTGTATCATGCAATGTTTGCATTACCACACACTCATGTGGTCCCTGAGAATGAGTTAGAAGGTGGAGGTGCCCTCAAGATGTGATGATATCAGGAGCAGGAAGTTGATGTTAGGCTGTGCTACACAGCAAGACCTGTCCCCCCCAATTCAATTGTGATAAATACACATTTAACTATCACCTACTTGTTAAAGGAACCCTTCAGTGTCATCAAAACATTCATATTCACCTGGGTGGTGGTGGTGCAAGCCTTTAATCCTAGTACTCAGGAGACAGAGTCAGGCAGATCTCTGAGTTCTAGGCCAACCTGGTCAATATCATGAGTTACAGTTCAGCCAATGCTACAGAGAGGGAAGAAAAACATTCATATTGGGCTGGAGAGATGGATCGGTGATTAAGAGCACTGACTGCTCTTCCAGAGGACCCAGCTTCAACACTCAGCATGCACATGGCAGCTAACAACTGTCAATAACCACAAGACCCACACACAGTCATACACGCAGGCAAAATACAAAAACACGCCTTTAATCCCAGCACTCGGGAGGCAGAGGCAGGCGGATCTCTGTGAGTTCGAGACCAGCCTGGTCTACAAGAGCTAGTTCCAGGACAGGCTCCAAAACCACAGAGAAACCCTGTCTCGAAAAACCAAAAAAAAAAAAAAAAAAAAAAAAAAAAAAACACATAAATTAAATGTAAATAAATTATTTTTTAAAATTATTCATATTGAGGGGATAGAGAGAAAGCTCAGTGGTTAAGAGCAATGGCTGCTCTTGCAGAGGAGCCAGGTTTCTAGAACCTACATGGAGTCTCATATACATTTAATGCCATTTCCAGGGGATCCAACTCTCTCTTCTGCTTTCTATGGATACTAAGGAAACATGATGTCCACATTCAGGCTCTCTCTCTCTCTCCCCCCTTTCTCTCTCTCTCTCTCTTTCTCTTTCTCTCTCTCTCTCTCTCTGTTCATAGTGGGCCAGAAATGTGGTTTGTCAGGTAAAGGTGTTTGCCAAAGAAGCTAGTACTTAAGTTCAATGTCCAGTATCCACGTAGTGGAATCAGAACCAACAGACTCCCACAAGTCCTCTGACCTCCACACTCATATTTGTTTGCACACACTCCACACACAAAACAATGTAACATTAGCTTAAAAGCTCAAGCTATCTTGGACTGCATGCTGAGTTCTAGTCCAGTCTAATATACGTATGGACATATATGTCCAACCATCACCATGATCTCTCTTCAGAGTTCTTCCAACTTGTACACACCCCCCCAACTCCTCGTCAGCTATTATCCACAGTCTGTTGCAGAATATTTATTTATACTGTGTGAAAATGTGTCACCGTGGCTGGTTTACTATAGAGCTGAATGGCCAATAGCTAGCCTGGAAGAGGTTAGGTGAGACTTCTGGGGACAGAGAGGGAAGAGGAAAGATGAGGTTGCTAGCCATAGGTGGATAAAATAGCATAAGCAGTTTAGAAAGATGTGGCAACTAGAAACATGACTGTTGTGATCTAGCTGCCCTCACTCCCCCTGACTGACAGCAGAGCTTCCTTGTGGTCTGTAATTGACAAGGATGTTTGTGTTCTTTCTGGCTGGTGATTTTCCACAGAAGCAGTAGAGGTATAAAAGGCTTTAGCTGGAGCAAAATAAATGTTGCTGTTCTTCCACCTGAAAAGAAGCCTCCTTGTCTCAATCCTGGCACCCCCTGCCAGGCTTGGCATCCAGGCTGCACTGGCTGCAGCAAAGTGGAGGCTCCACGGAGATCTGGAAAGTGGGGATTTGTGAACGGGATTGTTCCATCCACCAGCTAAATCAAGGAGTGTATTGGGGAAGGTAAGGTGTTTTTTTCTTCATCCCCAGAGATACTCTGAGGGACATCCTCCAAAAGACTAGCAAGTATAAAGAAGAGGCGGGAGGGTGAACTGAAGGCCTCAAAAAGCAACTGAAACTCTTAAAGCAACAAGGCACGGAAGTAACAATGAAGACAGCCAAAGATTTTCTACAAACAATAGCTCAAGTTAGCCCCTGGTTTATTATGGGAGGGGGTTTAAATGTTCCAGACTAGAACAAGCCAAGTCAGGTTAAAAGGAGTATGTGTTTTTTCATCCTCAGAGATGCCCAAATTCCCTAAAAGATTGTTAAAGTGGGGCCCCTTCGGTGGTTCTGCTCCCCTCCATGCAGCAGTTTGGATCCAGAGAGAGCACGTCTGGGGCCAGAAGGCAGCTGGAGCAGAGCTCTGATAGCTGGCCGTGGTGAAAGGCGTGTTGCCATGACCCAGTCAGTGCCCGGCCTGGGGGATGCTGCAGCAGTGTCAGGAGTATCAGCAACCATGGCAACAAGTGCTGGACCATAGACGACTGGCAGAAGCAATATACCTTGGAATATTGCTGTCTCAGCCACTGCAGATACTGCTGCCATAATTGCTCTTTAGACTGTGAACCAGCTGGCTGAAAGAGTCAGCAATGCCTTGGACATTCCAAATGACAAGTGGCTCTGGTTCAGGAGCAGGTGGACTATCTTTAGACTTCTCAACAGTTAATCATGTTGTGTGCATTACTCCTGGCACTGTATTGCAGGCTTCTGCTACTGCTATGGAACTCAAACTCAAACATCATATGAGAGAGTTCTGTTAATTTTATCACCCAGTTAGTGCTAGATGGTTGCAGCACTGGTCTGGCTTATTGGTGCTGTCAGTCCTGGGGATACTTGGTTTAGGGCTGTGTCTGGGTAGCCACGGATGGGCAATACTTTAGGGGCTGGATGCCACCTACAACAGGGACTATTAGAGGGCTATTCCCCAGGTATTATAAAATAAAATGGGGGGAGTTATTGTGATCCAGCTGCCCTCACTCCCCCTGACTGACAGCAGAACTTCCTTGTAGTCTGTAGTTGACAAGGATCTTTGTGTTCTTTCTGGCCGGTGGGTCAGAGTAGAGGAATAAAGGTTGCTGGGCAAAATAAGGGTTGCTGTTCTTCCACCTGAAAAAAAGCCTCCATGTCTCAATCCCGGCACCCCCTGCCAGTCTTGGCATCCAGGCTTCACTGGCTGCAGCACACGACAGAGTGTAGATTAAATTAAATGGGTTAAGTTATAAGAGCTAGTGGGATAAGCCTAAGATAAGGCTAAGCTTTCATAATAATAAGTCTCAGTGTCATTGTTTGGGAGCTGGTGTATGTAAAAAGACTTGCTACAACTGTCCTACTGTTTGTCTTCACCAATGACCTTGGTGTCTCCAGTATCTCATACATAAGAAATCCCACAGTCTCTGTGATGGGCTTAGCTCACTCAACATGAAGGCATTAATGTGTTCATCTATGCGGTAGATATGCCTGAATGTCCTTCCTTGATTAGGGCTGGAACCTGGGACCATCCTGTACCTGAGTTGGCATGGTGATACTCATAGGTATCCCCGCTCCTTCCCTTCCACGTCACAAAGCTATTCCCATAGAGACACTGTTGATGGGCACCTCTCCTCTCCATCCACTCCTCCTCAACTCCCACCCCAGACACAAGCATTGAGGTCCAGACATCTTCCTGTGTATGTGGCTCTGGCCTCAACTCCAGACAGGGAAGCCTTGATTGAGTGTAAATGGCTCACAGTTTTGACACATAATTACCAAACCTCCAGGCCCTGGCTGTCCCCATGAAGTCTGTTTCTCTCACATACCCTGGGCTGCTCATTCCAGGCCTTGGTTTCTTTTCCCCATGAAGGGACTAACCCTGAGGACCTGCTGACACACATCCGGCTAGATTAGGGCTTGAGAAGCAGGAAATAGCCATGTTAATCTCATCATCCATCTCAAATTGGAATTATGTTTCCAAATTTTGGCTACCAGTTCTGGATTCTACTGTTGCCAGAATCCAGTACACACTCTGAGGCTAGCCCTGCCACACAAGGACAGAGTGATGAAGGGCCCTTGAAGGTAGAATTTTTTTTTTTTTACATTGCTGACTATGTAACCTAGGGTGTTTAGCATGTGATGTGGCCCTGAGCTATATCCCCTCAGATGTGTATGTATACTTGCCTTTCTGAACCTCTGTTTCTTCCTCTTTTTTTGGTCTTCTGCACACCTCTTTCCAGAAAGCTTTCTGTGTGTGCATGTGGAGGAGAGGTCTATGTTATGTCTTCCTCTAGCACGCTCTACCTTACTTTTGAGACAGAATCCCTCTCTGAATCTGGAGCACATTGATGGGCTATACACACTGAACAGGGAGCCCCAAGGACCGTCCTGTCTCCACTTGCCAGCTGGGGTTTACAGATGTGCCCTGTCATGCTCAGCTTTTATACTTAGGTGCTGGGGACTTGAACTCAGATTTCTATGCTTGCACAGTTTCTTCTCCATAGGAACCCTCTCTTCACCATTTTTTTTCTTTTTTTTTGAGGGTGTTCAAGACAGGTTTCTCTGTTTAACAGCCCTGGTTGTTCTGTAACTAGTTCTTTTAGACCAGACTCGCCTTGAATTTACAAAGATCCACCTGTCTCTGCCTCCCAAGTGCTGGGATTAAAGGCATGTGCCTCCACTGCTTGGCTCTCCCTACCATTTTTTTGTGGATTGTATATCACTACATAGCCCTGACTGTTCTAGGAATTGTAGTCCTCCTTCCTCAGTCTCCAAGTGCTTTGGTGACAGGCACTACCTCTTCTGAACAGTGGGTCTTCACTGAGCAGTGCCTGTGAAAACTCCCTAGTGTCTAGGATTCCAAGGCAGCTCACAGGCCTTCTGCCTCCTGGCCACCTCACTCAGAAGTCACACTTCGAGTTTTGCGGGCCCGTGACCAGTGCTCCAAGGATCCCCTGCTGTGGGATATTTTACTTCTTTGGCTTTTTTTGGGGTGGAGCAGCTTCTAAATAAATTACACCCAGAGGAGGATTATTCTTAGTTATGAATGCCCAGGTTTAGTTTGGCTTGTGTCTAGTCATTTTTTAAAAATCTTATGTTACCCCGATAACCTTTTGCCGCTGGGCTTTTCTCTTTATCTATTTCTATATACCTTTCATTGCTTCTTTCCCCATGGCTTGTTGTGTAGCTGGGTGGCTGGCTTGTTCTCCTTTCTCCTTTTGTACTTTCTACCTGAAAGCCCTGACTGATCTTGCTTCTGTCTTGGTATTGGCCATTCAGCTCTTTATTAGACCATCAGGTGTTTCATATAAAACAACAACAATAACAAAAATCTACCAGTCACAGAGAAGTAGTGGGTAGCTTCAGAAAGGGCTAAGAGCCCCATGGCAGGGTGATGTGGAGGGCTGGACCCTTGTCCAAGTTTTTTTTTATGACTAGGCAGCAGGAGATGGCCTCTTGGTTCACAGATGTTTCCTGGGCTGGGAGGTGCTAGGGGTAGGAGTAGAGCTGAAGCCCAGGATCCTCTTCTCTATTGTTGTCCCCAGTGTTGTGAGACATCTTAGAGAGACAGAAAGACCTGGGTAGGATACTCAGACCTCCCAAGTACACACAGGAACCTCCCATACACTCCAGGGTGAGCAAGCTGACCCTAGTGGATCTGTGGGTGTTGGATCTCTGCTGTAGGCTTATCTCCTCAAGGTATAGCCCTCTCTTTGTCAAAGTTCTGGAAGCCGGGGTGGCATTGACAGGGCAGGAAGTCCCAGGCTGCAGCTCAGAATGAAGTCTAATGAAGGCAGCATGTTCTGGCTACTATTGTGTCCACTGATGCTGGGATAGAGGGCACCCAGACCACCAGTGTCTAGGATAATGGGAAGAGTACCAGGCAAGGCCATGGTGAGTGACTGTTCCTTGAAGGGGTGAATTTGAAATGAAGCTATATCTGGGCAGACTTACAACCTTAGGTCCCTAAACCCTGAGCCGTTGGGGGCCTGGGAATATCTTTCCATTTACCATTCCAGGGGTCTTGAATGCTGGAGTGGGCATACTGAGTCCCCCACAGTGTCTGAAACTGAAAAGGTCACCCTCCCCGAATTATGTGTCTCCAAAGGCAGGGTATGTGGAGGCCCTTGAAATGGCTCTGCTCCATCTTGACAAAAGGTCAGAGTTCTAGCATATTTTTGCTCCTTCAAGGTCAAACAACAGGATGTTTGGCCTCAGGTAAAGTTGTTCTATATGTTGCCCAAATAACAGGATGTTTTGTCTAAGGTGTTGCTAATGGATGTTTTGCTCCAAATAGCAAGATGTTTGACCTAGGGCATTGCTGTTAGATGTTCTGAATATTAAGAAAGTAATGTCTTGTTTGTTCTTTATATAATGATTAAAAAACAAACAGTCTTTTGCCTACCCCTTAGGCTTGGGGTATAAAAGGGCTATGAAAAAATAAACTTGAGGCAGATTCAGTATTCATCGGAATGATCTCCTGACTCTGTCTTCAGTCTTTTGTCCGTTTCTTTCCTCAATCCACATTCGACTTTTCAGGAACATATGGACGAGTCGGCTGGCCCAAGACGAATAGCGCTGGATGTTGCTGGGGTTTGAGAACAGGAGTAAAGTAATGGACACCACAAATTAAAAGTGAGTGCTCAGATAAAAATAAAGTGACAGTGTGGTGAGTGGCTCAAGAGTAAAGCTGTAAATATAGAGCAAAGGCTTTCATATTCTTGTTGCATTTTTATGTATGGGTTGTATGTTTTGTTCATATAACCAGAGATGTCATTGTAAATATATGTGCATTTATAAATAATATTTCTGTCATTGGCCTTGTGTGTTGGCTACAGTGTAAATGTTTTTGATATGCCCAAATTATATATGTCTATGGTTATTGTATGGGCAGCAACTTCTCAAGGTCACAGATGTTTTATAACTTGCTATGGTGAGGTCTACAAACTCTGTTTAAAGCTCTAAGACTGTTACATAGCTTATGTAGAGAAGGACAGGGACAAAGAGACTGATCTGCTTTTGGGGATGACTGTTAGAGCGCGGCTTGAGCCCTGCCCCTTGGGATACCAGTTGTGCTGATGGACAAACTAACCTCACCCATAGTTCTAGCTCCCACCTCTGCGCTGGCAGTCTGCCTAAGGTGGACACGGTGGTGAGACCAGAGCAGGAGCCAAAGCCCAGGACTGAAGCAGAGTGACCCTAGTGGGGCACAGCCAGTATCCAGGATCCAGGTCTGGTGGGGGATTTTGCATGTAGAGTGGGCCAGTTCTACCTGCCCTGCACATGTGTTGACTCCTCAGTGGGTCTTTGCTTAGCCCCCCAACACACATGTGACAGTGTCCCAAGGAGCCTGAGCAAGCAGCAGGTCTATGTGGAGCAGGAGCCAAGGGGAACATGGCATCTCAGAGAGGGTTTCACCCCAACATCAGTGGTGTGGAGGCTGAGAATCTCCTTCTAACCAGAGGAGTTGATGGCAGCTTTTTGACAAGGCCTAGTGAGAGTAACCCTGGAGATTTTACTGTGTCTGTTAGAAGAAATGGAGCTGTCTATCACATCAAGGTTCAGAACACTGGGGACTACTATGACCTCTATGGTGGGAAGAAGTTTGCTACCTTGGCTGAACTACTCCAGTACTACATGGAACATCACGAGCAGCTAAAAGAAAAGAGCGGAGATGTTGTTGAGCTCAAGTATCCACTGAATTGTGCAGACCCAACCTGTGAAAGGTGGTTCCATGGTCCCTTGTCTGGAAAAGAAGCAGAGAAACTGCTAATGGAGAAGGGTAAGCATGGCAGCTTTCTTGTCCGAGGGAGCCAGAGATACCCTGGAGACTTTGTTCTCTCTGTCGTCACAGGTGATGACAAATGGAAGAGCAATGATGGCAAGTCCAAAGTGAGCCACGTTATGATCCGATGTCAGGAACTGAAATATGATGTTGGTGGAGGAGAGTATTTTGACTCTTTGAGAGACCTGGTGGAGCATTACAAGAAGAACCCTATTGTTGCGACACTTGGCATAGTCCTGCAGCTCAAGCAGCCTCTCAACACAACTCGTATTAATGCTGCTGAAATTGAAAGCAGGGTTCGAGAGCTAAGCAAGGTAGCTGAGACCACAGGTATGGCCAAACAGGGCTTTTGGGAAGAATTTGAGACACTACAGAAACAGGAATACAAATTTCTCTATAGCCAAAAAGAAGGTCGGAGACAAGAAAATAAAAACAAAAATAGATACAAAAACATCCTGCCATTCGATCACACTAGGGTTGTCCTGCATGATGGCGATCCCAATGAGCCCGTTTCTGATTACATCAATGCGAACATCATCATGCCTGAATTTGAAGCCAAGTGCCACAATTCAAAACCCAAAAAGAGCTACATTGCCACTCAAGGCTGCCTGCAGAACACGGTGAATGATTTCTGGAGGATGGTGTTCCAGGAGAACTCTCGAGTCATCAGCATGACCACAAAGGAGGTGGAGAGAGGGAAGAGCAAATGTGTCAAGTACTGGCCTGATGAGTATGCACTCAAAGACTATGGGGTCATACGTGTTAGGAACATCAAAGAAAGTGCTGCTCCTAACTACACCTTAAGAGAACTCAAGCTCTCCAAGGTTGGACAAGGAAATACAGAGAGAACTGTCTGGCATTACCACTTTCAGACATGGCCCGACCATGGTGTGCCCAGTGACCCTGGAGGTGTGCTGGACTTCCTGGAGGAGGTCCACCACAAGCAGGAGAGCATCATGGATGCAGGCCCTGTTGTAGTTCACTGCAATACTGGAATTGGCAGGACGGGAACATTCATTGTGATTGATATCCTTATTGACATCATTAGAGAGAAAGGTGTTGACCATGACATCGATGTTTCTAAAACCATTCAGATGGTGCGGTCCCAGAGGCCAGGAATGGTCCAGAAAGAGGCACAGTACCGGTTCATCTACATGGCTGTCCAGCATTACATCCAGAGGCTGCAGCGCAGGATCAAGGAGGAACATAAAAGCAAAAGGAAAGGACACAAATATATCAACAGTAAGAATTTCCTGGTGAAACAGACAACCAGTGACCAGAACTTCATGCCACAATGCACTCAAACACCATTCAGTGCAGAAGTGAGGGAGGTTCTGGGCTTGGAACATAGATCATTACCATGTCCCACGAGCATCAGAAGTTTCCCAAGAACCCTGGATGACTCTAAGAAGGATGATAATAGCTTCCAGAGGAGGGACAGTATCTCCAACAGGGTTTTCTATGAAGAGTTCCAGGCACTGGCAAGACGTGTTGACTGTGTGGAGCACTCCATAGGCAGCATCATGTCCAAGATTGATGCTGTGGTTGTCAAGCTTAAGACCATGGAAAATGTGTATAAACAGTCGAGGTAGATGTTAGGTGCTATTCTGTTTTGGCAGTTATATTTTCCATTTGCAGGAGAAATCATTCATCTACAAATTGAGTTAGCCCTAAGATAATCCCCTGGCCACTCATGACCAGCATAATTGATGTGAGCTGAGTTAACTTTTAAATGATGGGATGTACGTGGCTTTTGACATATGGGTTTTACATTGTCCCATAGCTTTCCCTGTTATGTGAAAGTGGCAGTATCAGGGAAATGCAGAGCTTTGGTAAACACTATCCACGAGTACCAGAGAGAGACAGTGGGCTGAATACAAACACTAGTTTAACTCAAGAAACCCTGTTAATGGACATTGTAAAGAAAAGCAATTATCTAAGTTTCATCTCAAAATTGTAAAAATTCCTTTGTTATTGCCTAATTCTTGTTGCTTCTTACTATAAGGAGGAGTTCAGATACCAGTTTTTGCCACAGTCTTACAAGTCCATCTCTGGCTGTGCTCTCAGGGAGATTTATTTACTTATTTTTTCATTTTTATTTTTTCATGGAATAAAGTTTGCTTCTGGTTTACTAGACTTCGGTGGTTTTTTTTGTACAACCCCCCGTGGACCTAACATTTTGGTGACCCATACAGGGAAGCACAAACTTGGTTCTGGGGGGGGCACCCCAGTCTCTGGTCTCTGGTAAACTTTATTTTTACTGTTTTTACCAATTGATAGGTTTCTGGTTTTATCTTGTATCTGGTGTCTGGACAGTCTGGGGATTCAAGAAGATCTAGTAGACATGCTTCTAATCTCAGAGCCTAAGGGAAATGGGGGATGCTCCAATTCCTCCTCTGGCCATTGGGTCATTTGTTTATGACCCTTTAGGACTGATAAGGGCTCATGTGACCCAACATGCAGCAATGTCTTGTCAATTCTGTTTAATTGTCATAGCATGTTAACAGTTGTCTACTGTCAGGCTCATGTGGTGTTAGTAAATTCTTTTTTTTTCTTTTTTTGGGGGGGATTTTCGAGACAGGGTTTCTCCGTAGCTTTTGGTTCCTGTCCTGGAACTAGCTCTTGTAGGCCAGGCTGGTCTCGAACTCACAGAGATCCGCCTGCCTCTGCCTCCCGAGTGCTGGGATTAAAGGCATGCGCCACCACCACCTGGTGACTGTTAGTAAATTCATGTCTACCTTGGGCTAAGGTACTGTAGCCCCAGACTGGCTTGTCAAGGATAAGTCAGGAGGACAGAGGCAAGTAGAGGCACCTACAAGGCCAGGTACCAATATGGAAACTATCAGCCACTTGTCCCAGAAAATAATTGGTTTTGGTCTCACAAAATGACACGTGTTCCAAAGCTGCACAGCGGGAAGCATGAGAGTGGAGCAGCAGTGGGACCAGAGCCATCAGGAAAGCAGGAGCTGATGCAGAGGCCATAGAGGGGTGCTGCATACTGGCTTGCTTTCTCTGTGATGATTCTAGTTTCTGTCAAGTTGACATAAAACTAGTCAGTATACCCCTAGTAAAGTTTGTCTGGTTGACTGCTGAGATCTTGCTTTCCCCACCTTCTTATTTTTTAAATCAGCAGAAGAAAAAATATTCATTCCTGTGACTGTCTAGCCTGTCCCAGCATAGACCAGCAAGACCTAACTACGTCACAGCCCCACCCATGGCCCCTCTTTTCCCACCACTCTACAGTCCCTCCCTTGTCCCCTTTTCTCCCCTCCTAGGCCCAGCACTTCAGTCTCTGATGGAGACTGTCCTGGGAAGAACAGAACCCCCTCCTCTGGGAGACCCTCCGGCCCCATTATGCTTAACCCCAGCATGGTCCCCGGGTTCTGGGACCTCTCCGCTTGGATTGCCCCAGCTCTACAGACATGGCCTGCTGCTCCCCTTCACCTGTACCTCACTTCCCAGCTCTGCTTCATATAAGCACTAAAAGATCTCTGCCACCTTTGTCTGTTCTCCTTTGCTCCTTGTCTGCCCTTCAGATGCTCTGCTGCACCCTCTGATCACAGCAGGACCCCAACATGGCCCTTCTCCTGAACCCAGCAGCCCACAGCAGCCCAGGTCATGGGGCCACAAGAAGCTTGGGCTCAAAACTCAGGGCTCCTTCCTCCTTAAATGGTCAATTCAGGCTGAGACAGACTGGCCTGCTGCTGGGTCTTTCTGCCCCTAGGCCTCAGTGCCTCTGAGCATTCCTGGGCCCTGTTCCTCACTACAAACCAGCAGCAGCTGCTGCCTTCCTAGCCTTTCCTCTTCAATCACAGCTGCCCCATCGGAGAAGCCTGGGTCTCACTGGGTTTCTGGTGTACCATGTGGCTTTCCTCCCAGGACTAGGGATGTCTGCATGCTTGGCTTGTGGCTGTAGCTGGACATGGAGGTAGCACCTGACTGTGTTGCACAGGCTGACTTCACACTGTTCAGGAGAAGCTTCTGCCCCTCAATTGCTGGGATGACATGTGTGCTGCCATGCTGGCTAGAAAATAGGTTCAGTCAAAGACAGGGATGTGAGGTCCTGGGACTTCAACAGCAGGGATGACAAAGTTGAGTGCCAAGACATCTTGGACTACGTCTAACAGTGGGGGTCTCCACGAAGACTCTGTCACCCTCAGGACATGGCTATGTTAATAAAACTAGGCAGTAAACAAACCTGTCAGAGGTTACAAACAAGACTGCCAAGCTGGGACCACTCAGTGGCAAGGTGCTCACTTGGCATTGTGAGGGCCCAAGATCTATCCCTGCCATCAGAAAACAAACATCTGCTTGTGATGGCTTAGCATATGTGAGGGCCTGGGCTCCATCCTCAGGACTAAACTCCAAAACCACAAAACGATCACTGTCAACACTGTGTTACTGAGTACAATTCTCATGACCCTTATCGTGTAAGGAAAGAAGCAACTCTCCCAAGTTGTCTTTGACCCCTACATGCTCCTACCCCCTCCACACACACAGAAAGTGTAGTTAAGAAAAACAAGAAGCAGGGCAGTTGCTGGTGCACCCCTTTTAAAGCACATGGGAGGCAGAGGCAGGTGAATCTCTGAGTTTGAGGCCAGCCCGGTCTACAGAGCGAGTTCTGGGACACCCAGCACTGCACAGAAATCCTATTTCACAAACAAAACAAAACAAAACAAATTGGGTCTGAGGAGCACTTGCTGCTCTTCCAGGAGATCTGAGTTTGTTTCCCAAGATCCACACTGGGAGGCTCACCAGGTTTCCCGGTGGAAATTCTATATGTGTCCCTGTGCCACTGGCACCTGTCCACCATAGGGACTGCAGCTTTCTATGCAGATCTGACCTCCAGAGCAGCACCTTCAAGGGGCTTGTCCTGCATCTACTCAAAGGCGAGTTTTTAAGGGCCCCACCTGCCAGAAGGAAGGGAGTACCACTTAGAATAGAGACTGGAGGAGGGTGTTCTTTGCATACAGAATGCAAGGTAAGTCCAGAGGTCCTACTTAGTATCTCTGGCCGAGGGGTGGTGTGAGTGTACATGGCTTCAAAACGTCCCTCTAATGCCCAGCGGGTCCGAGTGTACCCAAGCCTGGAGTACTACACAGCAGAAAAAAATAATGACATTTTGAATTTTGGAGAAAAATGGATGGAGCTAGAAAACATTATTTTGAGTGAGGTAACAGACCCAGAAAGACAATTATCGCATGTACTCACTCATAGGTGGTTTTTAAAACATAAAGCAAAGAAAACCAGCCTGCAAACCACAACCCCAGAGAACTTAGACAACAATGAAGACTCTAAGAGAGACTAACATAGATCTAATCTACATGGGAAGTATAAAGTATAAAAAGACAAGATCTCCTGAGTAAATTGGGAGCATGGGGACCTTGGAGGAGGGCTGAAGGGAGGAGAAGTGAGGCAGGGAAGGGAGCAGAGAAAATGTAGAGTTCAATAAAAATCAGTAAAATAAATAAATAAATAAATAAATAAATAAAAAATAACTGGGGCAGAATTGGGGACACAGAGATCAAGGCTTGGAATGAGGGGAGTCTATTATGATTCCTGTGAAGAGGGGGCTGACTCCAGCCAAACACAGCCATGACAAGGATTAACCCATGATGACAAGAGCAGAGACCCCATAGCTCTGCTCTTTGTGACACTTGCTGTGGCCCCTGCTTTTGTTTGTCTCAACTGACTTTTCCAGTCAACTACCAGGAGACAGTTCTTATTTATTCCTATCTTCTTAAACTTAACGCAGCTCATATCTGTTGTTATCGTTAATCAAGAATGGTGTGTGTGGGGGTGGATGTGTTGGTCTCTCAGTTTGCAGAGAGATGCTTCTGTTTTGTAAGTAGAGCTATGGGTTATAAAGTGGAGTAACCCGCTGTTAATAGTTAATCCTTAAGTTGCTGAGAAAGCTGCTGACATTCTGCTCTCATTCTCCTAGGCTTACAACTTTATATTTCTTTACTTCTATGTTCTTATTTTTGGAATCTACATTTTTATATTCTTATTCTTGGATTATATGTTATATATGTTCAAGCCACACGCAATTTCTCAGACCAATTCTTGTTGCCTATGAGTCAAGGCATGAGAATGCTCAGCTCCTTTTCTAGCACCATATGTGCCTGCATGCTTCCTAGGTTCCCACCATGATGATAAGGAACTAAATCTCTGTGAGCTATCACAATTAAAGACTTGCCGTGGTCTTTGTGTTTGTTCACAGCAATGGAAACCCAGAACTAAGACAACAAGCAAGAGGACAAAAAATGGAAATTTGGAAAATGTTTGTCATTTAAAAGGTATTTTCATGGGGTGCCAATTGGCGTGTCTGTTGAAAAATAATATAAAGGAACCTTGTAGTAATAGGAATATCTTTTTCATAATCTTATCAAGATTCACACCTGGTTCTCTGGTTGGATGTAATTTGGCCTTAAAAGGAGGATACCACGATAGAACATCCCCATTGTCTCAGTGTGTGGGTGCACCCCTTGCGGTCCTGAGTTCCTTGCTCATGCTCTCTCTCCTTCTGCTCCTGATTTGGACCTTGAGATTTCAGTCTGGTGCTCCAATGTGGGTCTCTGTCTCTGTCTCCTTTCATCGCCTGATGAAGGTTAATATTCAGGAGGATGCCTATATGTTTTTCTTTGGGTTCACCTTCTTATTTAGCTTCTCTAGGATCACGAATAATAGGCTCAATGTCCTTTATTTATGGCTAGAAACCAAATATGAGTGAGTACATCCCATGTTCCTCTTTTTGGGTCTGGCTTACCTCACTCAGGATAGTGTTTTCTATTTCCATCCATTTGTATGCAAAATTCAAGAAGTCCTTGTTTTTTACTGCTGAGTAGTACTCTAATATGTATATATTCCATACTTTCTTCATCCATTCTTCCATTGAAGGGCATCTAGGTTGTTTCCAGGTTCTGGCTATTACAAACAATGTTGCTATGAACATAGTTGAGCATATACTTTTGTTGTATGATAGGGCCTCTCTTGGGTATTTTCCCAAGTGTGGTATTGCTGGGTCCAGTGGTAGGTTGATCCCGAATTTCCTGAGAAACCGCCAAGCTGGCCTGGGTCTGAAAAAGCATGGCATAAAACCAGACTCGCTGAACATAGCGGACAATGAGGACTACTGAGAACTCAAGAACAATGGCAATGGGTTTTTGATCCTACTGCACGTACTGGCTTTGGGGGAGCCTAGGCAGTTTGGATGCTCACCTTACTAGACCTGAATGGAGGTGGATGGTCCTTGGACTTCCCACAGGGCAGGGAACCCTGATTGCTCCTCGAGCTGATGAGGGAGGGAGACTTGATGGGGGAGGGGGAGAAAAATGGGAGGCGGTGGCGGGGAGGAGGCAGAAATCTTTAATAAATAAATAAATTTAAAAAAAGGAGGATACCACATCATAAATTGTATCAAGGCCAGGCCAAACCTGATAATACCCAGGACTTCATCCCATATCAGGGGAGATGCCCAGAAGTGTGGGTCCCAAGCCACTCTCAGAAGTTCCAAACCAAAGTAGCAGATGTCCCAATACCAGAATCAACAAAACCAACCAAGCAGCTGTTCATGGTACCACAAAGGCTGATGGTTATCAGTGCAGCCTCATGGTCAGTGATGCAATAGAGTTACCAAGGACATGGAGAGTGTCACCTATCAATTGTGCCGAACATGCACAAGACCCTCAGAAGACCTGTCCTGTCAACATCTTATCATGTAAGGCGGGGCTTCATGATGGGGGCATGGACAGGCATTGTCTTCAATGGTGTAAACACTAGTAAGGTACTCATTTTCCTGTACACAACCCTTCCACACCCATGTTCTTGACAGCAGCCCTGATGTCATTCACTAAAATACTATGGAAAAACATTTTGAAATGTTACTGGAAAAATAAAAGACACGAAAACAGAAGGACTAGTTGGGAAGAGAGAGGGGATGAATAGGAGTGAGTGAATAAGTGAAGGTAAAGATCACTACTACAAAAGCGTGTCACATACATACATAAAAGATGAGAATGAAATTTATGTTATTCATAATTAATATATGCTAATAAAGGTATTATAAAAAGGCCAATGGTTCATGAGGAACAACACCCAAGACTGACTAACATCTGGCCTCCACATACATGGAGGGGTATCCACATGAATATGCACCTACATGTACACAGCAACAACAAAAACAGAAAACCTGCATGTCAGGTACAGTGAAGTGGTATATGCATTAAAAAAATCAGACTAGAATACACTTGAAAACACCCAGTCCTCGGGGCTCCTACTGTCACACATGGTATAATGTTTTGATGCTGGGAGTGATATTTACCAAGATTCAGACACCCTAAATTTAGATTCCCCTAAACTTCCAATAGAGAGCAAAGTAGTGTGTGTGTGTGTGTGTGTGTGTGTGTGTGTGTGTGTGTTGTGTGTGTGTTGATAAAGATCAAACCCCATCTATGCTAGGCAGGCAGTCTACCACTGACCTACACCCTCAGCCATACTCTCTGGAAATGGCTATGAAAGGAGCACCGGAAATGGGTTAAGGGACTAAGACCCTAGGTCACCATAGGTATCTTGATTTTTGGTGATGGTAAGTTTTCCTATGGGATAAGATTTAGGATATGGGCAAAAGCCATGTTTCAACTGGCTGTGTTACAGTTGTCACACTGGAAACTTACTAGAACGTCTGACCCTGTCACTTCAATTTGGCCTTTTGGTGGTGACACCTTACATTCTGTCCAGGTCAATTCTCACAGTGGTACAGTTTATATGCCATAGACACTCCCAGGTATGTGGACAGTGAACTTCAAGATTCAGCATCTTGGAACCTCCCCTTCATTGCACTTTGTAGGTCATAAGGTTGGAGAGCAGCATCACATGCCTACTATTAATGCTCATGCCGTTCTGGATCTCACTGATGATAGCTGCCTGTTTAGCCTGATGTGCAGATGCAGGACTTCACTGTTTCAGCATTCACCTGCAAGATGCCAGGGAACTTTAGCAATGCACATCTAGAGACTCCCATGACAATGGCTTTCATCCTTGGTTTCCTGGGGCTTTTTAATAAGTATTTGTTATAATTTTTATACCATTTTCTTAACCACAAAATTTATTTTCATTTGTGTGTGTGTGTCTGAGAGTATGTTACCTGAGGGATTATACATGAAATACATGAAGACAAGAAGTGGGGATTGGATTCTTGAGGTGCTCTGATTAAGACAAGCAGTGATGTAAAAAACAGAGATAGACTATACCAAGAAGGAGCAGACCCAAGATGCTGTGGTCTTTTGTTTTATTTTTGGTGGGTGGAAGGGCTGTGTGTGCACATGAATGTAGGTACTCTTGGAGGCCAGAGAGAGCATTGAATCTCACAGAACTGAACTTACAAATTATTATGCTCTGCCATATAGATGCTGGGAACTGAAATTCAGCCCTCTGCAAGAGCAGAAAGAGCTCAAACACTTTTGAGAATTACATTTATTTATTTCAGGTGGGTGAATACCAGGTCATAATAATGCCTAAACATGATATAACTATTCCAAGAAGAAGGCAAATACATTATGCATTAGATCTGATCAAAATTATGCCTAATTTTATTTAACTATTTCTATACAACTGCAAACACATTATAAAAAAAAATTGCAATAAGTGCCAATGTCCCTAGAGGGCCATTCTTTTAATACCTCAAGTTTAAGTATGATAACCATTGATATTCTCCTTTTTGGGCATGAGTTTATTTTTATTATTTTTTATTTTTACATCCCAACCAAAATTTCCCCTCCCTCCTCTTTTCTCAGTAACTCCCTCCTACCTCCACTGCTCTCACTCCCCATCCAGTCCTCCTCCTCTTTTTACTCCTCAGAAAAAGGTGGACTTCATGTGGATACCTGCCAGACATATTCTATCAAGTAGTGGCGAGATTAGGCATGTCCTCTTCTATTAAGGATGGATGCAGCAATCCTGTAGGAAGAATGGGTCCCAAAAGCAAGCAACAGAGACAGGCTCTGCACCCACTGTTAGGAGTCCCACAAGAACACAAGTTACACAACTGTAACATGTGCACAGAGGGCCTAGGTCAGTCCCATGCGTGCTCTCTTGATGGTGGTTCAGTCTCTGTGAGCCACTATGATCCCAGGTTAGTTAATTCTGTGGGATTTCTTGTGGTGCTCCTGTCCCCACTGGCTCCTACAAAAATTTAATTATTTTTTATTATTTTATATGTATTGGTGTTTTGCCTTCATGTAGGCCTCTGTGAGACTGTCAGATCCTCTGGAATTGGAGTTACAGTTTTGAGCTGTCTATAATTTTTTCATTATTATAAACATTTATTTCTCTATTTTGACATTTTAAAAAATATTTATTTATTTATTATGTATACAATATTCTATTTGTGTGTCTGCCTGCCAGCCAGAAGAGAACACCAGACCCCATTACAGATGGTTGTGAGCCACCATGTGATTGCTGAGAATTGAACTCAGGACCTTTGGAAGAGCAGGCAATTCTCTTAACCTCTGAGCCATCTCTCCAGTCCTCTATTCTGACATTTTAAAATAAACTTTCATATAATGAATGTGTGAAGATCTACTCTACTGATAGGTATTTGAAATAATAATAATATTTGTTTAATTATTTAGGGAGAGTAGGACTATATATAATACATATTCACTAATATATTGATATTATATAATATATATTCATAAATATAAAGGTATGTTTGTATATACTTCAAATGGAGATCAACATCTATCAGTTAAATAAACAACCCACTAGAATGAGACTAGATGTATCAACACATGACTAATTCACTAACAGCGAGAAGTCATAAAGAGTGAGGAACAAGGCAGTAACGCATGCTGGAGGCTGTATAGAGGACAATCCAAACACTTAGCATGTGAGGCTGAGAGCCAAGAAGACCTGAATTTGAATCCTGCCCTCCTACAGTTCATAGCACTGTCTTCTATGAGTTATTTCATTTCCCCTGAGCCTCTGTTCCCCATTCTGTACAATGGGCATAATAATGCTAACCATATTACAGGATTGTTAGAGGTTGAACTGAGATGACACCAGTAAGTCTGTTGATACTGGGCCTGCCATATCACCAGCATTCCGTTCCTTGTTGGAATATCCACCTGATAACATGAGATAGCTTGGAAACCGCGATCACTTTGTAAAAATGAAAAACTGATTTTCTGTCTGTAGGTATGCGTGTCTCTTGTCTGTAGGTCCCCATACCTTGAGACACATATATGGCAAGGTGATGCTTTTGGTTTGTATTGTTTGATTGAGAGTTTTGGTTTTATTTTTCAGTTAGTATCTTGTATAATCATAGTGTCCTCAAACTCACTGTATAGCTGAGCACTGTTTTGATCTCTTGATCTTTCTGCTATCACCTACCAAATGCTGAGTTTTAGGTCTGTATCATAAAGTCCATCTGGTTCTAACTTCCTTTATTTGTTTCAGAGTCTTATTATGTAGCCCTAGTGGGCTTTGGACTTGCTATGTAGAGCAGGCTGGCCTCAAGCTCAAAGAGATGCACCTGCCTCTGCCTCCCAAGTACTGCAATTCAGAGGTATTCTCCATCACACCCCGGTTGTAACTTCTAGGAATATCATTCCTTTAACCTGGAATTCTCTGTAGTCTTGAGGAACCATAGTCCTGTCACAAGGTTGGTGAATTCTGGGATCTTCTCTCCTGCCAAAGATACTTGGGGTAAGCTGACCACCCAGATGAAGACCGTCTAAGAGGCATCCTTGGCCTCCTTCACTAGTCAGACAGGTTTATCCTCGTAGTGTTGTGGACTATTCTAGGTCATATATTTTTTTTCTTTTTCTTTTGCCTTTCTGAGATGGGGTTTCTCTATGGAGCCCTGGCTGTCCTGGAGCTCACCCTGTAGATCAGGCTGGCCTCAAACTCACAGAGTATCACCTGCCTTTGCCTCCTGTGAACTGGGATTAAATTCTGGGCCACTTCCCCCTATGGCATGTGTGTGTGTGAGTGCACGTGTGTGGAGGTCAGGAGACAACTGGAGTCAAGTTTTCCTTCTGCCGTGAGGGTTCTGAGGACTGAACTCAGGTCATCAGACTTAGTGGCAAGCACCTTTATTTACTGACCCATCTATCTGCTCAGTCCCGTATTCATGTACAGACATTCACATTGATTTTTCTCTTCTTTGTCTATTTTAGAAGATTTGGGGATCCCTTCTGTGTGACTAAGAAGTTAAGCTGGTTATGCCTTAACCTGTCTTCTCCTTCCTGGGTCTTGAACTTGTATGCTAGCGACTTTTATTTACTTGAAAAAAAATCCTCTATATTGGGTCAAGCCTAGAATCCCAGCATTTGGCAGGCTGAGAGAGGAGAATCATTCTGGAGCCAGCCTGGGCCAGAGTGAGATCCTGTCTCAAACAATAACAAAAGGCCTGGAGACTTAGCTCAGCAGATAAGAACACTGGCTTCTCTTCCAGAGGACCCAGGTTCAATTTCCAGCACACATATGGCTGCTCAAAACTGCCTGTAATTCCAGTTTCAGGGAATCCAACACCTTCACCCAAACATTTGTGCAGGCAAAACACAAATGCACATTAAATATAGGTAAATAAATTATTAAAAACACCGATAACAACAAAAATCTCTGGAAGTACCCAGAAAGAAATGACAATAGACTTGCGGGGATTTCTGGGCAGTTTAAGGTGGTATGGGAGAGAAATTTGATCATCTGATCCACAATTTTCAGTGGTTTATTTATTTGTTTGTTTTTGTCATTGTTAGAATTTTACTGATTTGGGCAGTTTGGTAATTTTTATTTATTTACTGGAGGGGTGTGTCCTGGAGGTCAAAGAACAACTTGCTGGAGTTTGTTCTTTCCTTTCATCATGAATGTTCCGAGGACCAAACTCAGGTTGTCAGGCCTGGCTACAAGCGCCTTTACTTGCAGAGCCTTATTGCCAGCCCAGTCCCGTTTTTTTTTTTTTTTTGTTTGAACTATTTTGTAAAGATTTGTTGTTTTGCCGGGCGATGGTGGCACACGCCTTTAATCCCAGCACTCGGGAGGCAGAGGCAGGCGGATCTCTGGGAGTTCGAGGCCAGCCTGGTCTACAAGAGCTAGTTCCAGGACAGGAACCAAAAGCTACGGAGAAACCCTGTCTCAAAAAATCAAAAAAAAAAAAAAATTGTTGTTTTACTTCACTGTATGTAATATGTTCACTGTATGTGAATAGAGCAGATGGTTTGACATCCTTAACCACCACGGAAACAAAAACTGTAACTACCTGGAGGTTTCATCTTATTCCATCCATAATGGCCCAGATGAAAGAAAGAAATGATAGCGCATGCCTCTGAGGATGTGGGGAAAGAGGAACACTTATTCATTGCTGGTGGGGGCGTAAACTGGTACAGCCACTACTGAATCAGTGAGGAGGCTTCTCAGGGCTGAAAATAGATATACCTCTGAGTCCAGCTCTACAACTCTTGGACATAGACACAAAGAGCCTCACCTGCATCAGCACACCAATGTTCACTGCTTTTCTCTCCAGAAAGTGGAAACAGCTTAGATGTCTATCAAGAGAGGAAGGGATAATGGAAATATAATCCATTTATACAATGGGATATTATTCAGCTGTGAAAACAAAATGTAATTATAAAATTTGCAGGTAAATAATGGATTGAAAAAAATCCTACTAAGTGAGGTGACCAAGACCAAAACAGACAAATAATGTGTTTTTTCCCACTTTATACATGGATGCTATCTTTAAATGTGTGTTTCATTTAGGGTATAAACAGAAGTCGGGTATCTACGAAGGGGTTGGTAGGGTAGGGGCTCTTCAAAAAACAGAAAATTGAATAAAATGTTACAACAGGATAAGGGAAGATTCAATGGAGGAGGTAGGTGGGTGGGCAAAGTAAAGGAAGGTATATGGGAAGTGTGGTCGTTTGGATAAGAATGGCCCCCATAGGCTAATATAATTTTATATTTGACATCAGGAAGTGGCATTTTTGAAAGGATTAGGAGGTATAGTCTTATTGGAGTAGGTGCAGCTTTGTTAGAGGAAGTGTGTCCAGACCCAGGGACTCTCTATTCCTGCTCCCTGCTGGTGTAGATGTAGAACTTTCAGCTCCTCCAGCACCATGTCTGCCTGCATGCCACCATGCTTCCCACCATACTGATAATGGACTAAGCCTCTGAAAGTGTAAGCAAGCTGCAATTAAATGCTTTATTTTATTTTATTTATTTATTTTTTTACGAATGACACTTTATTCAGTCATTTTCTTTACAACTGAAACTCTGGGAATTCAAAATTAACAATCCTTGCCCGTGAGCTCCTTATACACACCAGAAAAAGTTTCCACCTTGTGCTCCATGTTGTTCTGCTGTGCTTTGTCTAAATGAACCTTTATGAGCCTGCTGCCGTCCAGTTTCACTCGGATCCTCTTGCCCACAATCTCACTTGGGAAGACCAAGTCCTCAAGGATGGCGTCGTGCACACTCGTGCGGCTTCTGGGGCGCTTATGCTTATTTTTCGTACGGCTTTTCCGAGTTGGCTTGGGCAGAATCCTCCTCTGAGCAATGAAGACTACGTGTTTCCCGCTGAACTTTTTCTCCAATTCACGAACCAGCCGGACTTGGATTTTTTGGAAGGATTTCAGCTGAGGAACTGGTACAAAAATTATGATGGCTTTCCGGCCACCACCAACTTCAATTTCCTTGGCCGCAGTAATGTTGAGCTCCCACAGCTGCGCCTTGAGATCCGAGTTCATGTCCAGCTCGAGCAGCGCCTGAGAGATGCCGGACTCGAACTCTATTGGGCTTGACAATCTTGGCGTTCGAGCTGAACATGGCTCGCCCTTACGGAGTGCCGGCTTGAAAAGAGCAAATGCTTTCTTTTATAAGAGTTGTTATGGTTATGGTGTCTTTATACAGCAATAGAATATTGGCTAAAACAGGGAGGTTGAAAAGCTCTATTGATACCTGGAACTCTAGAAGTTTCCTGAAATATGCACATATATAAAACGTTTAAAGACGGTTACTATGTGATGGGGAAGACAGTACTCCAGTTAGATATCATATGCTATAAAATCAAATTGCCAGGACTAGGAATATGCTACATCTTATTGAGTTGTTCCTAAAGGAGTCACATAGTACACCACCCAAATATCATATGTTATTACTTATGCTGTTGTTAAACCTTTACAACCTGACAGTAAGGCCTAATTTCTAAAGATACTGTTCACTTAAGTCTCCATTTGCTTATGTCATCAAACGTGAATAAATTGAGAATTTGAACTAGAGACATCAGTACTACTGACTAGTGAGGGTTCTGTTAGGAGCTATCACAACTGCCGACTTCATATTCTCCTGGCCACACAGGACCTAGTTTTAACAGCCCGTTGCATGAGGGGTAAGAAATCAGCAGCCTGTGTTGAAGGCTGTCTACAGCCTTCTGTGTGCAAATGCTGAGCCCACCTGCCTGACCCCCAAGCTGGCTACTCTAAAATCAGAAACTGGGTCTGTTTACTCATGTAGTGGTTAAAAACTAGCTCCATTTTGAACTGAGTGTCAAACTAAGTTATGTGAAAAAAGAAAAACATTGGAGTCTCAGCCTAAGGATTATTAACCACAGGATGTCTGGACTACAACCCTAAGTCATGACCCTCAGCATTTGAGTCTCGATAGCAATCTAAAGGGAAGACTGATCCCAGAGCCACCTGGATCATTTCTCAAAATTGTTCTATACTGTATAATTGTTATTTTAAAATATTAGCCAGATCCCCATTCTGCTTCTGTAATCTCACTTATCCTTGCTTGCTTTAAAAAACAAGAACAGGATAATTTCTCACATAGCAAAAATACCCCAGGAGTTGAGACAATTGAGGTTTGTGCCTTTAAAAACTCCATCACGCCTTCCCCTTTTGTAGCAGCTCTCAGATAGTCAAAGAAGACGCTTGTGGCAATGTTACTATAAATAAACTTGCATTGTTTTTCAATCTTTTAACTTAAAGGAAGTTTTGTCTGCTGGTCTCCCTCTGCAGCATGTGTCTGCTGGTTTCACTGAGGGTCACACATGGATGATGATGGGTCTCACTGAGGGTCACACATGGATGATGGGTCTCACTGAGGGTCACACATGGATGATGGGTCTCACTGAGGGTCACACATGGATGATGGACGCAAGGGCCAACTGTCCGAGGGCGACAAAGTAAGACTGCCATAAGTGATACCTGGAGGACCAGTGGACTGCAGAGGAATAGAGAGACCCCAGAGGGCATGACTCTGCTGTGCTGAGGGATAATGGGCCCGGGGCCTCGATTGCTTGTTTTGCAGGTGTCTGAAGAGTAACAACTTGTTTACTTCTCAGGAAGGCCAGTCCCTGTGGGTCTGGAGGGGAAAACCTTTTCAAAAAGAATACAATGAAACATTTAGTTAGAAGTCTCCCAAAGCCTGCTTAACAAACATCCTAGAAAACTGCTGAGAGGGTTTAAGAGTAAATGGATCCAAAGCATCATAATTAAATTTACCTTAATTTTACCAGTTGTAGTCAAAAGAAAAACATAAAACTTAGAGAAAATATAGTGGAGAGCTCTGTCTCTGTGGAGGGAATGAAAAGAGAGGGACCACAGAAGGTAGAATGGTCTGGTTTCCTTTTTCAGGTACTTGAGGCCCTCCTGTCTTCCCCATCCCCTGCCCCCACCCCCTAGACCCCTCCCACCACACCTGCTCAGATAAACTTGCTGGTCTCCTCCCACAGACTCTCCAGAGTGGATCTACCCACACTGGACCAGAAGTTAGGCGTTGGGGATGTAACACCCTCATATGAGCCTTGTGCATGAGGATGCCACTGCCATCTCCAGCCATGGGAGTCCTGGCTTGCTTGCTAGTGCTATGCATAGTGGTTGGGACCAGAGCTGCCTCCCGACCTCCTAGCACAGAGCAGAGACTTGTGAGGAAACTACCAGGTATGGACTGACTCAATGTGCCTGGCTGCAGGGTGGGATACATGTGGGGTAATGATGGTGGCCGTCAGAAGCTTTGGGAATGGCAGATAGCCCCTGAGTGAGTAGGGGATGTCAGGTTGAGTAGCACCATGGGGAGCAGTGAGTTCGGTTCTTCTCCCAAATCTACAGATTGCTATGTGTCAGTGTATGAGTTATCTGGAGTCTCAGGATCACTACCCAAGTGTAAGGCACCCAATAGAATGGATCACTGTGACAGGGAGCCTCAGGCTTCTCAGCTTAAGCAGTCAGAGTGCCACTTGCTGGGTTTCCATGATTCCCATTGTTGACAAAAACTGCCTGTTGTTGGTTTCCAAGGTCACCAGGACAGTTCTTGCTCATCTTAAGCCAAAATGAAGGCTAGAGTTTGGGGGTAGGCAGGAGGACTCCAGCCAAAGCTCAGCTTTTGTCACCCAGTGTCTCACATGATATGGTGAGAGCTTCAGGTCTTCCACTCCTCTCTTTGCCGGTAGGTGTCTTGCGGGGTGCTCTTTCAGAGGCATACCTCTGTAGACCACACTCTGAGAGGTGAGGGGCACTTGTCCCAGGATTGCAGCTCAGCTACACAGACTGGCTAGCCAGCAAAGGCTGATGGGACACTGAATTCCATCAAACAAAGCCAGAGTCTGAGGCTTTACCTCCCCGAGGTAAATATGTGTACTGGCTCTTCCTAACCTCTGCCCCCTGCCCACTGTGCCTGGGTATGGTGTGGCAATGCAGGCCAATGGCCTGATGGTGCCGCACAGTACACGGTGAGCTGTTTCCCCACTGGAGCAGATGTCCCAGCAGTCACTCCTTTAAACCTTGGCTTCTGTACCCTGGTGGCACAGCTCGGCCTCCCTCTCCTCCACCCAGTTGATAGCAGCTCAGCTCAGCCTCCCAGGAAGGTGCAAGTGGGGGCAAGCACCTCAAGTACCTTTCTAACTCAGCAGCTGGGGTCTCCTGGAACTTTTCCCTGTTTTTTCCTGAGACAGGGTTTTTCTCTAGCTGTGGAGCCTATCTTGAAGCTAGCTCTTTTAGATCAAGTTTGGCTTGAACTCACAAAAATTTGCCTGCCTCTTCCTCCCAAGTTCTGGGATTAAAGGCATGAGCTACCACTGCCTGGCCTGGAACTTTTTTTTGGTGAATGGAAGTGGACTGGAAGGTTGAGTGTGCATGCCATTCAGCTGGTATGACAGCAGTTGTCAGGAAATCAGCACTCTCTTTGAGCCTCGGCTTTCATATTAGTGCTTCCCCAGGAGCCAAATGGCCAGTGACAGGGACCATATCAATTTTAGGAGAAGATATTATTCCCTGTGTCTGTCAGTGATCTCAGGTCCAGAGGAAAGCATGGACCCTCTCTGTGCTCCAGGCAATGAAGGTGGATTGGTGGAAATGCAGCAGCCCTGCCCCACCCAGGGAGTTTACAGGCCAATAAACTTCATCCTATTCCTTAACTAGATGGGCCTGGCAATGAAAATACAAAGACATGGCTGACTCTCTCTGGGAACATAAATCACCAAGCAGGAGCTGGCTGGACCTAAGGGTTCTGGAGCAGGGCTAGGCCCCAACCACACTGGCCACCCCTGGTAGGCAGGGCAATCTGGGTTCTGGGTTCTCAGTAGGGGTAGAGAGCAGCCTGCAGTGGTTTTCCAGTTTCCTAATTTTCTATTAATACAGTTTCTCATGTTATGGTAACCTCTGACCATCAAATTATTACCTGCATAACTCACAACACAAGCTCCTATAGGCCCTGTGACACTGGAATGGGATCACAGGGTTGGATTTGCTGTTGCTTGAGGCCCCCAAATTCCAGATATCTGGGCTGTGCTGGCTCCTAGTGGACAGGATGGGTGGATAGATCAAATGTCAGGTCAGCTGATTCAGGGCTATTTCCCTTCCCCACCTCATACATCCAGACATTGGCCTCTCCATCCTGTGGAATGCTGTGTCTTTCCCCAGTCACTCTCCTGATGAGAGTACTTGTGTGAATAGCTTGACCTTTTGTCTTGCCCAGACTAAATCACAACTGTTGCTTTTGGGTAATGGTTGCCCTGAGGCCACTGACTAGACAGTTCTTGGTCTTCTTTGGTGCCTCAGGAAGCTTCCAGCGTTGGATTGCCTCCATAGGACATGGCAGTAGGAGAACTGGAGGTCAGGATAGAAGATCCTTTACTGTGAGGCCCACTCAGGGACAAACAAAATCTGCCTGGCTCCATGGGACACAAGCTTCATGGATACTTTTGAGGACAGTCTCTCCGGCTGTTGGAATCTTGGTGGGATGACTCTGGGATGGGCAGAACTGGTACTGGTTTAGTTTGAATGGACATTTGGGCATTGAATGTAGGCTATGCATCTGCAGAATGGCAAGTGACATGTTAACCAGTCCATCTGAATCTAAGGAAGGAGGTCTGACCAGCAGGATTACCTGCCCCTGTCCTGGACCCCGAGCCCATCTGTGCCTGTGATGGTCATTGTTAGGTCCTAGCAGGGAAATCTGGGTGTGATAACCAGCTGGTGGTGTGTCCCTAGGTGTAAGGCCTTTGGGTCTCCTCATGAGCTGGGCACCATCTGGGTAGGGGAGAGATGTATGGCTACCTGTGTCTAACCATCCAAGAACTCCAGTTTCTTAACTCTCAGGATGGGTGATTGTTCCACTGGACTTTGATTCTAGCTCCAATTGGCTCACATGGCCCCCCTGACTTCCCCTAGCCAAACCATGGTCCTCATTTGTGAAACGGGAACCCCAGGTGTAGGAGTTCAAAGCTTCAGACATTCCAGGCAGGTGTGTACCATAGAGCTGCCCCCACCCTTCTTGACATTTTCAGGTCTTTCAGCTACTAGGAGTGCTGCTGTGTGTCAGGGCACACAGATGTGAGTCCATTCCACCTTGATTAGAGGTCAGAGAGTTGGGGCTTGTTTTGCTTTTTCAAAGTTGTTGACAAAAGTGACTACAAAACAAGTGGTCCTGCCCTAGAGTGGTTAATTGGTATTTTAAGTACAGAGGTGTATCAGCTTCATCTTGACCAAAGATCAGAGGTGCTCTGTTTATTTGTTTTGTGATGTTGATGAAGTCTGTTGCCTCCTCCTTTACCTCTTTGGAGTGGGGTATGAAAAGATATATGGAAAATAAAGGGGTGGCTCAGTATTCACTAAATTTCCCTCCTGATGCAGTTCTGTGTTTTATCTTTTATTTCTCTCTCATCTCTGTTTCTCTTTGCTTAATAATTCTAATCATCACGCTCCTACCCTCGAATGTGTGAATCCAATCTAGGCTGGTCCTAAGCAGCTGTGTCTCTTCCATATCATCCCTGGAAGACAGCTTCCTGTTCCAGGACAGAGACAGAAACCTTAACACACACCACAAACAGAGTTGAGGTACTGACACCCCTGGGCTCTTACTAAAATAGTCTGCCCACTCCTGGTTTGAACATTGTCTGGCAGAACCCCAAGCCCCAGGAGCATGCCCCTCACTTGCCTGCCATAGCTTTGCTAGTTTGCAAAGCAAAGTATGGGCCTTCAGCATGCTACTTTGAAGAATCTGTTTCACAGCTTTCCATTTCATCCACAGAGGCCCCAGGCCCTGAGCCTAACCAGCAAGAGCAAGTGGTCTTTGGCTGCGGGGACACCATGGAGCTGTTGTGCTCTGTGCCTAGAGGTGCCGGCACAGGCTGCACTGTCTGGTCTAAGGATGACACCCAGCTGATAGCTTCCCACCGCATCCTGGTGGGGCCCCAGAGGTTACAAGTGCTGAACATCTCCCATGATGATGCCGGGGTCTACATGTGCCAGCAGCAGCTCACTCAGGATGTCCTGTGCCACTTCACTGTGCATGTGACAGGTAAGTTCTTGGTGGCTGGGGCTGACAACTGTGTTGAGCAGCTGCATAGCTAGGGAGGTCAGGGCAGTCCTAGGCAGCATGGTTCCAGTATCCCTGGCTCAAGAGTGTTGCTGGCTTAGTTCTCCACATCACAGGGGGTGCCCCCAATTCTGTGCTATTTGAATGAATGGCCTTGCAAAGGCAGGAAGCAGTGGTCCCTAAAGATGGAGAGCAGTGTACTCTCAAAATAGGGAGCAGCAGGTCTCTGGATGTAGGAGTGTCACAGGACCACTGCTTGCTTATAACTATTGCAGATGCTCCATCCTCAGGAGATGAAGAAGATGGTGAGAACGTGGCTGAAGACACAGGTAAGATCAGAGCCTAGGCATACTGAGCTGGTCAGGATCAGGCTGCTTCCTTCCTGTAGTCTTGTTGTTAAGGGGCACTGCCACAGGTAGACAGTGCCCCAGGGGCAGTGAGGAGGCAGGGCTACTCGGCAGGAATTTTGGTAAGTTCTGGTGGGAAGGAACATAAGTAAACCAGGCAAAGAGCTCAGGTTGCCACTGATGAGTACATAGATCCAGGGATTCATGTTGTCTGGGTTTCTTTCCTGCCTGGTTCCCACAATCGTTAAGTCCCAAAGAAATCAAACAGAGGTCTACATTAGTTAATAAATTGATTGGCCCATTAGCTCAGGCTTCTTATTAACTCAGAACTTATATTAGCCCATTATTCTTATCTGTGTTAGCCACATGGCTCAGTACCATTTACAGAGAGGCATTCACATCTTGCATCTTGTGGCAGGGCCAGGATGGCAGAAAGAGCTTTCCTCTTCCCAGAATTCTGTTCTCATTGACCCACCTCTACTTCCTGTCCAGTTGTTCTGCCTATACTTCCTTCCTGGCTACTGGCCAATCAGCATTTTATTAAAATACAGGTGACAGGGTAGAAACCATTGTCCCACAGCAGATTCACAGGACTAGTGGCTGTTGCTGCAGACCAGCAGGAGGGGAGCAGTGCCATGCTGAGGCATACATTGTAAAGGGGGCATCATAGATTTGGTGTGAGTATATGAGGGCACATGGCAGTGCCCATGGTATGGCCTAGAACCATTGCGGGAGAGAGAGAGGGGGGGGGTACCATCTGTAGTACTACGTGTACTATTATACTGCACCTGTATTGGGGAGCCTGCACTAAAGGACCATCCATGAGCCAGGCAAGGGCCTGAAGATTTAAACACACAAAGACACACAGAGCCATGGGTCATCCTTGAAACAAGAATGCCCCTTTTTTGTGTACCAGAACCACTTATATATGGCTCATTAACTGATAGCCATGCCCCAGGCAAACCCACCAGAAACCACTCTCCTGCCATCAGGAACTCCTGAGGGTCTCATGTTCAGAGCAACTACAAACACAGTAAAAACAAGTTGTTTTGCTCAGTCAGAGCAGCTGCAAGCATAACAAGTTGTTTACAGGAAATTCAGGGTCTGGGCAGAGAGAGAGAGAGAGAGAGAGAGAGAGAGAGAACACATCATGGGTCCAGACATCGTATGTGGAATGGTTATGACTTTGAGACTAGGCTGGTGTTAACTGAGTCCTCAGACTACCTAGAACCTTCTGGGGTAGAGTGGACAAGGGTCTGAGAGGAATCAGAGAGACAAACTTAATGGGAAAACAGGGTAATGAGTCTTATGAGTGTGTGCGGGTGAAGAGAGCAGGTATAGGGACTTGTTTGAGGTTTCACAACCCTCATAAAAATGGACTTAGATTCTAGGACTGAAGCCAAAAAAAGGTAGTAGTCCTGAGAAGTGGGTCAGTTTCTCATTCTCCCTTTCAACTTTGGCTATCAGGTTGTTCAGAGCAGAATTTCTAACCCAGTTGATCTCTAGCTTCTGCCCCAACAATTACCAATGTGTTTGTAATTTCCTGTTTTCTTCTGTCATCCTGGACTTCCCAGGTTGTATTTAGTGTTTTTTTTCCACCATAAACACTTAGGTAAGGTGCCTGAAGGGTCACTTTCTTGACCTTACCTGGCATTGGGCACCTTTAAGTTGCTGTAGTCTCCCATTGTGGCACTCTTCTCTCAAGCCTACTGGCCAAATTTGGAGCCTGGATGGGCAATTCAGAGCTAGGAGGGACACCTCACCAGTGTCTGCACACTTTTCTCATATTTCACATGTCAGTTCCTCCTCCCAGAGATGCATAGGGCCCTCTGATTGAGTCACTGTGGAAGACCCTGCCCGGGCCTTTGTTCTCTGTTTTGGAAATTTGTTGTCCCTTAGCTTCCTCATGAGTCCAAACATATGGCATCCTGTTGCTGGTTGTTTTTGTTCTACTCTTTGGGAGCCCACCGCCCAGCTCCCAAATAAACACTAGGACACATATTACTTATGATTGTATGACCTTGACGTGGCTTATTTCTAGCCAACTTTTCTTAAGTTACATTATCCCATCTACACTTTGCTTCTGGGGTTTTATCTTTCTCTATTCTATATACCTTTCTTTACTACTTACTTTGTGGCTGACTGTGTAGCTGGGTGACTGGGTCTTTGCATCCTCCTCTTTCTTTTCTTGTTCCTTCTTAAACTTTCTCCTTCTCTTTCTCCTCTCTGCCTGTGAGCCTGCCTATTTCCCTCTCTTGCCCTGCTATTGGTCATTTAGCTCTTTATTAGACCAGACAGAGTAACACAGCTTCACCAAGTTAAGCAAATACAACATAAAAGAGTGAAATACATCTTTACATCATGAAACAATTGTTCCACAACATATAAAGATGTAACACATCTTAAATTGATAGTCCACCACAGCATCCTCCATCCAACCAAGAGGAAGGAGGGAACTCAGTGGAGGAGACGCATGACCTGAAGGGTACCTGCCTTCACTGGGCACTATACAGGCTGACTCAGGTTTGGTGTACTGGTGGAATGACCTGGCCTAGTTGCCTCCCAGGATCTACATCCTACTGGGTTCTACTTCCTGGGTCCCTACACCTGTGAGCCTGCCTCAGATGGAGAGAAGAGAATAGCCCAAGACAGAGTGGGACAGCTGTGGATGCAGTGTTCAGACAAAGCAAAGGAGTCTCAATACAGATGAGGGATGAGGCTTGAGGGTGTGCTGGTAGGGGAGCTTTGAAAGGGTGTACTGATCGTGCTGTTATGAGCATTTCTGCCATCAGGGGCCCCTTACTGGACTCGGCCAGACCGTATGGATATGAAACTGCTGGCTGTGCCAGCCACCAGCACGGTACGCTTCCACTGTGCAGCTGCTGGCAACCCCACCCCCTCCATCTCCTGGCTGAAGAATGGCAAGGAATTCAGAGGGGAGCATCGCATGGGGGGCATCAAGGTAAGTCTGGGAAAGGGGCACAGATAGGTAGGGCCTGTTTACAGAGGGTATAGCCCATATCATTTGTCATAGACCAGCCTCGACAAAAATACCTCTTGCCAGGGTAGGGGCATGAGATTTTAGAAATAGAAGTAAAGTGAAAAGTAATAAAACTGAAACCATAGAAAAGTACCAGGAGGGCATTCCAGTGAATACTGAAATTTTCCCTGTTTAGTTTTCCTTATATGTTTATATCCAAATACAAAAGGAGAAGAAGGCAACAAAAGTCTTCCTTAACTTGATACAAACTACAGGTACAACAGTTAATTACTTTAACACTTTGAGGTATCAAGTCATTAGCTTTTTGTTGTTTAAGTAGAGAAGCCACTCTAGACCAAGTATCCTGAAAGCAGTCACTTCCTAGGTAACCTTATATTACAAAAGAAAGAGCAGAAGTATGTTTGCATAGCCTAACTATCTGTCAGGATGAAAACAGGCTCACATTTTTGGGCATCCACAGTCACTCACCTACTAACTTTCCCTGCAGCTTAGGCACCGGCACTGGAGCCTGGTCATGGAAAGTGTGGTGCCTTCTGATAGTGGCTACTATACCTGCGTGGTTCAGAACAAGTTTGGGAGCATCCAGCAGACTTACACACTGGATGTACTGGGTAAGAGCCAGGCTGGGTGACTAAAGCAGGTCAGCCTCAGGCCATTGGACCCACTGCACCGACTGTCTGTGTCTTACAGAGCGCTTCCCACATCGGCCCATTTTGCAGGCTGGGCTGCCAGAAAACCAGACAGCCACCCTAGGAAGTGATGTAGAGTTCCACTGCAAGGTGTACAGTGATGCCCAACCACACATCCAGTGGCTGAAGCATGTTGAGGTGAATGGCAGCAAGACAGGCCCGGATGGCAAGCCCTATGTCATCGTACTCAAGGTGGGCTCTGTTGTTGGCAGCTGGTTGGGTGGATGGGTTAGCTGGAAGTGCCTTGCCCTGGTCCTTAAGTCCCTCTTCGGCTGAGGAATACCTTGGGACTGGGACCCACGTGTTGGGGTTTCTGGGAAGGGGCACCTGAGTCTCAGAACTGATCACCTGTTCTGAGCTCCAGGCAGGCTCTGTGTTACTTGTGCCCTCCCATAGGACTTGTTTCCCTGTTTGCTCTGAGGCTTGGGCCTACAGAAGGCTTCTCTGGGCGATAGCTGTGGTGGCTCAGGGGGATGTCTGCTGTACTAGCACCCTCTGACATCAGAGTACTGGCTGTCCACTCTCCAGCTGCCTTCACTGTAGCTCTAGCCCCACCCTGCCTTGACGGACTCTTCCTGCCTCCCTCTGCCTGTAGCTTTGCTTCATAGCCTCAGGTGGGGGCCACGAGAGAGAGAGTTTGGGCTTTGCAACACAGGAAAGAGAGACTTGGAGGTCTGATGGAGAGAAGAACAGGTCTTGGCAGGAGTTGGTATCCTGGCTGTTGAGAGAGACCACTAGGGCCATGTCCAGTGTAGCTCCCACTGTGGGTGTGTGGTTTCGTGAGCACAGGCTGATGTGATATGACCCTTGGGATGAAGATTTGAAGAGTATGGGTTCCCTTTCTCTCTCTCTCTCTCTCTCTCTCTCTCTCTCTCTCTCTCTCTGTGTGTGTGTGTGTGTATGTTTTCTCTCTTTGTGTTTTTCTGTGTGTGTGTGCTCTCTTTCTCTCTCTGTGTGTGTTTCTCTCTCTTTGTCTGTGTGTTTCTCTCTCCTGTGTGTTTCTCTCTGTGTGTGTGTGTAGGGAGAGTGGACATGAAGGAGGCCAGTCTTTGAAACCACTCCCACCACTGCCATTATGTGCCTTGCTTCAGGCAGCTTTCCAGTGCTTCCTCCCCCAACCCATTCTTTGGCATCTCCCTTGCCCTGTCTTGTCCTCATTGTCTTCTAGAGATATCCTGGATCAGTGACAATCTGAAGGCAGATGCACACCTTTATCTTTCAGTGTGTCAGAATGGGATGGGGCAAGTACATTTGTTGAGCCATCAATTTCATGAGCATGGCTGAGAAGGCATTTTGGTGGTATGTTCACAGTCCTCAAGTAGGTGATAACTGACCCACCTCTGACTCATCTTCTGTTTCTGATGCCTTGATAATACTGGTAGCTCCCAGCCAGCACTGACTTCCTACCTCCTTCAAAGCCCCTCAGGTCTGTGCTGTTCTCTTGCTTAGAAGTTTTCAGAACCCTGTGCTGCTTCAGAACATCGACTTCCCACCATTCTCTGGCTGACACTGATTTCCTCTGGTTTTCTCTCCATACATCTGTCTGCCCATCTTTTTTTCTGTACTATCTCTGCATGTTGCTTCTTTGTGGCACCATGCTGCCCAAGTGCCTGATGCTTACCTTGGGACAGGGAACTATCCACCAATAGAGGGACTGGTTTCAGGCTCCGTGCCTTGGTTCAGGATGTAGAGGGTATCCATTGCAGTGGTAGAGCTGTAGCTGTCAAGGTGGTAGCAGAGGTGGCATTTTCCTTGAAGCCTGTCTGATCATCTCCGTGTGGCCTGTGCTGTGGTACCCAAAGGGATGTGCTGGTGCTTGCCTGTTGATTTCTGTTCTCTCTTTGTAGACATCAGGCATTAACACAAGCAACAAGGAGCTAGAAGTTCTGTCTTTGCGCAATATCACCTTTGAGGACTCAGGGGAGTACACCTGTCTGGCAGGCAATTATTTTGGATTTTCCCATCACTCTGCATGGCTGGAGGTATTGCCAGGTATTTGTTGTTGCTGCTGCTGCTGGTGGTGCTGGTGCTGGTGCTGTTGCTCCATCTGTCCTCTTATGGTGCTAGCTCAGAACATAACAAAGCCGCTAGGGATAGGGACAGCAGGGGTGCACTTATGACTTACTGCAGTCCATCCTGTGGTAATCACCCTGGCCTTGTGCTTGGTATGGGAGTGTCACCCTGCCTTGTCTTGATCTTGCAAAGGCCTCCCCCACAATCCTCTAGTTGGATTTCCACAGTCTAGCCTTGAGGCTCTGGGATCTCCTGGGAGCCTTGGTGGTGGTGTGGATGCTTCTGGCTCTGCCAGGCTTCTCTCCTGAGTCTGGTCCCTGCTGACTCATAGATGTTTTGGACTACCAATATGAGTTGGGGATGTAGGTCACCAAACTCTGAGTATCCCAGTAGCTTTGCTCCCCAACAGATACCTAGAGCTCAGGGCAATGGGAAGTCCCACAAGGCTGGATGAGGCCCCAACATTTATGTCTTTGCAGCTGAGAGAGAGCTGGCAGAGAGCAGTGCGGCTGGCAGGTCATCTGCAGGCACCATCAGCTTCTGGGTGGGCTTCTCCATCTTAATCTTGACTGCAACTGTGACACTCTGCTACCTGCGTAGAGTCTCGAGAGAGAACCTGAGGTCTCCCAATGTTGACAATAGCTTCTGCTTCACACCTGAGCAACAGGTAACTGAAAGTAGATACCAAGTATTGATCTCTCTGTTGTACCTTGAACCTCCTAAAGTCCCAGCAGTACCTGAGGCCTGCTTGGTACTCATTTCTCTGCAGTCAGATGAGCTGACCCTTCCCTATTCCTATTCTCCACATGGATCCCACATTACTCAAAACAACTTTGAGTCTTCAGTAACCACTGTTTGAGCATCCCTCTTCTTGGCCCTACATACTGCCTCACATGGACTTGACCTTGCTACTCCTGGAAGTTACACCACCTCAACCTTTCCCAATGCCCAGCATCCATTGTCTGGCACCAACCTATCCCCAATGATCCAAGCAGGTGACCTCCACGAACTCTGATATACCCTTGGTCCACATCGTCCACCCAGTTTCAAGAGAACATACTGTAACGGCCAGTATTTCTGAGCTTGAGCTGCCAGCCGACCCAAAGTGGGAAATATCTAGAACTCGGTCAGTGCTGGTGGGGTTTTATGTATACTTGGAGGAGGTTCTGTGGCTGGGGGCTAGATGGCTACCAGGCAGAGGTCTGTTGGAGGTGGGGTCCAGGGTGAGACTCGGGTTACTCTGTCTTCATGAGCAAGAGCCCAATTGCCAGCTATGGATGCAGTGGCAGAGGGCCATGAGGGCTGGGGGTCCTGGGCACATACTCACTGCCTCTGCTTCTTCGGACAGGCTGACACTTGGTAATTCTCTAGGAGAAGGCTGCTTTGGCCAGGTTTTTATGGCAGAGGCTGTTGGCTTTAACATGGACAACACTGTCAAGCCTGTCACTGTGGCTGTGAAAATGCTGAAAGGTGAGGAGGGAGAGAAGTAGCACAGGGCAGTGGGGGCTGCAGGGCCACCGCCTGACAGTCCCACTTTCAACACAGATGATGCCAATGACCAGGACTTGTTGGACCTGGTGTCTGAGATGGAGATGATGAAAGCTATTGGCAAGCACAAAAACATTATCAACCTGCTGGGGGCCTGCACACAGGGTGGTAAGTACAGCAGGTGGGTGGACAGTTAGATTGGGACCCCTGAGTCACACAACATCTCCGAGGTATCTGTGCTTCCAGGGCCATTGTATGTGCTGATGGAGTATGCCGCCAAGGGTAACCTCCGGGAGCTCCTGCGGGCACAAAGGCCCCTAAGCATGGAATACTATGGTGCCTCCAGGCTGCCAGAAAAACAGCTTAGCCGCAAAGATCTAGTGTCCTATGCCTATCAGGTGGCCCGAGGTATGGAGTACCTGGCTTCTCAGAAGGTGAGCAGAGCTGGGGCACAGGCGAGGTAGGGTCTTTCTGAGTGGAAGAGTGGATGTCAAGCTTGCTTAGGCTAGGGAGGTGTCAGTTTAGCACAGGTTCCTTTCCTGCCTCCTCAGTGTATTCACAGAGACTTGGCTGCCAGAAACGTGTTGGTGACTGAGGACAATGTGATGAAGATTGCAGATTTTGGCCTGGCCCGTGATGTGCACAATCTGGAATGCTACAAGAAGACCACAGATGTGAGCCCCATTTCAGGGTGGTTGGGGTGCTCTGCTCCACCAGGGGACACCTGACAGCCAACAACTCTCCCTCTGCCTAGGGCCGGCTACCTGTGAAGTGGATGGCACCAGAGTCCCTGTTTGACGGAGTCTACACCCACCAGAGTGATGTGTATGTGTCCTAACATAGGATGGGGATAGCAAGACCCAAGTCACACCTATCACAGCCTTTAGGCTGTATTCTGTCTCATTTGAGACAACAACATAGCCCTGCCATGCCTCTCATCCACACACCCCTCCTTGCCCATTGGTAACCTGTCCTGTTGTAAAACTGTTAACAGGCCTCTGCCCTCACTTCCATACAGGTGGTCCTTTGGAGTCCTGCTCTGGGAGATCTTTACACTGGGGGGCACACCATATCCTGGCATCCCAGTGGAAGAGCTTTTCAAACTATTGAAAGATGGCTACCGCATGCACAAGCCTGCCAACTGCACACATGACCTGTGAGCAAAGCATTCCTTACGCACTCCTCTAACTAGTCCCTGGGAGTGGCTGGTTTCCTACCAGGGCTCCTGATAGTAGGCTGGTAGCCTTGGGTGAGGCAGGGATGGACAACAGGCCAAGAAACCACAGTCATATTTGCCACAGGTATGGGATCATGCGGGAATGTTGGCATGCAGTGCCTTCACAGAGGCCCACCTTCAAGCTTCTGGTAGAGAGTTTAGATGGCATCCTCACTGTGACATCAACCCACGTAAGTACCACTCAGTCCTGCCCTCTCTGCCTTCTTTGATTCCTGGGCGGGCTGCTCCTCCAAGTTCCAGTAATGGGGTTGGCCTTCAAGGGCCAGCCTGAACATAGATAGATGGCCATGGGATCAAGGGGATGCATACTAACATAGTCCTATGACCTTTTCTACCAACAGGTATACCTGGACCTATCAGTGCCTTTTGAGCAGAGCTTGCCAGGTGATGAGGATACCAGGAGCCCCAGTTCCTTAGAGATAACTGTTCACCCACAACCTGCTACCCCCAACCCAACCCAGGAATTGGAGGCCTCAGACATGAGGGGCCAAGAATCCCATAGACCAAGCCCCAGTTAATGTTTATGTATATAAAATGTATGGAGTCTTTACAAGTTGTATTTGCTGTAGGGTTAACAGTTCTTATGTGACACTTCCTCGTTTTATAGCATTGACTATTATGTTTCAAACCTAGTAAGAAAAAGCAGTGAACTTACTCTTGTTATTTTTTTGTACTATTACTGAGCCCTTGACTTTGGTGGCTGTCTCTTGCCTATAAGCTAGCAGTGCCAGGACAGTGTCTCAGGGTAACTTTTCTTGGATCCCAGCATGTGGTTTGTCAGCCCACATTGGCAGAAGTAGTTTTGTTAATGCAAACAACTTACTTTCCAAAAAATAAAGAGATAACCAGTTCTGATTCACACCTGTGCCACTTACCTTCCATTCTGGCATCTGTACAGCCACATCCTCACTCTCTGTGGGGACTGGTTATGAGATTTGTCTCTGTTGGGGTAGAGATAATAACTGGTGAGGAATCTTAGCTGGTCCCTAGTACAAAGTGCTGGACTCAGGCCCTAGGAGGACTAATTATCTTACCTTTTCCTTCCCAGTGTGAGGGCAGCTGGGCTTGGACATGCTTGTCTGTGACCCAAACTACCTCTCAGAACATCAGGGTTACCAGTTTAGAGGTTCCAAAGAGAGGATTTAAGAGAGTTAGTGTCCATAGGAGGGTACCATGAGGGTGTGAAGGACGTACTCTGGGACTGCCTTGCCAGAGGAGGGATCCTATGAGGACACAGGATGCTCAGATATATGTAGTAACTTCTCTGGGAAGGAAAGTAGGCAAAATCCCTGGTTTAAACAGTATACACTGATAGGGAATGCCTTTAATCCCAACACTTGGTCTATGAGACCAGTCTGGTCTACACAACAAGTTCTAGGACAGCCAGATCTATGTAGGGAAGAAGCTGTAGGTCTGGATGTTTGTTGGTTCCCCCACAGCAACCAAACAAGGGGCACCAGACAGCTTCATACCAAGGACTCAGAGCCATGAAGATACCTGGTGACAGTGAACAGGCAGGAGGAAGTAGTTAAAGAGCCTGAGCCTCCTACTCAAATCTCCCAAGTCCTATTGATGTTAGGTTCCTTCTACTGTGTCTAGTTTCCTCTGGTGGAGAGGAGTTTCTCTACCCAGATGCCTTGCCTTTTGGACATGGGTTGTGATAACCATAGTCGATTTTCTTGTTTGCTCTGAGTAGTACTGAGAATAGGCTGGTTCCCAGTCTGACACTCCTGTTTACTAACATTGGCCTGTGGCTGGCCATCATCCTGGGCTGGCTATGGAGGCTCAACTGGTTGTGTCTATCTAACCCTCAGTGATTAAAGTACCTACTGTAGCAATTTGCCAAAAAGGCAATCTATAATCTGTGGGGATGTGGCATTTTCCTGCTACCTAGGACTGCCTTGTCTTCCACATATAACTTTGTACAAGGATCCCCAGTTGTTGTGATCTAGCTGCCCTCACTCCCCCTCCCCCTGACCCACAGGGGAACTTCCTTGTGGTCTGTAATTGACAAGGATGTTTGTGTTCTTTCTGGCCGGTGGGTCTCCACAGAAGGAGTAGAGGTATAAAAAGTTGCTGGGCAAAATAAAGGTTGCTGTTCTTGCACCTGAAAAGAAGCCTCTGTGTCTCAATCCCGGCACCCCCCCCCCCCCCCCCCCCCCCCCCCCCCCCCCCCGCCAGTCTTGGCTATCCAGGCTGCACTGAGATCTAGAAAGTGGGGATTCATGATCGGGGGTCCTCAGTCCGAGGAGCGTATTGGGGAAGGTAAAGTGTTTTTATTTTTCATCCCAAGATATAACTCTGAGGAACATCCCCCAAGAGATAAGCAAGTATAAAGAGGCAGGAGGGTGAATTGAAAGGCCTCAAAAAATAACTGAAACTCTTAAAGCAACAAGGCACGGAAGTAACAAGGAAGACAGCCAAAGATTTTGTACAGGAGGGGGTTTAAATGTTCCAGACTGGGAACAAACCAAGTCAGATTAAAAGGAGTATGTGTGTCTTCATCCCCAGAGATGCTCTGAGGGATGCCCTCTGATTGGCCAGTAGGAAAGAAATAAAGAGGAGGCAGGAGGGTGAATTGAGGGCCTCAAAAGATAGAATGTGTAGAGATATATGTTATTGTGTGGATTGTGTTGTCTTTTGTGTTCTGGACTGGAGAAAGACATTTGTTTCTGGGAACTGCTAAGAAAGGTATTTTGACTTTAAAATACAGGCCTAAGGATTTGATGCTTTGGAAAAGAGGTTCTGCTTTTGTCTCCACAGAGGATGAGAACCTGTGGATTCATTGCACATTTATGTGGTTTAAATCACTGGGAACCCCTGAAATGTTGATGTAAAATACTCCCAAGAACGCAGCGCCCCCGCTCAGCAGGAAGTAGCCAGACAGATTGACGACGCCCAAATTCCCTACAAAATTGATAAAGTGGGGCCCCTTCAAATGGTTCCAGAGCAGGAGCAGTGAGCCTGCTTCCCCGAGTTCTGCTCCACTCCATGCAGCAGTTTGGATCCAGAGTGAGTGCGGCTGGGGCCAGAAGGCAGCTGGAGAAGAGCTTTGCCACCACAGCTGCTGCCGGACTTGCTCTCTCACAGACTGTGCAGATGGCTGAGACTGTCAACCAGCTTGCTGAAAGAGTCAGCAATGCTTTGGACATTCAAAATTCAATTGGGCATATTGACCTTGAACCAACAAGTAGCTCTGGTTCAGGAGCAAGTGGACTATCTTTGGACTTTTCAACAGTTGTGAGTTAGTTACTCATGGCACTGTATTGCATGCTTCTGCTACTGTTATGGAACTCAACCGTCATATGAGAAAGGTTTGGAATACTGCTTTTGTTAATTTTACCACCCAGTTAGTGCATGCTAGATGGTTGCAGTGATGGTCTGGCTCCTTGGCACTGTCAGTCCTGGGGATACTTGGTTTAGGGCTTTGTGTCTGGGTAGCCACAGATGGGCAATACTTTGGGAGCAGAATGCTACCTAAAACAGGGAATATTAGAGGGCTATTCCCCATGACACACAGGTATTATAAAATAAAATGGGGGGGGGTTGTTATGATCCAGCTGCCCTCACTCCCCCTGACCCACAGGGGAACTTCGTTGTGGTCTGTAATTGACAAGGATGTTTGTGTTCTTTCTGGCCAGTGAGTCTCCACAGAAGGAATAGAGGTATAAAAGGTTGCTGGGCAAAATACAGGTTGCTGTGCTTCCACCTGAAAAGAAGCCTCTGTGTCTCAATCCTGGCACCCCTCGCCAGTCTAGGCTCTACAGGCTGCGCTGGCTGCAGCACCAGTGCCTGGGGTTCTGAGCATTTGGTCTATCACCACTGTCACCCAAACCCTGCTCTGAGCCTGGGGAGAGAGTACATTGGGGCAGGGCATTGTCAGCATAGTGTGTGGAGTGGGGTTCATAATGGGAGAAGGACTATGCATACATGTGCATCTACTGTCAGGGTCACAGGTATAATTTATGACATCTCTTTTTATTAATTGTTACATGCATGTGTATATATTGCTATATATACACAGTTATATATTGCTAACTGTAAACCAGTCATTCCGTATAGCTAGCAAGTATGGTTTCAGGACTGGCTATTTGATAATGGATATCCAACTTGTATGCTCTTCCTTGGGCTCAGAAAGTTCTATAAAAAGATGAAGGAGGTTCCTAAGTCTCAGGCATTAAACCATGGCTGGGAAAACTGAAACTGACAAGATTAAGGCCCTTCCCCTCCCAAGGTTATATAGGTGCTGAGCAGGATAGCTAAAGTGGTGAGTCATGCAGAGATACTCAGGCTTCTGATTTTCATGAATCACCCATTTTAATATGAGCCTTGGTGATGCTGTTGCATTTAAGTCATTCATATTATTGTAAGTAATCCCTTATCTGTACACCTGTTAATTAACTTCAATTAATTTGAGGGACTAGGTTTTGCACTGTCTTCCCTGGGAGGCAGTCAGGTAATGAAAAGGGTAACTGGTAAATGATACCAATGGTCAAATTCTAGATTCCTTTTGATTTTCTATCCAGATACATTGCAGGAGGGCCGTGTCACCATCAGCACAGATACAAAAGCATAGTGGGCTTTTTCCTCCACCAGCAGGCTTCCTCTCCATGTTGTTTGGTTCAGTCCACATAGATACGTTCAAGGTTAGTCCTGAAGATGTTTACCTGAAGCTGCAGGTGGTCATAGCTCTTGTGAGTTAACTATGGCTGTGTCATGTCCAAAAGACAACATTTCACAGCATATCCCCTCATCCTCAGTCACAATATTCAGGTCCTATTTCTATATAATACTCTCTGAGTCTTCTGAGTTAACTATGGCTGTGTCATGTCCAAAAGACAACATTTCACAGCAAGTCCCCCATCCACAGTCACAATATTCAGGACCTATTTTTATAATACTCTCTAAGTCTATGGCGAGTGGCTTTTCTTCATGCCCCATACAGAACTTAATGTTCATGCTCACTTTAGCATTTTGAGGATTCGAGGCTGTGCATTTGTGGCTACCTACTGTTGGGGACCAAGAAGCCCCCTGATCCAAAGTACTGATCATTCTTCCCCATTCCCTCTGCAAAAATAGATTACTGCAGAACAGCCTATTGCACAATCAGCAATAGGTCTTGGGACAGAATTGACCACAGACCTTTTGATGAGACATTACACATATAGTTGTTGTCTTTTGACACGTCCCGTGGTCCAGAGACATTACTGATAGCACAAATTTAGCTGGAAGCGTCTTGTGGTTAGGGTATTTTATGAAAAATTACTACTTCCCCTTTGGCCTTGAGCATCCTAGTTTTCCTTCCCCTCCAACCTTACCCCTCCCTGCCAAAACTGCTCTATAAGAATAAATCACTGCTTGCAATAAACGGAACCTTGACGCATTTCAGATTGACTCTGTCATTCTTTGCTCGCGCTTGGTTCTCTTTCTCTTTCCCTCCCTTCCTACCCAGGTGATCTTGAACTCGAGGCCCACGAATAACCTGGCCTGCAGGACGGGTCAACCTACTACAGAAAGAAGAACCTCTGACCAAGACTGAGAACTGAAGAGATTTATTTGTAGAAATAGAAATATCCACAAAGCAGTTACGACTAGCATAATCTTAAAGGGCTGTGCCCCTTCCAGCCATGGTCTTCTGATCAGGTACTGTGTGCTGTACTTATTTTTTGTAGTGCAGATCAGAAGGAAACTAATTACACACTAACTCTTATGTCACTGTTGCACCAGTGATTTTTTTCTTGCCTTTTAATGAAAAGTTTTAATTTCATGAGATCTTATTTGTTAATTTTTTGTCTCATTTCCTATTAGATGAGGGTCCTATTCAGAAAACCCTTACCTGTGCTTAGAAGTGGGATTATTTTCTCTACCATGTTATCCCGACCCGTGGGATATGAACGGGGGTCCCTGATAAACCTAGTGGAGAGGAATGAAAGGAGACAAGAGACACGAAATGATGGCAAGACAGGATTTCTGAAGCTGTTCCCTTTATTCCCTCTCAGAGGCTGTTATATAGCAAATGGGCAAAGGGGGAGGGGAGAGGTGTCAGGAAACTGGTCTGCTGGAATTCAGGTCTGGAGACGTCCCTAGCTGATAAGTAAATACTGAGGGTCTGCGATTGTTGACTAACAAAAGAAAATGCTAACTGATTCCACACCCTGGTGCCTGCAGGTCTCTGTTAGGAGATAAGAGGCCAGGTTGATTTCCTAGCCGTGCAGAGAGGATAGAGGTAAATATTTTTCTTAACTTGTGAGCTCAAAATGCAGATCTTGAAATACAGGGTCGTCCCCTCCCCCCCACCATGTCCTTTGGCATTTTCAGAGTATCAGGTCTCATTCTGACATCCATGACCCATTTGTTACAGAGTCTGTGTGGTAGAAGATAAGGGACAGAGTTTCATTTTCTGTATACTGAAAACAGGTTTTCACAACCATGATATCTGAGACAGTATCTTCAAATGCAAACATGTATATAATGAAACACAAATATATATGCAACATTACACTAGGTACTCGCGAGAGCATTTTGCTTATCAAATGTAATAAGCGGTCAAGCTCTGACCACTCAGAGGAAGGCATGGCAACCACTTTCATTAGAATAAATTTACTTCCTAATGTGAACAAAGGATCCCACTTATAAACCACATTACATGAGAAACAGCAGCACCACAACCACATGAAGATTCTTTGGGAAGCCGGGTGGAGCTGGTGGCAAATGCTTGTAATCCATGCAAGGAGGAGGCAGAGGGGAGGCCTACCAGGTGTTCAAGGGCAACTTCTGTTATAGAGCAAAGCAGAGAGCATCTTGTGCTATGAGAGATTCTTAAAATGCCAATGGGCTCAGTAACTTTCACTTTCCTATGGTGAGCAGTAGGCTAGAAATCTTGGTAGCTTGTAGAAACTGCTGGAACCAACACCATTGCTTGTTCTCTTGGTCAAATGCACTGACAAAAACAAAAACAAAGCACTCTCTCCAAACCTCATCTGTCACTCCATTTTGCTCTATTCTTAGAGACTGGAGCCCTAGATGGCGCTGGCCTCAAATTCTTGCATCTGTTTTGTCAGCCTCTGCAGGGCTGGGATTCAAGGCAGGAATTGCATCCAGTCACCTCTGAATCTTCACAGAGGACATCTCACCCTCATGAGAACATGGGCTGTGAGGAGTCACCAGGTCTACCAGCTGTGAGACCCACCAGTCAGAGGCCCAGAGTCAGGTCTCCATGGCCTCGGGGCTACTCTCACCATGCTGAATTTCACAGACCTCCTCCTCCACTGCCTCAGCAGTTCCTCTGCAGCTCTTTTAACAGTCTCTAGTGTGCACATGCTCAGTGTTCCAGATCGAATGCACATGTTGAGGGGCAGGGGGTGAAACACTCCCTCCCTAGTTTCTCATTGGGCCAGAGTACCTCTGGGGTGGGCTTAAACCTCATGTTATTTATAGTGGATGTGTTTTGTGTGGCTCTATTTGGAGGCTGGCACTTTCTGGTGGGATGTAGTGTTGGTGGGAAGGATCTGGAGCATCTTAAGGGGGAGAAACATTAAGGAGTATCTGAACACTGGGGGTCTGCACATTTGCAGGCCTCTGGCTCCACACAAGAAAAGTGAGACATTCTGGCCTTCCTGGCCTACTCCTGGTTGACAAGGGAGGGCCTTGTGGCCGGCACTGCACACCTACCATCCCACAGTTCCTGCTCTGCTTCTCTTCACCTCCTCTCACCTCATCTCATTTCTCCCAGCCTCACAACACCTGGACCACAAAACCTCTTTGGCCGTGTCTGGGAGGCTACCATATAGCTCTGGTTTCTTACAAAGAGGAGAAAATTAAAAGTAGCTAGTCACCCTCTTAACATCTTACTGCTTCTTGTATATGACAGGTACCCTAAGCAAGTCAAGTCCACACATAGGTAGAATAGGCTTTGCTACTACTCTGCAGAACTGGCCAAGACCTATTGTGTCTAGTCCCAGTGAGGAACTAGTACCTGATGTTGATTTTGTACCAGGTCATCAACTTGGTGTTCCTGTGACTCAGCATGGACAGGGAGCTTGCATGACTCAGCCTGCACCCATGGCATTCCCTGGCCCCCAGTGATTTGATAAACATTAGGAATGTAGAATGACGTAGTCTCTCTTGCCTGAGAAATAACAAAAGCATAAGTTCGAGTGATTTTATGATAATTAAAATAGAAACTCATTCTGAAGGAAAAAAGGAGAAAAAGGTTGTATCCTAATAAACTGATTTTTTAAAATTTACTGTGAGGGTTCTAAGTTCTACCTTGTCTCTTCCATCTGGATCACTTTTAGGACTGAAGATGTTGTCAAACCAGTTGCCAAGATAGGGAAATGATTTGGGACTGGGGATAATGTTTAAAGGAGGAGGCATGTACCACCTTCATCAAAGTGTCTTATTCAGAACTTAGTCCTTGCAAACTTCCACTCTATATCAGCAAGACACCATGAAAGGCACAAATACAAGGTTTTGAGAGAGAGGAAACTGGAAGATGCTGTTAGGTCTGATTTAAGCTCTGTAGTTGCTTCTAGAGAGGGCAACCTAGTGGTAGTTATATAAGCTCAAATTACATGTCCATTATAAATGCAAATTATATAGATCTGACAATCCACTTTGAGAAATACATTTTGTTGGGTATGGTGGTACAGGCTGCTAAACCCAGAAATTCTGAAGTTGAGGCAGAATGATTATAAATTTGAGACAAACTGAGAGTAAGATCCTATCTCAGATAACAGAAAACATGATAGGGTGTCACATAAATGCTGTCACAACAACAGAGTAGCATTCAATCTAACTTTAAAATATAAATCACAAACACCATGAAGCCTCTCAAGTTGTCTCCTCCATCTCCCACCAAGGCCTCTTTTAATGACAGAAGGTGGTGTTGAACCAGGTGACATTTATGAATGGAATATTGTAGGGGCCAGATTATACAAGCCCATATTCCTACACTGTAGGGCAGTCAGAATTCTGAGCAAAATGGCAAGGCACAATTTGCACCTGCCACACAGACATTGATGGCTTAGCCTTTTGATAGTGATACAACCTGATGCTCTTCTAAGCAGGTGGTCAGGATATAATAATATGTTTATCTGCTCCTTCTATTGTAATTTAGGTCTCAAGCGTGGTTTTTCAGCCTATGTGACAGAACAGGCATAGATGTGGATGTGACCTAAGTCATTCTCCCTGCTACCTTGGAAACAGAATGCTAAACTTCTCTCTCAGTTTACATTTTGATATAAAAGCTATTTGAATAATAAACGAGGATGAATTTTAGGGTGTGATTTAGGATTTCGTGAAGGATCCCTGAACCTCCTTCCCAGTATAGTTGTGTGAGTTGTGTTTTCCTTCTCACACCTCCACTCTGGTATGAGAAAGAGTTTATGTCTGGGCTGATCCCTGAATATTGGCTCCCCACCATGTGAGGCTGATAGATGAACCTCCAAACACATGGAAGAATGACCAGAAATATGAAGGAGAACATGAGGAACCCATGAGAAAATTGCACCACAGATGGAAAGGTAAGGAATGAGTGCTCAGAAATAAGGGGTAGAATTTAAAAAAGCATGTAAGTGGGAGAATAAATGAGGAATAAAAATCATAAACAATAAGGTATATAGATGTGACAAGGAGACAGTATTCAGTTATGTATGTTGGCAGCTAAAGGAAGTTAAAGTGGAGCAGAAACAAAGGCAGAGATATTTAGAGTCTGTAGGCATTATGATCACAAAGATGCAGCTTTTAATGCTGCTGAATGGGTAGGAAGAATGAAGGGAATATAGCATTTGGTCCAAAAATGACCTAGGTTACCACTGAGATTGTCCATGCACATGTGCTGTAGCTAACTGAGTTTGATCCACATGAAGTAGTGAGCTGAGTCTAACCTGTCTGTCTGTAAGGCAAGCAGGAGACAAAGTTCAGAGAGCTAATACTACCTCCCACAGTCAGCACCCAGAGTCGGCCAATAGGACAGAGTAGAAGATTCAGGAATTCTCCTAATTTTATGATTACAAGTTAAAATAAAATAGAAAAGATAGTAAGAATCATCACAGCTACACCTACTGGAGCTTGTGATGGCATGCCATGATCTTAGAGCAGCCACAATGACAGATACCAGAGAGCCTATAATTGTACCACTCACCTTTGACCTCTGATGGGACTTTTCAATTTAGAAAGCATGACTTGTGCCCAGGCAGAATGGGGATGAGGAACTGGCACCACCTGCTCCTTAGAAAGACAAAGACCCAGAAAGACAAAGCCAAGTGGCAGATGGAGGGAGTCTGTCCTGCCAATATCAAGTTGTTTTCAGTACTGTGGCTCTGTAGTGAAGTTTAAAGTCAGAGATTGTGATGCTTCAGAAGTTCCATTTTTGTACAGGATTGTTTAGGCTATCCTGAGGTTTTGTTTTCCTTATGAAGTTGAAGATTGTTTTTTTTTTGAGGTCTGTGAAGAATTCTGCTATAATTTTAATGGGTGTTTGCATTGAATCTGTAGATTGCTTTTGGCAAAATTGCCATTTGTTGCTATGTTGGTTCTACCATCCCAAGAGCATGGGAGATCTTTCCATTTTCTGATGTCTTCGTTTTTTCAAAGATTTAAAAGTTCTTGTCATACAGATTTTTTCACTTGTTTAGTTAGAGTTACTCCAAGATATTTTATGGTATTTGTAGCTATTAGTAAAGGGTGATGTTTCTTTGATTTCTATCTCAACTCATTTATCATCTGTGTAGAAGAGGTGAGTTTAGGTTATTTTCAGGTTTTGGCTATGACAAAATAATTCTGTTAACATAGTTGAGCACATGTCCTTATGGTAAGGTGGAGCATCTTTTGTGTATAGGCCCAAAAGTTGTATTCCTGAATCTTAAGGTAGTTTATTGTCTTATGTTCTGAGAAATTGCCATACTAGGGGCTGGAAAGATGGCTCAGTGGTTAAGAGCATTGCCTGCTCTTCCAAAGGTCCTGAGTTCATTCCCGGCAACAACATGGTGGCTCACAACCATCTGTAATGAGGTCTGGTACCTTCTTCTGGCCTGCAGACATACATGCAGACAGATTGTGTATATATATATATATATATATATATATATATATATATATATATATAGAGAGAGAGAGAGAGAGAGAGAGAGAGCGCTATACTAGAATCCAAAGTGGCTGTGCCAATTTGCATTTATTCCCACCAGCAGCATAGGAGTTTTTTCTTTACCCCGCATTCTCTTTAGCATAAGTTGACATCAGTGTTTTAAATCTTGGCCATTCTTATAGGTATAAGATGGACTCTCAGAGTTGTTTGATTTGCATTCTTTAATGGCTACGGATGTTGAGCATCTTTTAAATGTCTTTCAGTCATTTCAGATTCATCTGCTGAGAGTTTTCAGTTTAGGTCTGTACCCTGTACTTTTGTTGAATTATTTTTTCTTTTGATGACCAATTTCTTGAGATCTTTGTATGTCTTGGAGTTGATTAGTAAAGATCTTTTCCCATTCTATAAGCTGACATTTTATCTTGTTGACTGTATACTTTGCTTTATAGAAGCTTCTCAGTTTTAAGAGATATCGTTTATTAATTGTTTCAATGTCTGTGCCACTGGGGCTATATTTGAGATACACCAATGCATTTTAGTGTACTTTTAACCTATTCTTCTGTGAGGTTCAGTGTGGTTGGTTTTATGTTGAGGACTTTGATTCATTTAGACCTGAGTTTTGCGCACAGAGATAAATATGGATCTATTTTCATTCTTCTACATGTTGATGCCCAGTTATGCCAGCACCATTTTTTTGAACATGCTTTCTTATTTCCACTTTCCTGTAAGCTAGGCAGATTTATAACTTATAAGGAGGATAGTTTAAAAACTTTTAACTAGATACAATGGCTAAAGTCTTTATAATATTCTTATAGCAGTCCTTGAGCCACTAAATAAAATTCTTAGAGGAAGCATTGAGCCAATTTCCAATAGACAGCTTATAGAAGCTGCCAAACAGGTACTCAAGCAAGTAGAATATACTATACAATAATCAGAGAGTACATTATATTAATTTTGATTCAGCCTTAGCAAGCATGTATATTGAATACAAAACTTACTTCTACAGCAGTTTTATGAAGAAATGGTTTGCTTTTTATGACTGCACCTTCCCATTCTGCCAGCTAGATATTAAACTCTTAATTTAAAGCAGGGGATTGAACAGTACAAAAGAGCATATAGAATCTAGGGGATGTTTTAGCAGAGTACTGACTATGATCAATGTTTCTTATAATAAGCAATAAATTAATTGATAATTTTAAAGTAAAGGTTCTTGAACAATTGTTTTTGTTCAATTAAAAAGCCAGATTAATAATCTTTTCCCAGCTGATTGTTGCTGTTATTTGCACAGCTATATTTTGCTAATGTTATAGCTAAAGATTCTTTAAAGGATATTCTGCTAAATCTTACAGATGGTTCATCCAATGAAAGAACTGCATATATGGTTAATAATAAAAAGGAATTGTGGAGTGTGCCTGTAACTTCTTGAAAACAACTTAAATGGATAAACGTTGCAAACAGATTCTGGCATGGTGGCACCAAGGTGCCCTTGTTAAGGCAAGGTGAAAAAACCCTTGTGATGAATTATAAAAAGACCCAGCCCTATATTAATTTGGGGTCCAGAAAGTGTTTGTGCCTTTTTTCACAGAAAGACAATAAAGCTGGATGAGATGACTGCACGTACAGGAAAGGAATGGCAGTCCCGATGACATCATAGCTGATGACATCCCCTAGAGGAATCCAAGTGAGAGGAGTTGGATAAAAAGCCCACAGTCTTCTCCACCCCCATAGAGAAGAGTGCCTAATTCATGGGACCTGATGCCATCACTCTGCATTGCTGGATGCCATTCTGAGCGGAGTCCAGAAACTTGGGACACACACACAGTCACAGAGGTCCTGCTGTACGATGACTACAACTTGCTTGCAGTCTGAATCCTGTTTACTTTGGAGCTGAAATGCAGACTGAAATTTTGACTGTTTTAATCTTTGGGACACAGAACTCATTTTGATTAAAATATTGGACCTGCAAACTAAGACCTAAGCTTTCTCCTCATGGAAGGAAAGACACAAAATTAGAAATGATTGAAGCCCTTCTTCACTCAAGAGGGGGGCAGGCCTGAGGGTTTAACTGCGGCTCAGAGACTGGAACTGGTATTTGATAGCAGCAATGTCATTGGATTCTCACCTATCAGAAAAAACTTTTATTGTCTTTTGATTAATATGGATTTAAAAAAGTGTGATATGTTAAATTGTGGGTTTATTGTTAATTCCCATTCTAGAATTATAGTATTGACCTGATAATGTTTGTAACTGCTTATAAGATGTTGAGAAAAGTTTTGACATGTCCTGTAAATTTTTGGACTTAATGCATGTGTTAAGAAGTCTAGATTTTGAAACAGTATAAAATTATCAAGAGGTGCTCTAGACCAGCAGAAGAAACATTTTCAACTCAGGCGATCTTCCTCTCCTTTAAATAGGAGACTATAGCTTATAGGAACATGATTATTCATTAAACATTATGATCTCTCCTGACAGAAAAAGTATGGCTCCGAGGCACAGAGCCCAAAGGTATTTCTCTCCCTTAATCTCTTTAATTCACAGGGGTCAGAGATGGGTTTGAAGCTTCTCCCCAGATGCCTAAGACAGGAACTCGCATGATTAGAATGCTAGTTTCTGATGGTAAGCATCGGTAGATGCAGGGGTCTTTGCCTAAGGCAAACACAATCATCTGCCCTGTTGCAGAAGCAAGGCTTTATTAAAGTTAATATAAGGGAACGGATTGTAGAGGGTGGATTATACAGACACATTTTCTTACATTGTATGGCATTTAGAATTCTGAGTGGCCTGGCAAGGCACAATTTGCATCTACTACACAGAAAGGAGTCTCCTAGCCTTTTGAGAGTGAGACAACTTGACACCATCCTAAGTAAGTGGTCAGGCTATGCTAATGCCATTCTGTTCCTTCTATTGTGATTTAAGAGATCCCCTGGGGAAGAGGTGTTTTTCAGTCCTTGTGACAGAGCAGGCATAGGTGTGGATGTGACCTAAGTCTTTCTCCCTGCTATCTAGGAAATGGAATGTTAATGAACATTACCCTCAGTTTACATTTTGATATAAAAATGGTTTAAATAATAAATGCAGGTGAATTTCAGAATGTGAATTTAGGATTTCATGAAGGATCTCTGAAACCTCCTCCCTATAAAGTCATGTGAGTTGTATTTTCAAATCTACACCGAATCGTTTCCAGAATGTAATAGTTTGGGAATATTATGAGACATACGCGTCTTTATGTAAGTGTAGGGCTCACTTCTCTAGTTTCATTAGGAGTGGTATTACTAAGTTTCGAGGTTAATTTACGTGTAACTTCAGGCTAACCCTCCCTTAGCTCTCCATATCCTCTTCAGTGCTTGTTGTTTGCAGCATAGTCTCGTTATGGTTTTCAGAGATATTTCCCAAATGGGTAAAAATGTTGAATTATATGCAGGTATGCATATTTGTCACCTGTCAATCTTTTGTAATGGAGTATCTGTTCAGAATGTACGTCTACTTTTATTGGCTGGTATGCACATTTTTGTAGTAAATTTGTAGGCATAGGTTTGAAGTTTTCTTTTTTTTTAAAAATAGCTTTAGTTTTATTTGCTTCAGATTCTTCTGTGTCATCTGAACAGCTTTACACATAGATATCATCTTCAAATGAATGAAACCTTTTTATTTATTTATTTTTAATTAATTAATTTATTTATTAAAGATTTCTGCCTCCTCCCCGCCACCGCCTCCCATTTCCCTCTCCCTCCCCCAATCAAGTCCCCCTTCCTCATCAGCCCAAAGAGCAGTGAGGGTTCCCTGCCCTGTGGAAAGTCCAAGGACCTCCCACCTCCTTCCAGGTCTAGTAAGGTGAGAAGTTCTCATCACAAAACATTCAGGTTTGAAGTTTTCAAAGACCTTGTAGACATCTCATTCCTAAAAATCTTCCTTTATGCTTTTGTTCAGCCTCTTGGCAACTCAAATGGCTTCATTTTTCTCATCCAGTGGCTCTCCAAAAAATTATCATCCTACAGACAGCTTAGTCCCTGAATGAGCTCAGAATGAGGTCACATAAAGTAAATCTCAGTAAACAAGGGTTAGCGAGATAGCTTATTGTGCAAAGGTGCATGCTGCCAAGCCTGACCAGCTGAATTCAAGTTCTAGGACCCAGACAGTGGTACAAAAGACCCGACACTAAATGTACGATTTAGTGAGAGAGCTTATTGTGCAAAGGTGCATGCTGCCAAGCCTGACCAGCTGAGTTCAAGGTCTAGGACCCAGACAGTGGTACAAAAGACCTGACACTAAATGTACGATTTAGAAAATGTACATGTGTGCACACCCTCATGAGCACACACACACTTAGACACAAAATTAATAAGTTAATTAAGTAATAAATTAATATGAAAAAGAGAATCTCTGTAAATAAATCTTTTCCATGTAGCTACTGGACTGATCAAGTGGTTTAACTATCTGGAGAGGGTGTGGGTAAGAATCCCAACCTCTTCCACCCCCTCCAGTGGTTTCTAGGGTGTTGTTTTTTGCATGGATTGCTTGTTTTAAATGCCAGAGTATAGTCTGTGCTATTAAAGCAAACTGGCAGCATGACCTAGAGTTTAAAGCAAACTAAAATGACATGATGATTACAAGAATGAGGAACCCTTGTTTTCTGTAAGTGATGTGTATATAATATATATTATATGCATTGTGAATGATTTAATAAACTGATAACAGTCCATTACTTCATACAGTCAACAATCATGAGAACATTTGAGATGCCCAATCTAATCCTTAGAACCTGTAAATAGGTTAATAGCACATGAAAAGGGAGAATTAAAGTTGTGTAAGGTTTCATTAGATGGCCCTTGGAATTGATTATCTGTGTGGGTTAAGTATAATCTCTAGGTTGCTTTTAAATGCAAGAGGGAAATATAGAGGGAGTGCCAATGTGATACCATATGGGAGACTCAACCAGACTCAACACTCTTGCCTTTTAAGGGGAAAGGGGTTGTTAACCAAAGAAGGCAGAAAGTTTCTAGAGATAGTCTTGTTCTTAAAAAATATCCCTTGGGGTCCCCCGCCCCGCAGCAAACTCTGGCGGGTTCCAGCAGTGCCGGGCGCTGGCTCTAGGGTCCGGCACCCGAGCAAGCGGCTACAGCTTCTCACCAGCGGGAGGGCACGCACGTGGTGGGTCAGACGTACAAACACAAAATAGCCATAAATGTTTATTAAAGAAGGGGGGAGAGAGAGAGAGAGAGAGAGAGAGAGAGAGAGAGGAGGAGAGAGGCAAAGCCCCGTGTGAGAGGGAAAACAGGAAGAGAGCGATGGCGGGGCGGAGGTCAGGAGTTAAAAGGAGTGGGCGTGGCTAGGGCAGGGACTAAAAGAACAACAGATAGGAACATAGATTTTCTGCTAGAGTTTCAGAAAGTTCAGCCAACACCTTGACTTTAGTGATGAGAAGTGAAGGCTGATAAGCTTCATCTTACATTCATACACAGTTGTATGCAGAGTTCAGTATCTCAGTCTATTGGGCTGAGGACCTAGTTTCTTGCTGGCTCTTGACCAAACACTTCTCCCCGTTCCCTGTCACATGTTCCAAGACCTTTCACAACATTATAACTGACTTTAATCAGAGGAAAGGGAGAAAAAAGCCAGTTTGTTTATAGCCTAATCTCGTGAATTCTTTTTCTCACCCAGATTTTGAAGGGAATAATTGACAATTAAATGTTGCATTTTTATAAGTATAGCATATTTGATAGGCATGTGCATTTTTCTGACACTACCTACCATAGGATTATTTCTATTTTTGGAGCCCACAGGTGTGAGTCCATTCCACCTTGCCTAGTGGTTAATGAGTTTGAGCTTGTTTTGCTTTCTCAGAGTTGTTAACTATGGGTGGCTACAACACAGAGATCCTGACCTAGGCTACAGCTATTTAGTATTTTGAGTATAAAGTTGTATCTGCTCCACATGGACCAAAGATTGTGGATGCTCTGTCTATTCCTTGTACCATGTTAGTGAAGTATGCTGCATTTGCCATCCCCTTTTGGAACGGGGTAGAAAAAGGTGTGGAACATAAACAAGAACAGACTCAGGGTTCAGTATTCACTGAATTTCTCTCCCAAGTGCTAAGATTAAAGGTGTATGCCACCACCACCTGGCAATATTCATTTTTATAATGTTTTTTATTATAGTGAAAATATTCAACAGTATGCCTTCCATAATTCACTGTTTGAACAAGAAATCATAAGTGTACTCTAAACTATGGAAGAACATTGTTTTCTTTTGTTCTCTGTAAGAGTGTCCTTAAATTTAGTAGTGGATATAAGCTGAAGAGCTTCCCAAGTTCTCTGTTGAAATTTGTTAGAAATAGCTTTTGCTTCTTGCAAATAATATCATCCCTTCATTCTTCTAAACCACTCCCCATTCTTATGCATATTGTATATTGAACAACGGTACACACAGAGAGTTACATTTTATATAAATTTCTGGACAATGAATAGAAATTTTAAAATTTGTTTCTGTAAGCAACAATATCATGGCAACCAAATTTTCAATCTAAAGTAATTTGATTCAATTCCAAAATGAAGTAAGCCAGACAAGAATATCCGAACAGCTGAGCAACAGTAGGAAATAGCATACTGAAAGACCCCAGTGGTGGGCAGTCTTTCAGGCTGAGGAGACCCTCCCAAGGAACAGCGAGTCACTCTTCGGATGCAAATAGCAAGAGGCTTTATTCAGTACACAGGTACCTGGGGCGACTTAGTCTCTCGGGAGACAAGCGTGCCTGCAGACTGGGGGAAGGTCTTTTTATAGGAAAGAGGGCAGCAGAAGCAGATTACAGAAGCAAATGCATCGTTAGTGGTCAGTTGGAATGGGGCAAGGGGCACAGGTGGTTTTTCCTCTCCCAGCACAGATGTATGGGAACAGATATCCTGTTAATTGATGTCCTGCCCGAATCTATGGATATAAATATCCTGTTTTGCAGCCAGGGACCCTGACCTTACTCTGCACTTACAGTCGTTCATCAAAAGCTTTGTGAAATGACGTTACAGCAGCCAAGCTGGGATCTTTCATAGGGGGAGTTGTCTCTTCTGTGAATTACTGATATTCTAAGTTGGGCACATGTGCTGACTATAGGCATCCTGTTTCCTTAAGCAAACGGGAGGTTCTCATTAGAGCAGGCCAGCTGCGGGTTCCTTATCGCTTGGGGCCAGATGGCTGACCGGCTGACCGCAGATATCTTGCCTGGCTTCTCCGCCTTTGTTCTCAAGTCGAACTTCCCTGCTCTAATGTTACTTGCGTTGCTCCAAAGTTTAAGCCTCGCATTGCTGCTGCTTAGCTGTTTGTCTATACTGTGGGGGTCTTTCACATACCATCTTGCTCAGTCCATGGCCAATGCATATATGCATTGAAGAAAATTTTATGTCCTCATTTCAAACTCTCCCAGTTCTGGATTCTAAAATAGTGAGAAATACAAAGCTGGAAGTTTCTGATTTTAATTTTTTAATTAGAATAGAATTATATAACTGACACTTATATTAAAAAAAATTAAATTTGATGAAAAATAATTTTTCTAAATTGAAGAACAGTATCTAATGTTATAAAAAAGTCAGAAACCTCAGTTTGTCTTTTAGTTCCCATTACTCTAAAGGATGAAGAGAAAGCATGATCAAAGGCTTTCTGTTCATTTTAGTACTGAGGCTATTCCTTTTTGGTGGACTATATTTTACTAATGAAACATTCTTTTAGGAAATTAGTTTAAAAATATTGACAGTCAAAAGAAAGGAGAGTGTTCATAAATCTATAAGATGAAAGTAATGAAAGCATTCCAAAATAAAGTTCTATTAACTGTAACACCCTATTCTGTGTTACCTCCTTGGTACAGTTCGTGTGCCACTGTATACGAGTTGGGCAAGGGCCTAGAGATCGAAAGAACACACAAAGAGACCTGGGTCATTCAAAAGGAGATCAGCTGAATGCTGTTTATTTAACCTTGGGGAAATTCTTATATACCTTGCTGCTGTGCAAAGATTTCCACCCAGGCAGGTAGGAAATTACCACACCAAAGATGGAGTAAACAATGCCCTACAGCTAATCACCAGGTGGGGCAGAGGGAGAACAGGAATGAACAAAAAGCTTTAGTTAGCTGACCAGAAACTGTTCTCAAGATGAACCCCAGGAACAAGGGTAGACCAGAGCCCAACACTTGGCCAGTGACTCAGGCATATTTCTAGCTAGCTCTTACACTTTGAATTAACCCATTTCTATAATCTATGTATCGCCACAAGTCTATGGCTTACTGGTAAAGGTTCTGGGTGTCTGTCTCCTTTGGCAGTTACATGGCATTTCCTTGAGTCCACCTACTCTCTTTCTATATTTCTGTTCAGATTTCCTGCCGGACTTTACTCTGCTAAGCCACTGGCTGAAACAGTTTTATTCATTGACTGATAAAAGCAACACTATACAGAAGGACTTCCTACATCAATCTTGAATGAGGGAGCAATTTGGAGGTTATCATGAAACCTGGCACCAGAGAAATTCCCAGGAATCCACAAGGATGATACCAGCTAAGACCCTAAGCAATAATGGAGAGGGTGCCTGAACTGGCCTTCCCCTGTAATCAGATTGATTACTACCTTAATTGTCATCATAGAATCTTCATCCAGTTACTGATGGAAGAAGATGCAGAGATCCACAGCTAAGCACTGGGCCAACTCTCTAGAGTCCAGTCAAAGAGAGGGAGGAGCAATAATACGAGCAAAGGGGTTAAGACCATAATGGGGATACCCACAGAAACAGTTGACCTGAGCTAGCAGAAGCTCACTGACTCCAGACCGATAGTGGAGGAACCTACATAGGGTCAAGTTAGGCCCTCTGAATGTGGGTGACAATTGTATGGCTTGGAAAATCTGTGTGACTACTGGCAGTGGGACTAGGATTTATCCCTAGTGTTTGAACTGGCTTTTTGGAGCCCATTCTTTTTGGAGGAATGTAGGGCCCCAGTTCACTCTTGTTCCTGGGGTTCATCTTGAGGACAGTTTTCTGGTCAGCTAACTAAAGCTTTCTGTTCATTCCTGTGCTCCCTCTGTCCCACCTGGTGATTAGCTGTAGGGCATTGTTGACTCCATCTTTGGTGTGGTAATTTCCCACCTGCCTGGGCAGAAATCCTTGTGTAGCAGTGAGATACATAAGGATTTCCCCAAAGTTGAATAAATGGCATTCAGCTGGTCTCCTTTCGAATGACCCAGGTCTCTTTGTGTGTTCTTTCAGTCTCCAAGACCTTGCGTGATTCATGTATGGTACAGTGGTGTGCGAACTGTACTGAGGGGGTAACACAGAATTGGGTTTTACAGAGGAATACTTTGCTTAGCCCAGATATACAAGGGAGAGCCTTGATCCTGCCTCAGAGAGATGTGTCAGACTTTGTTGACTTCCCATGGGAAACCTTACCCTCTCTAAGGAGTGGTTGGGGGTGGGGTGGGGGGAAAGGTGGGGTGAGCGGGAGGAGGGAAGGGAGTGGGAATGAAGATAGATATGTAAAATGAGAAAAGATTGTTTTAGACAGATAGATAGATAGACAGACGAAAGATGGATAGATGGATGGATGAATGGATGATGGATGGATGGATGGATGGATGGATGGATAGATGGATGGATAGATAGCTTGATGCTAACAAATCTTCAGGTTACAAAAGGGGATTTTTTAGAGTAGCATGCACAAGCACGAGATGCTTTACAATCTCCTCGTTGTCTGTCAGGCTGGAAAGCCAGAGAATCTAGAAGCTGCTCTGCTTTAGATACAATTAGTGATGCAGTCCCACCCTGAAGATGAAGGTTAGAAGCCTCTGAGAGCTACTGCTGTAGGGCTGTGCTGAGGGACTGGAGAATGAGATGACATCCAAGGGCAACAGCAACATGTTGATGCACTTTCTGCAGAACAGCGGGGTTAGCATGTGATGGCTGTTTCTTTTCTTCACACACATGCTGTTGGATGGCACTGTCCCCATTCATCCTGGGTCCTCTCCTGTCCATTTACTGTCTTACATGTCAGTCATCTCTAGCAATGCCTTCAAAGACACAGAGAGATGCTTTATTAATCTCACAGATCACTATCTAATCACATTGACGTCCAAGATGAGTCATTACACAGCCCAGGCATGGAGGTTGTAGATAACTTTTGTCTTGAACGACAGAGTTTCAAATTCACCTTGAGCCTGAGGATAAAGTTCGGGAATATTTGTAAAGCAGAGAGAGAGTGGCCTGTGCATGTGTACTCAAACCTCACAGCTCTCATGGGTCACAGATTCAGAAAATGTTGGCGTTAATGTGAGGTAAGGTCCCCAGGGGACACTTTGCACAGACCATGTGAAGGGTTGATGATTTTAACAGAGACATCCTTCACTCAATTCCTTCAACATTAACCACCACAGATGCCTTAGAAATGGATAAAGCATGACCATTCTGGGGTGGCTAGGTTTCCAACTAAAACTTGGGGCTTTATTTTAAAAACTGGGAGAGTAGTCCTTACTAAATAGAAGAATAAGCTCTTTTAATTGGTACAGCAACCATCTGAGCTGGGTGTTCTTATTCCCATTTTACAGATGAGTACACTATAGCTCAGACTGGCTGAAGCAACCTGTTGCTAGCTGAAGGACAACCCTGCAGTTCTGAGAGGATTTGGCTCAGGCTTAGCTACTGCTTCCTACAATGTCCTGAACAATGTCTTTACTCTGTGAACATGGTTCCTTTTAGCTCCAACCTTCTGCAGTCACACAAGAAGTCTGAGGTAGCACAGCTTCAGAGATCCAGAACCTACTATTTCCCAGCCAAGGATTACTCTAGGGCTTGTAGGAGTCTAAGCCCATGTTAGTAGACACCTGGTCTCCATCACTCCCACAGAGGACCCTGACCTCAACTATTCCTGGGAGCACTTTATCCTCACTTCCATATGAGTCTTCATAGGCTTCATCCCCCACTCTGCAGCATCCTATGGCCCCTGACCAGACTCCTGGAGGGGAAAGTGGACACTGTCCTGCTGAGTGTGGATCAAGAATGGAGCAAGGGGAGGCAGATGCTACCAGGTTGTGCATATATCAAGAGGCTAAAAGGTGATGAGGGTGTTCAATGGTTTTTGCATGTCTGATCCTGGGTGTCTAGTCCCCCCCCCCCCCCAGACGATCTGCCTTCTGCCTGCCTCTGACCTGAGCTGCAGACCCAGACAAAATACCTCCTTCACCTACCCACTAATACCCTCTTATGCCTTTGCATAATCCCCAGGGACTCTGGCTGGCTAGCTCCCTAAAGCATCTATGAGTTCCATCCACCCAGCCCAGAATTTCCCTATTGTCACCATCACATCTAGGACACAGATGAGGAGTCAGAAATCTCAGGCCACATTTGGGGAGGAGACTCCATAGAAGAAACCACACTCTCAAGGGTCAGCATGATCAGAAAGAGCTGCTCACTCATGCAAAGTAATTTGGACTGTAGCCTAAGTAAGTGGGGGGCCAGTGAAAGTCATTGTATAAAAGAGGGTTATGGCTCATTAGAAACCTCTTTGACTGTGGTGTGGAGCTGGGTCAGGGGAGGGTGGGCAACAAGGGCCACAAGAATAAGTCCATTCTCCATTTATCTCTCATCCCCAAATGTAGCTGAACAGTTGAAAGCAAGATTGCTTGAGGCATAGTAGGTGCTGAATAAACATTTCTTAGCTGATTCTATTTGCTTAAGTCAATATGATGTCACAAATATCCCTGAGGAAAAGCAGGAGGGACACTTGGGTTGAGGATACCATATTCAAATGCTTAGCACCAGAAATGCTTCAAGTTTTATATGTGGGATATTCTGCAAATATATGACGAGGGATCTTCAGGGAAGGTTCAGGTGTAAGCGAGGAATGAATGTGTTTCATGCACACTGAAATACATAGCCCGAGGTTGCTCTTATATAATGTGTTTAATAACTCCACGAAGCAAAGTGCTATTTAATCATCCACTTGTGTCTTGTGACGGTCCCAGAGCATTAGGAATACCTGTGCTAGAGAAGGTGGGGTTGAGACACCTGATCCTTCACTGGTCAGCATTACCAGGTGGCAATATGACAGGAAAGTCTAATGAGAAGCCAGCACTAAGATAGCAGGGTCATGGGAGCTAGCCTGTGTTTCTGGAAGTCAACCCATCTCCCACCTGGCCAGTTGAGATGGAAGAAGCAGTTTTCTGGGGTCCTGAGGGGTGGGAGGCCTAACTGGAGAGGGTTCTGATCTCTACTTACAGAAGGAAATTGGAATGGAGCACTGGTGTTTCTGTCCCTGAATGGAATTAGAAATCAGGTGGGACTATTTTCCATTACCCGCCCTGTGGAGCTGGGGACAGTGCAGTGTTCAGAGAGTGAGACAGTGGGAAATTCACCTGGAAAACCCCAGACCCAGTGTCTGGGAGATGTCTGGCCAAAATAATATAGTCCTTCTGAGAGAACAACCCTGACCCATGGGGTGCTGCTTTCTCCAAAGGAGCCACCTAACCACCAATGTCTTCCTGGTCCTGCAGGATAGGGGATGAGTCAGGTGTGGCTTGTTGGGGGGAGGGAGGTGTTATGCTGGTTAATTTGTCAACTTGATACAAAATGGTCTCACCTGGGAAGAGGGAATCTCAAGTGAGGCGTGGCCTCCACCAGATTGCCCTGTGGACATGTCTGTTGGCCATAGTCATCATGAATGATTGATATGGGATGCTAGCCACTGTGGGCTAGCAAGAAAGATGTGTGTTGTACAGAAGGTCTGTGGGACAGGTCTGAACTGAACTGGGTGTTCTTTTTTTTAAAGTTTTCTATGGGTGTTTGGTTTGCATGTATGCCTGTGTACCTGTTGCGAGCTGCTGAGTTTAGCCACTTCAATCACTGTGACTTCCTCAGCTCAATGTTCTCTTGTGAGTAGTGCCATGAGGACTCAGTGCCCTTCTCCCCAGAGATCAATGAGTAACCAGACCAAGTGAAAGAATTGTCTTTATAATGATTCTTTACCAGCAATTTCAATATCCGATGCATCAATGGGGTTTACAATCTTAATAGGCATGGGGGACTGATGAAGGGAACACACAGGCAATTCAATATCACAATTATTCCCTATTAATCTTAATACTTAAAACCAATTCATAACCTCAATTCAGGTCATCAGTTATTCATGAAGCACTTCTTAACCTTAATGCAACTTATCAATTAACATTTCCTAATACTAATACCAAACATTAAACATATGTATGAAAATATTGATTTCCCTTAACATTTCATGCTCTAATATTAATACTAATGTTTCAATAACTTTTAACAACTCACACTCTAAACACATGTTACAAAGTGCCCTACTTAAATAATCCTGCTAACACACACACACACACACACACACACACACACACACACACACTATGACCTGATCTGTTCTGTAAAATGCTGAAAGGGACTGTTAGGTTTCTTCCAGCTGGAAGTCCAACTGCACTGTGTGCTCGATCATGAAGCTTGCTTGACAGCGTAGTCTGTGTGGTCTGGTGATAGTAGCTTATCTTGGGTTGCAGGACGTTTGGAGGATTCTGTTCTTGGGAGGCAGGCATTCGATGTTCTGCTCTCAGGCTGGTACTGGGTGCTGGATCATGAAGTTAGTCTGTATTCTGGTGCCAGTCTTATCTCGGGATGCAGGGCGTTTGGAAGATTCTGCTCTTGGGTAGCAGAGTCTTGGGAGACAAGGATTTTGGAAGATCCCTACGAGGCTCAGCAGTTTGCCAGGGCCATCGTGATGGTGAGATGACTGTCTTACTTTTGCCTCTTTTATATATGTTAGTAAACAACTTGTTTACTTGCCTTCCAATAGCCAGATGTCCTAGGCTATCGTTATCAACTGGGCACTGAGGGGTGAGGTCCCTCTCATGTCCATGTTTCTGGTAAACATGTTTACTCCAAGTCTGTATCCACTGGGCACAGAAGGGTGAGGCCCATCTTGTGTCTTACTGGAAAATATGTTTACCTCAAAATGGCAAGGGTGTTTTTCATACATGTTTTACTTAACATTGCCTCTTAGTAATTTTCCACACCACACACAAGAAGAAATGTTTTTATCCTACATCAAGTTGCACTCATTCTTATTGTATAAATTTCCTGCTCTATCTACACTACAGATTTCCCTCTATTTATTCATTCAGAGGGATCTGTTTCTATGGTCATTACTGTACCACAGGTGTTCCTGGTACCCACGGTGGCCCAAAATATCAGAGTTCTGAGACAGGAGCTATAGAAGGTTTTGAACTGTCATGTACGTGCTGGAAATCAAACCTAGATCCTCTGGAAGAGCTGCCAATGAATGCCCTTAACTGTGGAAATATCCACCCCTAACACACACCAGGTGTGTTCTTGATAACTCTTTTACATCCCCTGAGCCTGCCTTATTCTCCTGGTGAGATGAGGATTCAGTAAGGCAAACAGGGCTCTCCCTCGTTCCTCAGCAGCTGCCTTCATTTTCTATTGGTTGTTGATGAAACATCATGACAAAAAGAAACTCGAGGAAAATCCTTACTTAGTTTACAGCTTATAGCAAGCAGTCCATCATCCTGGCAAGGCAGGAATCTGGAGGCAGGAACTGAGGCAGACATGATGGAGGAACTCTGCTCACTGGCTTGATCCTCATGGCTTGCTCAGGTTGCTTTTTACACACCCCAAGACCACCTGCCCAGGAGTGTCACCACTCACTATGGGCTGGGTCCTCCTGTATCAATCATCAATCAAGAAGATGCTATCATGGAGAAGTTTTCTCAGCTGAGGTACCTCTTCCAAGATGGCCCCAGCTTGTGTCAAATTAACAAAAAGCTAAACAGCATTACAGATATCTGAGAGACTGTGACCTCTCATATTGTGAGAAGCCCTTTATTTCCCAGCCTCTTTTTATTTTGAGACAGGTTATCATTAAATTACTCATGTGGCCTTGGAACTTGTGAGCTTCCTCCCTTAGTCTCCCAAGTAGGTGGGGTTATAGGAATATGCCTCTAGGGTCTGCTCACACCTTCCTTGCCCCAGGACCACTCTGAGCTCCTTGCCCCCCAGTGAGTCCCTGTACCTCAGGCAGGTGTGTGAAAAGCCTGACATATTGCGGTCCTCCTCTGGCCACAGCGACCCGGACAGGGATGAGCACCTGCCTCAGGCCAGGCCCATGGCTTCTGTTCTGAGACTGAACTGTAGGAAAGGGAAACTGCTTTTGGCAGATGCTAGAGAAGGAACAGATGAGCCTGCTGACTGGCAGCTGCCCACAGACACTTGCTTCTTGGCGCCTCATTCTGCAGGTCAGTGTGAAAAGTAAGACTGCAAGCCCTATGCATCTCAGCCATGGCATCTAGGCTGACAGTCTGCGCCTTCCAGATGGCAAGCCTGATGCTGCGGGGGCCTGATGCTGGGGGCAAATATTGGGTGGGCTCAGCAGGGGATCCCTTTGAGTCCTGGAGCAGGAAGCAGAGGTGAGGTCACAGGGAGAAAGGACCCAGAGGGCATGAGACAGCACCCAAGTCTTGCTGCCGATCTGCTGGAGGCAATTTCTTAGTGGAGGTCCCCTCTTCTGGGGTATGCCTGGGTTTGTTTCAGACTGCTAACTCTACCTGGCCCAGGATAAAGTGCCTGTTTTAGCTTCCTCTTTTCATTATGCTTGTAACTTCAGTAGTTGTGATCGCTTTGCTCTCAAATTACAGAAACCTGACCACAGGGTTTACACAGGAGCTATTTGTGTTACTTAATAAGTCCTTTTATTGTTAGTTCAGCTGTCAGAAACCTCTGAGATCACCAGGCTTTCTCTATTTCCTCTCTTCTGTGCTTAGTGGATTAGCTTTTATGTGCGCAGGTATCTTCTCTCTATTATAGAAAAGCGGTTGCTAGAGAGAAAGAAGGAAATGTAAGCTGTGTGCTGGAGAGACGGCTCCGTGGTTAAGAGCACTGGCTGCTCTTGGAGAGGACCTGGGTTCAATTCCTAGCACCCACATGGTTCATACCTTCCGGACTCTCCAGATCCATGGGACCTGATGCCCTCTTCTGACCTCCAAGGACACCAGGAACATGCGGTGCACAGACACATGGACAGAACACTCATACACACAAAATAAAACAAATCCTTTTTCTCTTTTTCTCTTCTTTTTCTTTTCTTTCTTTCTTTTTTTTTTTTTTTTTGGCCTTCAAGACAAAATTTCTCTGTGTAGCTTTGGAACTTGGCCTGGAACTCACTTAGTAAACTAGACTGGCCTCGAACTCACAGATTCACTTGCTTCTGCCTCCCAAGTGCTGGAATTAAAGGTGTGCACCCAGCAATGAAATAAATCTTCAAAACTTTTTTCTATAAAAGTGTAAGCTTTTCAGACTTCCTCCTGCCAACCCCACTTCAATCTTGTTTAAGTTGAATGGTCTCACATAGCTACATGGGAACCATGTGTAAAATAGGGAATGAACACCATTAACTCAGGCCACAGGCCCTCACACCTGACTGTGTCTTCTAGAAATACTTTTAGTGTACTGACTTGTACATGGTATCAAGTGAGTCTGGCTGTTATTAGTCAAGGGTGATTTGGAAAATTGGATTGGTTTTAAAAATCTGTGTAGTCGTGTGTATGTATGTATATGTGTATATATATGTATATATATATGTGTGTGTTTGTGTCTGTGCATGTGTATATATATGTGTATACATGCATATGTGTGTCTGTGTCTATACATGTATATGTATATATGTATATGTATGTGTCTGTACATGTGTATGTATGTGTATATATATATGTGTCTGTACATGTGTATGTATGTGTATATATGTATATGTATGTGTCTGTGTCTGTACATGTGTATGTATGTGTATATATGTATGTGTCTGTGTCTATACATGTGTATGTATGTGTATGTATATGTATATATAGGTATGTGTTTGTGTCTGTACATGTGTACATTTGAGTATATGTATTCATGTGTTTGTGTGTGTGTAGGGTGAGGAGAAGGAGAGAAGGGACATGTTTTCCAGAGAACATATGTGAACAGTCAGAAGACTTCCTTGGTGGTTGACCCTTACCTTCCTGGCTGGAGAATAGGTCTCTCTCTTGTTTTTCCCCTGCGTGAGCCAGGTTAGCTGACCAGTGACCTTTAGGGGTTCTATATCTTCACCTCCCATTTTCTACTGTTGGAGTGATGGGGTTACACATGTGTGCTGCCGTGCTTGGATTCCAAACTCAGCTCTTCATGCTTGTGTGCTAAATTTGATTTACCCAATGAACCACCTCCTCAACCCCTGGGCACATTAAAATTTAAAAAATTTTTTTTTAAAATAAAATGTATTTGCTTAGTGTGGGAGGGAGAAGGTTTGATTATTTCTTTCTCTCCCCCCCTTTTTTTGTGAAGCAAGGTCATGTGAATCCAAAACTAGCCTCAAGTTCACTTATAGCTGAGGACAGCCTTGAAATTCTGGTTCTTCTTCCTCTACTCCTACTAGGATTATAAACACCAACCACCATGCCCAGTTTAATGTGGTGCTGGGGATCTAAGCCAGGGCCTTGTGCCTGGTGGGCAAGTGCTCTACAACTGAGTTCTAGACCTAATTATAGATTCTAAAGGTTGAAACGTAACCAATCGCATCAATAAGATAATAAATTTATATATTCACTGTAGGGTTTAGAATATTTTTAAATTACCTTTTTATTTACATTTTTTTCCCTGGAGTTTCAAATCACACCCCCATTTCACCACTTGCCTTGGACTGTTGAATTAGGGGCAGCACCCAGACATGATGGACTAAATCCACTTAAAAACCTGAGAAGGCTTAAAAATAAGGGAGAGAGAGTTTAACACAGATTTTTGCTGTTTGTTGGTGGCGTGCTGTAGAGAGATTTCCTGATTCGGCAACAGCAGCAGAAAAAAAGCTGCGTCATTTTAAAGTGCGGTTTCTTGGGACTGTGCTGCCAGTGCAAACTCTGGCTTTAAAGCATTTCAACTGCTTTTATGGGACTCGATGTTTGTGTTCCCGCTTGGGATCGAAAGGAGAGTGCTCTGAGACCATGCCAATGGCTTAGCCGCAGCTCAGAGGCACAAGCAGCTCCGCCATGCTAGTGGTGCAATGTGCAAGGATCAGAGGCACAAGCTGCTCCGCCATATTGGACTGGGCGGGGCCAGCAGGCAGTACCAGTTTTTGACCTAGGAATGTCACAGCTTAGGTTCTTAAGCACCTAGTGAAAAAGGCACAAATCAAAAGTGCTCCTGGATAGTAAAAAATTGCAGATTCACAATAGGACAGATTCAGACCACTAAATGAGTCACACTGTTGGATGAATGTACGTAGGCTTGAGAGAGAGAAGAAAAAGAATATAGAGAATAAAGTTAATGGTTTAAAAAAAAGGTAAAGTCTTTAAAGAGACAGAGTACAGATAGTTAAGAGATTAAAAGAAATAAAGAAAAATAAGCCACGTAAAAATGGAAAATTCACAGAGAGTTTGGATTATGTACATTGTGCTTTCTTTAAAATTTTTGACTGTAAAGGAGCTAAGTACAGAGAGACATTTCATTACATGGGCTGCCAAGCTAAACCAGAATGGATATAAGGGTATTACGATTTCAAAATTTGGATCTAAGAATATGATGCTTTGGAGAGGGTCTTCTTTTGTTTTCACAGAGGACCAGACCCTGTGGATTTCTTCTATTTCAATTTGGTGTGATAGACCACGCCCTCCTAAAAGGTTGTTGTGAACATCTTCAGAAAATTGCTTCGCTCAACTGCCAACTGAGATGAAACTAGCACACAGGTTATACCATGAAAGACCTAATTAACGACGCCCCCATTCAGCAGGAAGCAGTTTGGAGAGAAAAAACTGCGCCCATGTTCCCAAAATATTGTTTATAAACGTTCTTTTACATTTAAAGGGGGATATGATATAGGTATGAATAATTTGCATTGACTTGGATTTTACTTTAGTGATATAAATTTAAGGTCAATATTGTTTTATGTATATGTGTTTCTGATCTTGATTAAGGTATTGTGATTGTGTAGTTCTTTTAAAATGTAATATATAATAGGAAATATAGGTTTCTAATGGATAATCATCGATGATAGTAAAGTTTGTAGTCATGTTACTTAGATTTTCTAGATATATAGAGATATATTTCAGATAGGCATTCTTCATATCTCTCAAAGGCTACAGAATATGGCATTTAAAATATTTTAATAACTTAGGACTTTTCATGACAATGAGACATATCTGCTCCTGGCGGCACCAATCTACTTCAAGAGGAAGATGGGCATCGAAGAGGATCCTTATGGAGTTTGATAGCCATTTGGGCAAGAAACTGTTCTTGCCTGGACTATTGCATAAACTGGACACAGAGAACCCGCAGAGAGAGGACTACTGAACTTGCCTAAAGGTGAGATGATCTTTCAGGGTTCCTGATTCATGAGAGTCTGCGAGACATTCTGCAGGATACAGCAGAAAGTGAATGAACTGTCTTTGGAATTTCCTGCTTCATGGAAATGTCTCTGGATATTATGGGCCTGTAGGCCGAAGATGGATGCCCCAATGGTACAGAGGAACTTTGGGTGACTGTCCAGGCAGCGAGATGTCTCTGTCATTTCTAGAGTTTTAAAAGTTGCTTTTTTCTTGTTTGCTTAGGTAATATTGTATCTTTCTGGAGTCTTTGATGGAGTTAAGAATAGTCAGTTATAGTTATAGTTTTCCTTAGTTATGATAAAGATTATTGTAATTTTTACTTGATAACTGTTTTGTTATATGTAATTTTGCTATGTTAAAGTTAAAGCCTTTTTTTTGTTTAAACAGAATAAGGGGAAGTGATGTGGGAGTGTCATATATCAATCTGTTGATTTCATTGGTTAAGTAATAAACAAACTGTTTGGGCTCATAGCTTAGAACATAGGTGGGTGGAGTAAACAGAACAGAATGCTGGGAGGAAGAGGAAGTGAGGTAAGACGCCTCAGACAGAGAGACTCCATGCTTCCTCTCTCCCGGGCAGACACACTGCGATAAAGCTCTGACCCAGGATGGACGTAGGCTAGAATCTTCCCGGTAAGCGCACCTTGGGGTGCTACACACAGATGATTAGAAATGGGCTAAATTAATATGTGAGAATTAGCCTAGAAGAGAATGGGCCAAGCAGTGTTTAAATGAATACAGTTTCCGTGTAATTATTTCAGGGCATAAGCTAGCCAGGCAGCCGGGATGCTGGGCACGCAGCCCCGCCGCTCCTATTACTACATTGGACCATTTTATTCATACAGCCCCTTTGCTTTCCGGTATGAAAGGCTCAGAAAGGAAGTCAGAGGAACTAAACTAGACAAAGGTCCTGGGGAACTGGGAGGCTGTTCCTTTCAACTAGATGGGGTGGGGGTGGGGGGAATACCGAAGGAATCTAGCTGATTCACATTAGGAATATAAAGTAAATTTCTAAGACTACCTGTCAATCTATGGTCTTGCAAAATCAACTAGTCAATCAGTATAGTCAAGGTTGTTCAATGTTTGTATCAGTTTGTGAATAGTCTTAATGGAAGCTTCTATTCCTGCCCCTGACTGCCACATTCCTGGAGCAACCAACTTCTAATTTAAAAAGAAGAAAAAGCCTTCTTTTCACTTGTCAAACACATGGTGATTCAAACACTTTGAGTGACAGCGGTAGCGTGGACGTGATGGCGAGTGTCCAGTCAGTGATCCTCTTCCTATCTCTTCCAGTCTGTGCTTTTAAACATGTTTAATGACCATGAGTATTTGTCATTATTGCCTGCCCAACAGCAGATCATGAAGGGCTTGGGTGGAAAGAAGGGGTAGAATGGTGTCTCATTTCAGAGCCCAGGCTGACCTCAAACTGCCAATCCTCCTGCCTCTGTCACTCCACCAATCTTAAAAACTGTTAGGTGGATTATGTTCAAGCTTCCTGGGGCTGGGAAGGAAACCCTTGACAACATGGACATGAGGATACAGCATGGTGGGAACACATGATGAGCTCTGACACAGAACATCTGTCCCCATTCTAACTCCACACCTGAATCCCTCTGAACTCTGTGGAGGTGTAAGGGACTGTGGTGTGCTTCTCAGAGCTGACAGAGCACAGCAAACAGAAGACCTGGCCCACCAACCGGCCCTGCTGGAAAAAAAGATCACATTCTCACAAATTCAGAGCTTTCCCTTTCAGAATGGGGAACTTCTCGTGTCACCTCTGCCCAGGGCCATGCTGATTGCACTGCTCAGGCTTTAGGGTCTGTGATGCCAACTCAAGCACTGATTGGCCAACTTTTAACTGAGGCAGAATTTAGTGAAAGAGTCCAGACAAATGTATGCACTTGGACAGTTACCATTTTAGTTGGTTAATTTTCTATTTGGGAAGGAGAGGTAAATTTTGATTTGGGATTATGCCCACGTATTCCTGAATTTTTCCCCTTTTGATTTTTAGGAAAACTTTTTGTGGTAAAATGTGTATCACAGAAAACATGCCATTGCTGACATCTAGCCCTTTCTCAAGCAACCGCTGTCTAGCTCAGCATTCTCATCAGACCAAAAGCAAGCTACACACTTAAGTAGCCAGTTCCCAATCCCTTGACTTTTTGTCTATTTAGCTTTTCCTGTTGACAGCATTTTGTATAAATAGAGGATACAATACTGTCCCTTTGTGCATAGCCTTCAGTTTCCACCCAGCACAATGATTTCCAGGTGGCATGTACCAGACATTCACTTCTTTATATGGCTAAGTAACATTCCAGTAGATGGATGGATATGCCTCAATTTATTTATCCATATTCATTCATTGATAGGCATTTGAGTTGTTTCTACCTCTTAGCTATTGGGAAAATTCACATATGAATTTTGTGTGGCCATTTATTTTCAATTCTTAAAAGGATATTATTTCATTTAAGCAACTCCAGTGCAGTGGGTTATCGAGGTAACTGGCACTTAGGCCCCTGGTCCATTCCCGTCACTGGTGAAACTGTCAAGGAAAAACTGTCAGCAGTGCTGATGTCATGCTGGGCAAGCACTCTGCCACCGAGCTGACAACTTTGCTGGTGCTTGGAAAGAGGACATATGTACAAATGGAGAGCAGGAAGGAGGGGCCACTGCCTTTCCAGTTGACAGAATCACACACTTTGCTAGCATTGCATGTAAAAGGCTTTAATTCTGTGTAGATGTCCGGAGCCCTGACCACTTAAAGCACAGCAGCTTTTAGTGGCTGGTTACTTTCCAGACTGGAGTGTGTGACAGTTATAAAGTGACAGCTGTCCACTGAGCAGTCTGGTGGCAGCTGATCCCACACTGACTGCAGGGGGCAGACTGTAGAGGGACAGAAGGAGCTAGAGGGGAAGCCTGGCCTCACCAGTGGAAGTGCTGCCTACAGTATATGTGTCTGGTGGTTGGGAGTCCCACTACCTCTCTGTCCTCAGACCTTTCAAAACAATCCCTTCCCCAAGCTTCAGGAGACAAAGAATTCAAGAGCTCCAAGAAGGAGCAATACTGGTTATCCATTCACTTTGAGAATTCCATTTGCTCAAACACAGCTACAGACAGATAAGATCTGGGATATGCACATGGGGGCTAGCAGCATCCTAGCTCAGCAGGTGTGTGTTGCGAGTCTTACTCTGTCCAACTACCCAGCTCCCAGATCCTGATACAGGGCCTTATTATTAATTATAAAAACTTGGCTGATAGCTTAGGTTTGTTTCTAACTAGCCCTTATAACTTAAATAACCCATTTCTTTTAATCTACTTCTTTTATGCAACTTGGTTACCTTTACATTGTAATGCCTATACTACTTTGTAATACGTCCCTGGCATTGTCTCCTGGCTACTCTATCCTTCTTCTACCCAGCATCCTCTTTGCCTGGAAATCCTGCCTAGCTATTGGTCATTCAGCTTTTTATTAAACCAATCTGAGTGATACATCTTCATAGTGTACAAAAAGATTATTCCACAGCAGGTGTGTTGGCCAGCTGGGTCTGTACCCATGGCTTTGGGTCTCCAAAAACAGCTTCTTTTCCTATTGGCCAATTCAGGAGAGAGTCAATCCCATACAGTAGGCCACTGGAAAGTTTCCTCAACTATAAGACATCATTACTGAAAGGCTCTACTGTTTAGGGTAAAGAGACAATTGGCTAGTCTGTCTCCAGTACTCAGGAGGAGATGACATACCATCAGTAAAAATAAAGGAAAATATTCTGCTGACAAAGTGTGGCAGACACAGCCCTACTACAGAAGTAGTAACCTCCTGGGCTGGGCTAGATGGAGCTCAGTGGTATAGCCCTTGCCTGGCATGTCCAAGACCCTGGGTTTTATCTCAGCACAGCAAATAAACAATAATAATTAACTTCCTGGGCACCCTGAAGTTTTTCTAGACACCCATAAATGGGAAAGATATGACAAGGAACAATATCCCCAGATGCTTATGTGTCTTGGGCCACCTTGAATGGAAGCTTGCCTCTGTATCCCAGCTACTTTGAGTACACACGGCTGGAGCTCACCTGGGGGACATCCCAACTATGGAATCCCTAGGTTGTAATCATTGCATAAGTGAGATCACACAATCATTCATTCAATGCACTGATGAGGAGTCATTTATGGGCCACTCACTATGTTTTTTCACCTCTTTATTCCTCAGCTTGCTAGTCCATGAAATGATAATGGTGACAGTGATAGAGTCATCATGAGTTTTAATGAATTGCTGCTATCAAGTATTTAGAAGAGTACAAAGTCAGCCTGAGGAGATAGTTCAGAGGGTGAAGGTGCTTGTTTTCTAAGCCTGGAAACCTGAGTTTGAGCCCTGGGACCCACATATAGGTGTAAGGAGTGAGAAAGTTGTCCCTTTGACTTCACATGCACATGTTGGCATGTGGGTACACCACACACACACACACACACACACACACACACACACACACACACAAAGAATAAATGAGTTTTTGGGGTGTTGGTTCCTTTTTTTTTTTTTTGTTTTTGTTTTTCGAGATAGGGTTTCTCTGTGGTTTTGGAGCCTGTCCTGGAACCAGCTCTTGTAGACCAGGCTGGTCTCAAACTCACAGAGATCCGCCTGCCTCTGCCTCCCAAGTGCTGGGATTAAAGGCATGCGCCACCAAAACGAAGGAGGAGGCACAGGTCTGCATTAGCACTGACTCATGGTTTGGAAAAGGTTAAATGAGAAAAGAAATTGTGTTGAGTATGAGATCCAGAGCTTCCCTCTGGAATGTAAAGGCGTAAATGAATGCAGACAGATTGTAAAAATATATACAGCTTTATTGGGGAAATAGACTTACAGAACCACTATTCCTGCAGAGACCAGGAAAGCAGAAGGGGCCCACACCTGATTTATAAGCAAACATTCGCCTGAGGCGAACACACCCCCTAAGGGGTTGGGCTTATTCCTACCCTGGAGTGAAAGGTTTACATTCTGAAGTGTCTATTAAACATCAAAGTCGAGGCTGTAGATCAGGAACTCTCATAAACATGCCTGGAAGTTGAGGGTTGGTCTCTATTGGATATAGAATCTATGGATAAGTAGCATTTAAGGCCAGTTGCTTTTTAAAGTCGTAAGATTGTGATTTCCAGTGGAGAGGGCATGCAGAGAAGACCCATCCAAAGAGCAAGCCCTGGATGGCCTGAGGCTTAGGTGTTACAGATCTCAAAGACAGAAGAGCAAAGGAATCTGAACAGGGACAGTAGAAGGGGATAAACCCTGTAGAGCCAATGTCCTGGAAGTTCAGAAGAGCTTTGCAAAAATCAAGAAATGGAGCCAGTCACAGGATGTGGAGACTGGAGACTCAGGAGTTCAAGATCAGTTTCCGTGTTATAATAAGCTCAAGGTCAGCTTGGATTACATGCAATGATGTTTGAAAAAAAAATAAAAGAAAGAGGAAAAGGAGAGAGTGTGTGTGTGTTATGATGTTTGGTCCTATCCTAGGTCTCTGTGAAATACTGAGTAGTAATAATAGTGATCTTAGTAAGACCACTGGTTCTGTGGGGATGGTGGAAACCAGTGATATACTGGAGTGTGCTTAATAGAGAAAGAGAAACTGGTCAGGGTAGCACATGCCTTTAATCTCAGCACTCCCGAGGCAGAGGCAGGTGTATCTCTATGGGTTCGAGGCCAGTTAGTCTATGAAGTGAGTTTCAGGACAGCCAGGTCTACACAGAGAAACCCTGTCTTGACAAACAAAACAGAAAACGGGGAGAGAGGGAGGGAGGGAGGGAAGGAGTCTTGAATTGGAGGCTGCAGTAAGATGGCTTTTTTGAAGATATGAATGTAAAGGACCTCAAAGAACTTGAGATTCTCCTGCTCCTGTGCCCCAAGTGCTGGGATCACAGGTGTGCATCTCTCCCTCTGAAAAGCATTTTCACCTATTGAGTAAAGTGGGGAAGCTAATTCAAGTGGGTGAGCACACAAGCCACTGCCCATAATACATATCCATGTAATTGCTATGGCATACATTGTTCTATACCATATTTGGAAGAAACAATATATGTGTTGGACAGATCGCTCAGCAGCTGAATGCACTGGCTGCTCTTCCAGAGAACCTGGGTTAAACTCTAGAGCCTACATAGTGGCTCACAACTCTTAGAAATTCTAGTTTCTGAGGACCTGATACCCTCTTCTGACTTCCCTAGGCATCAAGCACACACATGGTGCACAGGCAAATACGCAGGCAAAACATCCACACATAAAAATTCAATTTAAAAAACAGCTAAAAAGCACTGACAGTGTCATCATTATTGTCTAAGCAGGTGGTGCATGGTCAGAGTTGTATATATTCAGATGGCACACACATACCAGCTTCTCACCCAGTTTATTTATTTATTTATTTATTTATTTATTTATTTATTTTTGGTTTTTTTCAAGACAGGAGCCTGTCCTGGAACTAGCTCTGTAGACCAGGCTGGTCTCGAAGTCACAGAGATTCGCCTGCCTCTGCCTCCCGAGTGCTGGGATTAAAGGCGTGCGCCACCACCGCCCGGCTTTCTCACCCAGTTTAAACTCTTGCATGAAGAATGGAGACAGTGTGCTTTACTGGAGCCCATGACTATCACCAGAGTGAAATAGAACAGTTTTCTGGGGTCACTCTATGAAATAAATAAACACAGCATTATCAAAGTTCCGACCTGCCATGGTATGGATGTAGAGTAGCCTCCTAAGGGCTCCAGTGCTTACTCTTTATCTGGCGGCACCACTGAGAGGTGATAGAAGTGTGTTCGTGCTGACCTTCTCCATGGATGACCCATTGGTGACATCCCAACAATTGGGCTATTAGGACATGGGTTCTAGTCAGAGGAAGTGGGTCTTAGACTGTTCCTGTAAGGGAATCATCTTCCGCATCACTCCTCCATTTCCTTAGCAGTGAAGGGGCCTGGTGGTCAGCACTGTGCCTTTCTGTGCTGTATGTAGACTGCTTCAGAACACTTTAATGGGGGACATGTTTATGGTTCCTGATGATCTGGGAAGAAACGGACCTCGGCAAGAAGAATTTCTTCTAAAGGAGGGCTTTTTAAAGGTATTTCTGTGTATTCCCTTGTATGTCAAAGGATTTTTTTTATTTTAACCAAATGTTGTGCTTTGCAACAAATGATGTCCTTGAAAACTAGAAATGGCACTTGAATTTTTTCTAAGCCTTAATTAGACTTAACGATATGTGACTGATGTAGAAGCCAGTCAAGCAAGCACCTCAGGGCTACTCTTTAGTGTGGTCTTTTTCAGTGTTTTTTTTTTTTTTTTTTTTGCCTGCCTTTCTGCCTTAGACTGTTTCTGCTGAGTCAGCAGGCTAAGCTCAAACTCTGATCCTCTGCCTCTGTATCATGTGCCAGGGTCTAGACCTGCCCTGTGCGGGGGGGGGGGGGGGGGGAGAATTCTTTTCATTTTACTCTAAGAGCACACAGACATTCATGAGGGTCTCAGAAGAAGCAGGTTTTCAAGCTGGTGATAACAGTCACTACTCCACAGTTCTCTGTGTGGGATGGGATTTTTTTCCCATGCATTTTCTGCAGTCAATTGTTCTGAGTGTCCAGTGCTGATGCGAACCTGTGTCCTGCTCAGAAACCATTGTGGGGGGTGGGAGTGAGGGCTGACAGCTACTGTTTACCATCACTGCATGGGAAAGCCTCCTTGCTTTTCTGTTTGACATTGATAAGTAGAAGTTATTTCTACATTAAGAACTCTCAGGTGACTTTGTTAACCACAGCCTCCTTCATGCTAACCTAGTGGCAGACCTTCTTTGTTTTAAAACCAAAATGCACTATATTTCTGTGGATCTCCAAGCAGGTTTTTGCATGAGGTTGGTCTCGGTACCTAAAGGAGAAGACACACTCTGTCCCATCTTTCAAGGCTGCTAGTTGGTCATTTGTAGCCTGAGCCTTTGGGATCATCAGTTTGAACTTGATGGAGCACCGCGGTGGGTTGATTTTCACCCAGGCATCTTCTTCAGGGGAGACCAACACACTTGGAGTGTCCTGGCCTTGTTGTCATTTCTCTGGGATTTTTTATTTTTATTGAGCTCTACCCTCCCTGCCTCTTCCCTCCTGTTCAACGCTCTCCCATTGTTCCCATGCTCCCAATTTCCTCATGAGATCTTGTCTTATTCTACTTCCCATGTATATTAGATCTATGTATGTCTCTCTTATTGTCCTCACTGTTGTCTAAGTTCTCTGGGATTGTGATTTGTAGGCTGGTTTTCTCTGCTTTATTTTTAAAATCCACTTATGAGTGTGTATATGTGATAATTGTCTTTCTGTATCTGGGTTACCTACTCAAAATGATGTTTTCTAGCTCCATCCATTTACCTGCAAAATTCAATATGTCATTATTTTTTTCTGTTGTGTAGTACTTCATTGTGTAAATGTACCACATTTTCCTTATCCACTCTTTGGTCGAGGGGCGTTTAGGTTGTTTCCAAGTTATGGCTATGAAAACCAAAGCTGCTATTGAAAGACCCCCACTCACTAAGCAGCAGTAATGCCATTTTGCAAGGCTTAAACTTTGGAGCAACGCAAGTAATTAGAGCAGGGAAGTTCGACTTGAAAGCAAGGGCGAGAAGCCAGGCGAGATATCTGCGGTCAGCCGGTCAGCCACCTGGCCCCAAGCGATAAGGAACCCGCAGCTGGCCTGCTCTAATGAGAACATCCCGTTTGCTTAGGGAAACGGGATGCCTATAGTCAGCACATGTGCCCAACTTAGAATGTCAGTAATTCACTCCCCCTATGAAAGATCCCAGCTTATCTGCTGTAACGTCATTTCACAAAGCTTTTGACGAACGACTGTAAGTGCAGAGTAAGGTCAGGGTCCCTGGCTGCAAAACAGGATCTTTATATCCATAGATTAGGACAGGACATCAATTAACAGGATGTCTGTTCCCATACATCTGTGCTGGGAGAGGAAAAGCCACCTGTGCCCCTTGCCCCATTCCAACTGACCACTAACGATGCATTTGCTTCTGTAATCTGCTTCTGCTGCCCTCTTTCCTATAAAAAGACCTTCCCCCAGTCTGCAGGCGCGCTTGTCTTCCGAGAGACTAAGCCGCCCCAGGTACCTGTGTATTAAATAAAGCCTCTTGCTATTTGCATCCGAAGAGTGACTCGCTGTTCCTTGGGAGGGTCTCCTCAGCCTGAAAGACTGCCCAGCACTGGGGTCTTTCATTTGGAGGTCCCACCGAGATCTGGAGACTCCTGTCCAGGGATCACCGACCCACCACCGGGAGGTAAGCTGGCCAGCGATTGTTTCCCCTGAATATCAGTGTTTCAGTGTATCCGTGTTTCGGTGTTTCTGTGTTTGCGCTTGCGACTGACTCTGTACTAGTTGGCTGACTAGATCTGTATCGGGCGGACCGCGGAGGAGCCGACGGGCTCTCACTCCCGACCGCAGCCCTGGGAGACGTCTCAGAGGCATCTGGGGGCCGGATGTGGTGCCTGGCCCATCGGTAACTCTGTGAATCCTTACCGAATAGGATTGTTCGGGGCACCCCCACAGTCCGAAGGGTACGTGATTCTTCTGGGAGACGAGGAATCCGGATCCTCAGAGTCTCCGTCTGAAATTTTGCTTTCGGCATTATGCCGAAACCGCGCCCGCGCATCTGTATTGTCTGTGTATTTTCGTGCTTAATATGTTCTTTGTTTTGTATATCTGTTTGTACTCGAGTCTAAATCTGGTACCATGGGGCAGTAAATAACCATCTCTTTGACCCTAACTCTATGAAAATCCAAAAGAAATGCAGACAGTCTGCCCTTCCTTTACTTCTCTAGGCTCTGCTGCTGAACTGCCCTGCTTGCTGTCGCGAGGGGGGAGGGAACAGGACTGTGATCTCCTGAGGCACAGCCTGGAGCCAGGCCTAGGCGGGGCAACTGGCTCCAGCTCTGAGCAAACCTCTCAGCAGGACGCAGGGCGGGGCATGGCAGCAACCCTGGCCCGAGTCAGAGAAGGGGGCAGCCGTGGCCCCCCTGAAATCCCTGTGCTGAAAATGACGTCCTCCCTTGCTGACCTGAAGTCCACCAGCACCGCACGGGAGGACTGGGGGAGGAGGGCTGCCTTAGACAGTCCAAGGTGTTCCCTCCCCCTACAGCCAATGCAAAGGCCTTCCCAGCTGCTACTGGCAGTGTGAGGGCTAAGAGGAACTGAGTGGACCAATCCTGACCTCACAAGTTCCCTGGAGGGAATGCCTCCTGGGGCCTCTGGAATCCCATTCAGAGAAAAGCTGCTAGATTGCTGTGAGTATAGAGATGGGATGTGGGAAGCTTGTGCTATACAACTAGGAGCTCACTGTGGACAGAGCTGAGGCTGAAGCCAGGTCCTGGGAGGATCCCCAGTGGGGTTCCCTGTGGAGAAGGCTTGTTTTCCTTAGAAAATAAGGTGCTAGAGACTGAATGGCAGCCCCCATCTGCAAATGCCATGTAAAACCTTGTACTAAAGATCTGTGGCCCTTGCCCAGGGGAAATAGCTGGTGCTAGCGCCAGGGTCACAGAACTAAGCCTGGGAACCTGCAGTAGGCTATTTCTCTGGGGTCGGATACCCTATTAAAAAGCAAAGGTCCCCTAAAGAACCTGGACCTTTCCATTTTGGCAGTAGGGCAAGAGATTGCAAGTAAATTTCCCTGTGGCTGTTGATAAATGATAAATGTGGATTCAGGAGTAGTAGCTAATGGAATAAGCTGACATTAAAAGGGCCTGCCAGCCCTAATAACATCTGTCTTCTGGGGATGCTCTATACCAGTCATCATGTGCTGCATCCAGGTAAAAGCCTCTGGTTTAAAAATTGGGAAAATTAAATTAAGTCACTTTAAAATAATATGCTTGTGATAAAAAAAAAAAAAACTACTATGCAGTGTGTCTAGAAGAAAAGTAAATTCCCAGTTCTGTTTAGATGGATGCAGGACTACACTGTCTTCAAGAACTATTGCTGTAGAAGGCCTGGCACAGGGCCGGGGCCATATGAACAGCCCAGCTGAGCTTCTAAGCCAGCCCATGTTTAGATCTGAATTTAACACTTGTCTGCTCACAATGCTTGTGATAAGGTGGGGGCCCTGAGTTGCCCCACAAGACAAAGATCTGCTAAAGCCTCTCACCCCACTACAATGGCAAAGGGGGTGTTACTAAATGATGAGGTTGAGTTAAAATGGTCCTTTTGACTCTTTATAATGTTTATGGCTATTAAAAAAAAAACATGGCGAAGATTCTCATTTATTATTAATATAAAAAAGGTGCATTTTGAGTTGTTTTCAGATTCTGTCAATGATAATATAAAGGATGTCGCTAAGTTTTTAAGGTAATATGTTATCTAATTTTGAAAGTCCACCATGCTAATGTTCAAAGTAGCTGTAAGCATAAATTGTCAAATGATATTTTTAATCTTGGTCAGTTTTACAAGAATAAGATAAAACCTCAAAATTGTTTAATTTGCATTTCCCTGATGATTAAGGATGTTGTATTTAAACAAATTTTAAATATCTTTCAGTCACTTCAAGTTCATTTGTTGAGAATTTACAGTTTTGGTCTGTGACGTAATTGTACTAATGAGGATTAAGTTCCTAAGTTCCTTATAGGTCTCATGATACCTCCCCATTCTACAGGTTGATATTACGTTCTGTTGATTATATCCTTTGCTAAAATAAATTTTAAACTTTTTTCCTTCTATAAAAGGTTCAATATTGTTGGTTTTATGTTAAGGTCTTTAATTTGTTTGGATTTCAGTTTTGTGCATAGAGAAAAATATGGATCTATCTTCATTCTTCTAAAGGGAGAAACTGACAGTCAAAATGCTGGGCTCATGGCAAATCTCAGGCGGGGGCTGCAAGGCACCCCACTAATTCGGCCGAGATAAGAGAGGTTCTCCAGGGGCCAGTTAAAATCTGTGTTCCTTAAATGATTAATGAAAGTTTACAGGCATTTTACCCAACCTCTGAAGGTCAGCAGACAGCAGTAGCCACAAAAGAGAGAAAGAGAGAGAGAGAAAAAGAGAGAGAGAGAAAGAGAGAGAGAGAAAAAGAGAGAGAGAGAAAGAGAGAGAGAGAAAAAGAGAGAGAGAGAGAGAGAGAGAGAGAGAGAGAGGCGGGAAGCAAAAGAAAGATAGGACTCAGACAGATTAGGAGCCTGGGCAACAGAAGATCAAAGACAGATAAAGAGGGACACTGGAACTGAGTAAAGAATACAAACTGGACACCTTACGAACTATAAATTTGGAAAAAAGACAAATAAATGACTCGTTCCTCCCTGGTCACTTCTGAATGTATGACCAAAGCCTTTTGTTGACCAAACGAGGGACTTTTGCTTTCGCTGCTGTTTTCAGTTCTGCAGGAGACACAGGCTGCTTGTCTGCCTCTGCCTCTACCACGCCCTCCTCACCAGGATGACCACCTCTCCCTGCCTTCACCGCTGAAGAAATCCTCACCTCCTAGCAACTGCCTTGATGCTGTGCTTGCTCTAAAGCCTGCATGAGCCCTGACTGCTCACTCTACAGTCTTGCTCCCCTCACCCATGTCAGACTGCGATACAGCAGTCACCATGCTACCACAGGTGCCCTCCTGTGCCAGACTACTGCTCCTGTGCTGGGCTGACGTCGATGGACTATGGATCCTACCAGCATCTGCCTAAAGGACAGGCGAATGGCAAAATGGCAGCCTAAGCTGTGCCAGGCAGAGCCGAAAATGAGGGTGAAGCTTGCCAGGGGTACAAGGCTGGCGGTCCGAGCTAAGCAGGTACAGAAGACCGAAGGTAAGCGGAAGGCGGGGGCAACATTGGTGGACAGGAAGCAAATGATCTGGGCCAGTAGCCTCCCTTCAGGGATGGTGGCCCGACCAGAACGCTGAACTTGTGGCTTTGATACAAGCTCTACAGATGGCAGAGGGAACGTCTATACTAACAGCAGGTATGCTTTTGCCCTCACCTATATATATATATATATATATATATATAAAGCAATATACAGACAAAAAGGACTGTTGACATCTGCGGAAATTTTGAGCCTCCAGGAGGCCACGCATTTGCCAAAGAAGATAGCCATCATACATTGACCAAGATTGAGACACCCAATGTAATGGCTAAGAAGATCAAAAAAAAAATCATCCTAAGGTTTGGGATGGCCAAGATAATCATGTCCCATAATAGGCCTGCCTTTGTTGCCCAGGCAAGTTAGGGTGTGGCCAGGACATTGGGGATCAATTGGAACTTAAGCTTACCAACCTCAAAGCTCAGGTCAGATAGATAGGATAAGTAAGATTCTAAAAAACAAATTGATATAATTGGCCCTGGAGACCAGCAAAAATGACTGGACAGATCTCCCTCCCTCCTGTCCTGTTCTGGGTTCAAAACACCCCGGCATCGTTGCCACTAGCTCTGTTGCCTGGCTAGTTAGCTGCTGCTCATGTATCTGCTGATAATGGTTGACCTTGATGATGGAATCCTGAGCTCAAGGCTTGCACAGGGCAGGCACATCTGCTGTAAGATGGGCTTACATCACCTTTAAGGCTCTTCTTTCCTAAAGTCAGAAACCCACAGGGCTCTGCTCATTTTTAATGTCTTTTAAAGCATAATATCAGACAGCAGAAGCAAAAGACAATTCTGTTCTGTTCCTCCTTTGTGTGTCTGGGACCTATTGACAGGAATTATTTAGTACAGTTTGAGACTTTTCCAGATCAGACCGTTTTGTGCAGATAACTGCAGAGAGAAGCAAACACACCTAAAGCCTCCTTACCTCTTGACAGGTTTTGTTTTTCTACAGGAAAATCTTGTTTTAATCTATGGGGTTATAAAATGATATGACTTTCAAAAGGTAAACAGATGTAATTTAATATATAATAAAATAGATATCAATGGGATGTTAAAACTTTTTGATGCTGTACTTACAAATGTGAAGCCTGGGTAAGGTCAGTCTCAAAAAGATATTTATGTCCTCATTGGCTGTCCTCTGGCTTTAGGGCTTTCTGTTTTGTTTTAAACATTTGTCATCCTGTATTGCATTTTCTCTCATTGTTTGTTAAAGTTCTCACAATGGACACAACCCTGTACATTTGGATAAAGCTGATGCTACGGGATGCAATGGAAACTCGTAAATGCCATGTGGTGCCAGCTGGACCGAAACTGACTTCTCCGGCACATTCTCTGGAGCTGAGGAACAACACTCCCGGTGTCTACAGCAAAAGAGATTTGTCTTCATAATACTAAACTTGCCTCTTAGGAGAAGGCATCCATGTGTTTCTTAGGGCTGAGTTAAGCTCTTTGTAGTCAATAGACTATTATTGCCACAATGTTGGGTGCTATTCTCGGGTCTACAGTGGTTCACAATGTCTACCATGTAGTTACTTTCAAGCCTCATTCAGATAGTTTTGCTAAGAGCTATTCTGCAAACCCTAGAGATGTTCTACTATCTTCTCAACAAGGATATTTTAAAGGATGGTTTAATAAATCACCATGGTTAAAAGCCTTAATTTCCATTATAGCTGGGCCCCTACTTATTTTACTTCTTATCTTTACAATCGGCCCTTACATTTTAAATCGCCTGGTGCAATTTATAAAAGACAGACTTTCAGTTATCCAAACCATGGTACTCTCCCAGCAATATCAGATATTAAAGCAGAATGACGTAGAGGTCTTTAAACACATGAATTTATGATTAAATCCATGAAAAAAAAAAAAAAAGGGGGGAATGAAAGACCCCCACTCACTAAGCAGCAGTAATGCCATTTTGCAAGGCTTAAACTTTGGAGCAACGCAAGTAATTAGAGCAGGGAAGTTCGACTTGAAAGCAAGGGCGAGAAGCCAGGCGAGATATCTGCGGTCAGCCGGTCAGCCACCTGGCCCCAAGCGATAAGGAACCCGCAGCTGGCCTGCTCTAATGAGAACATCCCGTTTGCTTAGGGAAACGGGATGCCTATAGTCAGCACATGTGCCCAACTTAGAATGTCAGTAATTCACTCCCCCTATGAAAGATCCCAGCTTATCTGCTGTAACGTCATTTCACAAAGCTTTTGACGAACGACTGTAAGTGCAGAGTAAGGTCAGGGTCCCTGGCTGCAAAACAGGATCTTTATATCCATAGATTAGGACAGGACATCAATTAACAGGATGTCTGTTCCCATACATCTGTGCTGGGAGAGGAAAAGCCACCTGTGCCCCTTGCCCCATTCCAACTGACCACTAACGATGCATTTGCTTCTGTAATCTGCTTCTGCTGCCCTCTTTCCTATAAAAAGACCTTCCCCCAGTCTGCAGGCGCGCTTGTCTTCCGAGAGACTAAGCCGCCCCAGGTACCTGTGTATTAAATAAAGCCTCTTGCTATTTGCATCCGAAGAGTGACTCGCTGTTCCTTGGGAGGGTCTCCTCAGCCTGAAAGACTGCCCAGCACTGGGGTCTTTCACTATGAACATAGTTGAGCACATGTCCTTGTTGCATGATTGAGCATCCTTTGGATATAGGACATATACCCCAAAGTGGTATTACTGGGACTTGAGGAAGGTTGTTTCCTAATTTTCTAAGAAATTGCCACATTGACATCCAAAGGGACTGTACCAGCTTGCATTCCCACAAGCAATGCAGGAGTGTTCCCTTTTCCCCACAACCTCTCCAGCATAAGTTGTCATCAGTGTTTTTGATCTTGACCATTCTTACAGGTGTAAGATAGATTCTCAGAGTTGTTTTGATTTGCATTTCTCTGATGACTAAGGATGTTGAGCATTTCCTTAAGTGTCTTTCAGCCAATTTAGGTTCCTTTGTTGAGAGTTCTCTGTTTAGGTCTGTACTCCATTTTTTATTGAATTATGTTTTCTTTTGGTGACCAATTTCTTTAGTTCTTTGTATATTTTGGAGATCAGACCTCTGTCTGATGTGGGGTTAGTGAAGATCTTTTCCCATTCTGTAGGCTGTCGTTTTGTCTTGTTGACTGTGTCCTTTGCTTTACAGAAGCTTTTCAGTTTCAAGAGGTCCCATTTATTAATTGTTTCTCTCAGTGTCAGTGCTGCTTAAGTTATATTTAGGAAGTGGTTCCCTGTGCCAATGTGTTCAAGTGTACTTCCCACTTTTTGTTCTATAAGGTTCAGTGTGTCTGGCTTTATGTTGAGGGCTTTGATCCATTTAACTTGAGTTTTGTGCATGGTGATAGGTATGGGTCTATTTGCATTCTACATGTTGATATCCAGTTATGCCAGCACCATTTGTTAAATATACTTTCTTTTTCCATTTTATAATTTTTGCTTTTTCATCAAAAATCAGGTGTTTGAAGGTGGGTGTATTAATATCCATGTCTTCAATTCAGTTCCATTGTTCCTCCTGTCTGTTATTAGGCTAATACCAGGCTGTTTTCTGTACTGTAGCTCTGTAGTAGAGTTTGAAGTCAGGGATTGTGATGTCTCCAGAAGTTCTTTTATTGTACAGAATTGTTTTGGCTATCCTTGTTTTATTTGCTTTTCCATATGAAGTTGAGTATCATTATTTCGAGGTCTGTAAAGAATTTTTCTGGGATTTTCATGGGCACTGCATTGAATTTGTAGATTTATTTTGGTAATATTGCCATTTTACTATGTTAATTCTGCCTACCCAAGAGCATGGGAGATCTTTCAACTTCCTGGTGTCTTCTTGAAATTCTTTCTTTTTTTCTTTCTTTATAAATAATACCATCCAGGGGGCTGGAGAAATGGCTCAGCGGTTAAGAGCATTGCCTGCTCTTCCAAAGGTCCTGAGTTCAATTCCCAGCGACCACATGGTGGCTCACAACCATCTGTAATGGGGTCTGGTGCCCTCTTCTGGCCTGTAGGCACACACACAGACAGAATATTGTATACATAATAAATAAATAAATATTAAAAAAAAATACCATCCAAAATTTCCACTTCCTCCCCTCCTCCCTTTTCCCCTCCTGCTCCCCCACTTATCCCCTCCCCCTCCAGTCCTAAGAGAGAGCAGGGTACCCTGCCTATGGGAAGTTCAAGGTCCTCCCTTCTCCCTCTAGGCTTAGGAAGGTATGCATCCAAATAGACTGAGATCTCAAAAAGCCAGTACATGCAGTAGAGGCAAATCCCAGTGCCATTATCATTGGCTTTTCAATCTGCCCCAATTGTCAGCCACATTTAGAGCATCCAGTTTCATCCCATGCTTGTTCAGTTCCAGTCCAGTTGGCTTTGGTGAGCTCCATTAGATCAGGCACACTGTCTTAGTGGCTGGAGCAACACCTCGCAGTCCTGACTTTCTTGCTTATATTTTCCCTCTTTCTGCTCTTCAACTGGACCTTGGGAGCTCAATCTAGTGCTCTGATGTGGGTCTCTGTCTCTATCTCCATCTGTCGCTGGATGAAGGATCTATGGTGATATTCAAGATAGTCATCAGTCTGACCACAAGACAAGGCCCTTTCAGGCATCCTCTCTTCTACTGCAGGGTCCTAGCTGGGGACATCCCCATGGACACCTGGGAATCCCCTAGAACTAAGCCTCTTGCCAACCCCAAAATGGCTCCCTTAATTAAGATATCTTTCCTCCTGCTCCCGTATCAGTCCTTCCTCCATCTCAGCCATCCCACTCCTCCAAGCTCTCCCCAACCCTCCCCTTTCCCCTTCTTTCTTCCCCTCTCCCCTTCCCCCAACTCCGCTCCCACCCCCATGCTCCCAACCAGGAGATCTTGTCTGTTTCCAATTTCCAGGAGGATGTATTTATGTTTTTCTTTGGGTTATCCTCATTACTTAACTTCTCTAGGATCATGAACTATAGGCTCAGTGTTCTTAGTTTATGGCTAGAATTCACTAATGAGTGAGTACATACCATATTCATATTTTTGGGTCTGAGTTATCTCACTCAGGATAGTGTTTTTTATTTCCATCCATTTGCATGCAAAATTCAAGATGTCATTGTTTTTTACTGCCCAGTAGTACTCTAATGTGTAGATATGTCAAACTTTCTTTATCCATTCTTCCATTGAGGGGCATCTAAGTTGTTTCCATGTTCTGGCTATTACAAATAATGCTGCTATGAACATGGTTTAACAAATGCTTTTGTAGTATGATAGGGCATTTCTTGGGTATATTGGATCCTGAGATAGGTTGACTCCCAATTTTCTGAGAAACTGCCACACTGATTTCCAAAGTGGTTGCACAAGTTTGCGTTTCCACCAGCAATGGATGAGTGTTCCCCTTGCTGCTCCACATCCTTTCCAGCATAAGCTACCATTAGTGTTTTTTATCTTAGCCATTCTGACAGGAGTGAGATGGTATCTCAAAGTTGTTTTGATTTGCATTTCCCGATAGCTAAGGAAGTTGAACATGCCCTTAAGTATCTTTTGGCCATTTGAAATTCTTCTGTTGAGAATTCTCTGTTTACTTGAGTACATCACTATTTAATTGGGTTATTTAGAATTTTAATGTCTACTTTCTTGAGTTCTTTATATATTTTGGAGATCAGAACATTATCTGATGTGGGGTTGGTGAAGATCTCCCGTTCAGATGCCTTTTTGTCTTAATGATTGTGTTTTTTGCTTTACGGAAGTTTCTCAGTTTCAGGAGGTCCCATTATCCATTGTTGCCCTTAATGTCTGTGCTGCTAAGGTTATATTTAGGAAGTGGTCTCCTGTTCCCATGTATTTCAGGCTACATCTCACTTTCTCTTCTATCAGGTTCAGTGAGGTCAGAGTTATATTGAGGTCTTTAATCCATTTGGACTTGAGTTTTATGCATGGTGATAGATATGGATCTATCTTCATTCTTCTACAGGTTGACATCCAGTTATGCCAGCACCATTTGTTAAAGATGCTTCCTTTCTTCCACTGTATAATTTTAGCTCCTTTGTCAAAAATCTGGTGTTCATAGGTTTCTGGATTAATATCCAGGTCTTCGATTCGATTCCATTGGTCAACATCTCTGATTTTATACCAATACCAAGCTGTTTTCATTACTGTAGCTCTGTAATAGAGTTTGATGTCAGTGATGGTAATGCCTCTCGCAGTTCCCTTGTTGTATAGGATTGTTTTGGCTATCCTGGGTTTTTTGTTTTTCCAAATAAAGTTGATTGTTGTTCTTTCAAGGTCTGTGAAGAATTTTGTTGGGATTTTGATGGGGATTTCATTGAATTTATAGATTGCCTTTGATAGAATTGCCGTTTTTACTATGTTGATCCTTCCTATCCAAGAGCATGGAACATCCTTCTATTTTTCTGGTATCCTCTTCAATTTCTTTCTTCAAAGCCTTAAAGTTCTTGTCAAATAGATCTTTCACTTTTTTGGTTAGTGTTACTCCAAGATACTTTATGCTATTTGTGGCTATCGTGAAAGGTGATGTTTCTCTGATTCCCTCTCTGCTTCTTTATCCCTTGTGTATAGGAGGGCTATAGGATTTTTTTTTTTTGACTTGATTTTGTATCCTGCCACATCACTGAACATATTTATCAGCTGTAGGAGTTCTTTGGTAGAGTTTTTGGGGTTACTTATGTACACTATCATATCATCTGCAAATAACAAAAGTTTGACTCCTTCTTTTCCAATTTGAATCCCCTTGATCTTCTTATGTTGTCTTATTGCTATTACTAGAACTTCAAGCCTATATTGAAGAGATTTGGAGAGAATGGACAACCTTGTCTCATTCCTGATTTTAGTGGAATTGTTTGAGTTTTCTCCATTTAATTTGATGTTAGCTATTGGCTTGCTGTATATTGCTTTTATTATATTTAGGTATGATCTTTGTATCCCTAATCTCTCCAAGACCTTTATCATAAAGGGGGTGTTAAATATTGTCGAATGCTTTTTTTTCTTTTCTTTTCTTTTTTTTTTTTTTTTGAGACAGGGTTTCTCTGTGGCTTTGGAGCCTATCCTGGAACTAGCTCTGTAGACCAGGCTGGTCTCGAACTCACAGAGATCCTCCTGCCTCTGCCTCCCGAGTGCTGGGATTAAAGGCATGCGCCACCATCGCCTGGCTTGTCGAATGCTTTTTCAGCATCTAATGAAATGATCATATGGTTTTTTTCTTTCAGTTTATTTAGATAATGTATTACATTGATAAATTTTCATTATGTTGAAACTGGGATGAAGCCTACTTGATTATAATGAACAATTTTATTGATGTGTTCTTGGATTCGGTTTGCCAGTATTTTATTGAGAATTTTTGCATAGATATTCATGAGTGAGATTGTTCTGTAATTCTCTTTCTTGTTTGAGTCTTTGTGTGGTTTTGGTATCAGGGTAACTGTAGCTTCATAAGAAGAGTTTGGCAATTACTCTTCTGTTTCTATTATGTGGAACACATTAAGGAGTATAGGTATTACCATCTGGTCCTGGGCTTTTTTTTTTTTGTTGTTGTTGTTGTTGTTATGAGGTTTTTGATGACAGCTTCTATTTCCTTGCAACTTGTTGGGGACCAAGAAGCCCCCTGATCCAAAGTACTGATCACTCTTCCCCATTCCCTCTGCAAAAATAGATTACTGCACAATCAGCAATAGGTCTTGGGACAGAATTGACCACAGACCTTTTGATGAGACATTACACATATAGTTGTTGTCTTTTGACACGTCCCGTGGTCCAGAGACATTACTGATAGCACAAATTTAGCTGGAAGCGTCTTGTGGTTAGGGTATTTTATGAAAAATTACTACTTCCCCTTTGGCCTTGAGCATCCTAGTTTTCCTTCCCCTCCAACCTTACCCCTCCCTGCCAAAACTGCTCTATAAGAATAAATCACTACTTACAATAAACGGAACCTTGACGCATTTCAGATTGACTCTGTCATTCTTTGCTCGCGCTTGGTTCTCTTTCTCTTTCCCTCCCTTCCTACCCAGGTGATCCTGAACTCGAGGCCCACGAATAACCTGGCCTGCAGGACGGGTCAGCAACTTATAGGACTATTTAAATTGTTTACCTGGTGTTGATTTAATTTTGGTATGTGGTATTTATCTACAAAATGTCCATTTCTTTTACATTTCCAATTTTGTGGCATGCAGGCTTTTGTAGTAAGACCTAATCATTCTCTGAATTTCCTCAGTGTCTCTTGTTATGTCTTCCTTTTTATTTCTGATCTTGTTAATTTGAGTTTTCTCTCTTTGCCTTTTGATTAGTTTGGATAAGAGTTTGTCAACTTGTTGATTTTTTCAAAGAACCAACTCTTTGTTTCATTAATTCTTTGGATTGTTTTCTGTGTTTTTATTTTGTTGATTTCAGCCCTCAGTTTGATTATTTCCTGTCTTCTGTTCCTCCTCGGTGAGTCTCCTTTTATTTTTCTAGAGCTTTCAGGTATGCTGCTAAGTCTCTAATGTGAGCTTTCTCCATTTTCTTTATGTGGACACTTAGTGCTATGAACTTTCCTCTTAGCACTGCTTTCATAGTGTCCCATAGGTTTGGGTATGTTGTGTCTTCATTTTCACTGAATTCAAGGAAAAATTTAATTTTTTCTTTATTTCTTTTTTGACCCAGGGGCGGTTCAGTAGTTGACTGTTCAGTTTCCATGAGTTTGTAGGGGGTGGAACTGTTGTTAAATTCTAACTTTATTCCATGTTCATCCGATAGTACACAGGTGGTTACTACAATTTCTTTGTATCTATGGAATTTTGCTTTGTTACCAAGTATGTGATCAATTTTCGAGAAAGTTCCATGAGATGCTGAGAAGAATGTATATCCTTTCCTGTTTGAGTGGAATGTTCTATATATGTTTCTTACGTCCATTTAATTAAATACATCTGTTTGTTCTCTTATTTCTCTGTTAAGTTTCTGTCTGGTTGACCTGTCCATTGGTGAGAGAGGAGTGTTGAAATCTCCTACTATTAGTGTGTGGCGTTTGATGTGTGATTTGAGTTCTAGTAATGTTTCTTTTACATATGTGGGTGCTTTTATATTTGGGGCACAGATATTCAGGATGGAGACTTCATCTTGATGAATTGTTTCTTTTATGAGTATAAAATGTTCTTCTGAATCTCTTCTGATTGATTTTAGTTTGAAATCAATTTTGTTAGATAGTATGTTAGCCACACCCACTTGTTCTTAGGTCCATTTGATTGGAAAACCTTTTTCCAACACTTTACTCTGAGGTAGTGTCTGTCTTTGAGTTTGAGGTGTGTTTCTTGTAAACAGCAGAATGTTGGATCCTGTTTTCTTATGCATTCTCTTAACCTGTGCCTTTTTATAGGTCACTTGACTTCATTGATATTAAGTGCTATTAATGATCAGTGGTTGTAAACTCTGGTTATTTTTTTGGTGCTAGTGTTTGTATGTTTCCCTTCTTTGAGTTGTGTTGGTGGAGGATTGTCAAATATCTGTGCTATTGTGGGTGTTGTAGGCTTCCTTGGGTTGAGGCTTTCCTTTTAGTACTTTCTGTAAGGCTGGGTTTGTTGATATGTAGTGTTTAAAACTGTTTTTGTCATTGAATATCTTGTTTTCTCCATTGATGGTGGAAGAAAGCTTTGCTGAATACAGTAGTCTGGGCTTGCATTTATGGTCTCTTAGTGTCTGCAGAACATCTATCCAAGACCTTCTGGCTTTCATGGTTTCTATCGAGAAGTCAGGTGTAATTCTGATAGGTTTACCTTTATATGTTACTTGTCCTTTTTCCTTTGCAGCTCTTAATATTCTTTCTTTATTCTGTATGTTTTATGTTTTGATTATTATATGGTAAGGGGAGTTTTTTTGATCCAATCTATTTGGTGTTCTGTAAGCTTCTTGTACCTTCATAGGATTACCCTTTTTTAGGTTGGGAAAGCTTTCTTCTATAATTTTGTTGAATATATTCTCTGTGCCTTTGAGCTGGAGTTCTTCTCTTTCTTCTACCCCTATTATTTTTAGGTTTGGTCTTTTCATCGTGTACCAGATTTCCTGGATGTTTTGTGTTAAGAATTTATTGGATTTGCTGTTTTCTTTGATCAATGTGACTATTTCCTTTCCTTCAGCACCTGAGATTCTTTCTTCTATCTCTTACATTCTGTTGTTCATGCTTGTCTCTGTAGTACCTGTTCATTTACCCAGATTTTCCATAGCCAGCCATCCCTTGGTTTGTGTTTTCTTTATTATCTCCATTTTGGTTTTCAAGTCTTGAACTGTTTCCATTACCTGCTTGATTGCTTTTTCTTGGTTTTCTTGGGTATCTTTGAGGGATTTATTAATTTCTTCTAACTTTTTGTTTGTCTTCTCTTCCATTTCATTAAGGGAGTTTTTCACTTCCTGTTTAAGAGTCTCCATCATTTTCATAAGGTTATGATTAAAGTAGACTTCTGCTTCCTCTGTGTTAGGATATTCAAATCTTCCTGTTATTTGTTCACTGGATTCTGGTGTTATCATATTGGTTTTCAGGATGTTGGAGGAATTCTTGCATTGGCACCTACCCATCTCTTCCTCTCCAGATCCCCCAGCATGGGAGCAGGATTCCTTGATGGGCTCTAAGGACCTTGCAGACAAAAAGGTGGGCTCTCCAGATCCCCTGAGCACAGGACCTGGGTTTCTTACACGGTTCCAAGGACCTCACAGACAAAAAGTTGAGCTCTCCGGATCCCCTCAGCACAGGAGCAGGGCCTCTTGCTAGGCTCCAAGGACCTCTTCAGATCCCCCCAGCACGGGAGCAGATTTTCTTGCCAGGTTTCAAGGACCTTGCAGCTGATCTCACTTTCTTAGGTCCTAGGAAGACAAGAACAATGCTTTGAAGCTGATGCTCTTCCGAAATTCTTTCTTCAAAGATTTAAAGTTCTTGTCATACAAGTCTTCCACTTGTTTGGTTAGAGTTATTCCAAGATATTCTATGCTATTTGTGGCTATCGTGAAGAGTGTTGTTTCTCTGATTTCTTTCCCAGCACTTTTGTCATCTGTGTACAGGAGGGCTACTGATTTTTTTGAGTTAATCTTGTATCCTGCTATATTACTGAAAGTGTTTATGAGTTGTAGAAGTTCCTTGGTAGAATTTTTGGTGTCACTTATGTAAACTATCATATCATCAGCAAACAGTGAGATTTTTATTTCCTCTTTTTTGATTTGTATCCATTTCATCTCCTTTTGGTGTCTTATTGCTCTAGCTAAGACCTCAAGAACTATATTTAATAGATATGGAGGGGATGGACAACCTTGTCTTGTTCCTGATTTCAGTGGGATCACTGTGAGTTTCTCTCCATTTAGTTTGATGTTGGTTGTTGGCTTGCTGTATATTACCTTTATTATGTTTAAATATGTTCCTTGTATCCCTGCTCTCTCCAAGACATTTATCATGAAGGGATGTTGTATTTTGTCCAAAGCTTTTTCAGCATCTAATGAGATGATCATGCAGATAAAAGTCACAAAACAATCCCACACAAGTTTGGAATTATGATTAATAAAAGGGTTATTTATTTAAGGGGAAAACTTACAGATCACTGTCCTAGAAAACAGCCTTCTGTGAGACCAGGAATGGAGTTTAGGAGCTGGAATCAGAGCCAGAAGCAAGAGAGAGAAAGAAAGAGAGCAGGGCTACTGCTGCTTTTTAAAGCGAAAGGGACCATGTCCAAGTGGGCTGGTATCTTAAAGGCTATTGGCTGAAGGAGCAGAAGGAGCTCCCACAGCATGATCATATGGTTTTCATTTTTCAGCTTGTTTATATGGTGGATTATGTTGACAGATTTTCATATGTTGAACCATCCCTGCATCTCGGTGATGAAGCTGACTTGATCATGGTGGATGATGGTTCTGAAATGTTCTTGGATTCGATTTGCCAGTATTTTATTGAGTATTTTTGCCTCAATGTCCATGAGTGAAATTGGTCTGTAATTCTCTCACTTAGTAATGTCTTTCTGTAGTTTGGGTATAAGAGTAATTGTAGCCTTATAAAAGAGTTTGGCAATGTTCCTTCTGTTCCAATTGTGTGGAACAATTTGAGGAGTATTAGTATTAATTCTTCTTTGACAGTCTTGTAGAATTCTGAGCTGAAACCATCTGGTCTTGGGCTATTTTTTTTGGTTGGGAGGCTTTTTATGACTGTTTCTATTTCCTCAGCAGTTATAGGTCTGTTTAATTGCTTATCTGGTCTTGATTTAATTTTGGTATGTGATGTTTATCCAGAAAGTTGTCCATTTCCTTTAAGTTTTTCAGTTTTGTGGAGTACAGGTTTTTGAAATATGACCTGATGATTCTCTGTATTTCCTCCATGTCTGTTGTTATGTCTCCCATTTCATTTCTGATTTTGTTATTTGGATACTCTTTCTTTGCCTTTTGGTTTTTTTGGATAAAGTTTGTCTATTTTTGTTGATTTTTTCAAAGAACCATCTCTGTTTCATTGATTCTTTGTATTGTTTTCTTTGTTTCTATTTTGTTGATTTCGGCTCTCAATTTGATTATTTCCTGCCTTCTAGTTCTCTTAGGTGAGTTTGATTTTGTTCTAAAGTTTTCAAATGTTCTGTTAATTCCCTAGTGTGAGATATTTCCAGCTTCTTTATGTAGGCAATTAGTGCTATAAACTTTCCTCTTAACACTGCTTTCCTTGTGTCCTATAAATTTGGGTATGTTGTGTGGTCATTTTCATTGAATTTTAGGAAGTCTTTAATTTCTCCCTTTATTTCTCCTTGACCCATTGATGATTCAGGTAAACATTGTTTAATCTGCACGTGTTTGTGGGCTTTCTAGAATTAGTGTTGCTTTTCACTTCTAGTTTTAAACCATGGTGATCTGATAAGATAATATCATGTTATTCCATTTTTTTTATTTTTTGAGGTTTGTTTTGTTACTGAGTATGTTTTTAATTTTTGAGGAGGTTCCATGAGGTGCTGAGAAGAAAGTATATTCTTTTCTGTTTGGATGAAATATTCTATATATGTCTGTTAAGTCATTTGAGTTATAACATGTTAGTTTTCTTATTTCTCTGTTCATTTTTTGTCTAACTGAAGAGTCCAGTGGTGAGAGGGGAGTGTCGAAGTCCCCAGTATTAGTGTGTGGGGTTTAATGTATGATTTAAGCTTTAGAAGTGTTTCTTTTACATATGAGGGTGCCCTTGTATTTGGGACATAGATGTTCAGTATTGAGATTTCCTCTTGTTGAATCTTTCCTGTGACTAATATGAAATGTCCTTCTTTGTTTCTTTTGGTTGATTTTAGCTTGAAGTCTATTTTGTTAGCTATTAGGATAGCTATACCAGCTTGTTTCTTAGGTTCATTTGATTGGAATATTTTTTCCCAGCCCTTTACTCTGTGATAATGTCTGTTTTTGAGGCTGAGATGTGTCTTGTATGCAGAAGAAGGAACGATTCTGTTTTCATACCCAATCTCTTAGCCTGAGCCTTTTTATAGGTGAGTTGAGTCCATTTATATTTAGGGATATAAATGAGCAGTAATTGCTATTTCCTGTTAATTTAGTATTCATTTTTGGTGATATTAATTTGTTCATTTTTCCCTTCTTTGGGGTTTGCTGCTATGAGACCATCAATTGTCCGTTTTTTTTTAAATTGATGTAGCCCACTTCCTTGGGTTGGAGTTTCCCTTCTAGTATTTTGTGTAGGGCTGGGTTTGTGGCTATTATTGGTTAAATCTGGTTTTGTCATGAAATATCTTGTGTTTTCCTTCTATGGTGATTGAAATTTTTGCTGGGTATATTAGTCTGTGCTGGCATCCATGCTCTCTTAATGTCCACATGCCTGACCTGCCCTTCTGGCTTTCATTGTCTCCAATGAGAAAGCAGGTGTAATTCTGATAAGTCTCCCTTTATATGTTACTTGGCCTTTCTTCTTTGTGGCTCTTAATATTCTTTCTTTACTCCGAATGTTTAGTGTTTTGATTTTTATGTGGCGAGGGAACTTTTTTTGGATCCAGTCTATTTGGTGTTCTGTAAGCTTCTTGTATCTTCATAGGCATATCTTTCTTTAGGTTGGGAAAATTTTCTTCTATGATTTTGTTAAATATATTTTCTGTGCCTCTGAGTTGAACTTCTTCACCTTCATCTATACCTATTATTCTTAGATTTAGCCTTTTCGTGGTGTCCCATATTTCCTGGATATTTTGGGTTAAGCTTTTGTTAGATTTAATATTTTCTTTAAATGATGAGTCTATTTCCTCCATTGTATCTTTAGCACTTGAGAGTCTGTCTTCAATCTTTTGTATTCTGCTGTTCATGCTTGCATTTGTGGTTCCTGCTTATTTTCTCATGATTTCTGTTTCTATAATTCCCTTGGCTTGTGTTTTCCTTATTTTATCTATTTCAGTTTTCATGTCTTGAGTGGTTTCTTTCATATGTTTGATTGCTTTTTCTTTGTTTTTTTTTTAAGGGATTTGCTGACTTTTTTGTTTGTCTTTTCCTCCATTTCTTTGAGGGAATTTTTCATTTCTTTAAGAGTTTCAAACATTCTTTTGAAGTTATTTTTAGGTCATTTTCTTCTGCTTTATCTATATTTGGTTGTTCAAGTCTTGGTGTTGTAGGGTCTTTAGGTTTTACTGGTGTTGTGTTGTTCTTTGTGGTGTTGCATGTGTTCTTGCCTTTTCTACTCATCTTTTCCTCTAATATGTGTGGTTGGGTCTGTCCAAGATGTGTCAGTAAATCCCAATCTCAGATGGTTTTCTTCACAGTACAGTCCATGTCACAGTTCTAGTTACCCCATTGGCCAGCACTCCTGGGCTTTGCTTGGCTCCTTTGGAGTTTGCTTTCTCAAGCCTACTCTGTCCTAGATTACCATCTTTGACCTGTTTCTGTAAATCCTGGTCTGGATGCACTCCTGCAGAGGTCCCTGGCTTGGAGTTGGTCCTGCAAAGGTCTCTGGCCCCAGTCTACTGCCTCAGAGTTCCCAGACACAGGTGCACTCAGAACTTTAGAGGATCTGGCTCAGGCTGACTCCCTTAGAGGTCCCAGACTCAAGCTCGGATCTGCAGAGATCTCTGATTCCTGCCTATTCCCTTTGATGTCCAGGCCAATGCTGGGACCCAAAGAGGTCCTGGCTCAGGCCTACTCCCTCTGAGGTCCCAGGGTCATGCCTGGCCCTGCAGAGATCTCTGATTCCTGTCTATTGCCTCAGAGATTCCAGATTTCTTCCCAGACTGGCAGAGGTCCTGGCTCAGGCCTAGTTCCTCGGAAGTCCTAGATTCATACCCAGACCCACAGGGGTCCTGACTTAGGTCTACTTCCTTAAAGGTCCCAGATTCATATGTGGACCCTCAGTGGTCTCTGGCACTAGCTCATACACTCAGTGGTTACTCCCTGTACCTGTTCTGGTAGGGTTTGCTGTCTCTAGGCTGCTCAGGACCAGGTCGCTGGCTCAATCCTGGTCTGCCAGTGTCCTGGGACTAGATTAGCTCCCAGCTCCCACTCCTATGGCGCTTGCTTCCTCAACCCACTCGGACCCAGGTAGAGCCTTTGGGTTTTATCACACTGGTGAGGCATTGACTCGGGCCAAGGAAATGGCAGTTTGCTGTACACTTGTTCATTTCACCTCCTCAGTCCCACATCTTATATTGGAAATCCTCGTAACATTTGAGGCCTCAAGGCCTGCGTTTGAGGCTGTGTGTGTGTCCTATGATGAGCCGAGCCTCAGGTCATACTAGAGGTGAATTCTTTGCTACCTGTTCCGTTCCTTCAGTAGCCTGGTGGTAGGGTCAGGCCTGCTGGTCATTTTTCCTCTCACCTAGGGTCATCTTCATATGCTTGGTGACCACTAGCCATCACTCTTGAGTGGATGCCGCTAATGTTAATGTAGCATTTGCAGTTTGTCAAGCTTCTGATGTTGATGACACTATTAGCCCCAGTTCTCAGCTTCAGCTAAAATTGGCAAAAGTTTCTAAGCAGGACAGGTGTCCCGTGGATGAAACACCATGTGCATATACATTGAGAGTATACACCCCATCCAGACCTCACTGGAGACAGCGATTCCAGGAGCCTCTTGGAGTTGCCTCTTTGCCCAGAGGCAACTCTTCCCAGTCAGCTGATACTGCCTAGAACAAAACCCCCGCAGAAGAGCAGGTACATTGCAGAACCAACCACCGTGGGCCACCCTCAGACAGTAAACTGGGGAGGGACTGTTCATCCCAGGGGCTCTTGTTCCCTCATTGGTCTGGAAATGGTGCCAGGTGCTCTATAGGCCACTCTATGGGGGCTGATTTTACATCCCTTGGCTCTCTGGCCTTCAAAAAACATGGAACTACCTAGCATCTAGATCCTCAGTGTCAGCCATATGTGCTTTACAGGGTTTCTCACTGCGTTCTCACCATGGTCACTTCATCTATAGATACATGCACTGCTACTCAATGCCCTGCCAAATGTGGGCTCGTTCTGGAGCCCCACGACCCAAGTAACCAACACCAGCCACCGGCCTCCATCCCAGAGCCAGGGAGCCTCTTCAGGCTCTTGGCTTCCTCAGCAGCCCCACTTCACACCCCTGACCACCGTTCCCAGAATACAGCAGAACTCTCTCATGCCTGCAAAGAGATCTTCCACAGATACCAGTGACCTGAAGGAGGCACTGCTGAAGATCTTCCCTGACTCTGAGCAACAGCTGAAGATCAACCAGACCCTGGTAGCTCATCCATACATGAAAGACCTGAATGCCCTTTCTGCCCTGGTACTGGACTGAAGGCTGGGCTGCTGATGGGGACCAGAGAGAGCTGCTTACTGTGGAGTACCATAGTGAAAAGAAACCTTCCAGAGTGCACAATGCTGCTCTGTGTATGAAAAGGAAAGGATGTGTTTTATGTATACAAATGTCTGTATTTTCAAAGCCATCTTTTTCTATATATAAATTATGCTGCTATTACAAATTTAACATTTTCTGTAAAAGAAAAGTACATTTTCTGCCTGTTCAGAACTGTTTAATAGCAGTTACTCTTGAGTGTATTTACAACTTTATGTTTTTAAAACTATTTTCCTTAATGCTGAAGAAAAATGGACAAATGAATATGGTTGGCCTTTCTAAATAAAATTAAAAAATAAAAAAGGAGTTGCTTCCTCTTAAAGTATATTTTCTTGAGGTGATCTGTTCTATCCACTCACGTGGTGTGTGCTCCCCTGCCTTCCTCCTTGGAGCTGGCCTGCTCTACTCTTCTGGGTCTTCTCAGCAGGCTGTCGTGAGAGTGGAGAAGTGGAGCCACTAGATGGCACTTGGTGCCTGGCTGTAGTCAGCGACAAGACAAAGTCAGACTCAGAAGAGCAGGGCGACAAGTCTCAGTCCATTCAGCCCCATCCTTCTTTCTCACCACTGGACAAAGAAGGAACTGAGTCCCAGCATACTCCCTGATTGACCGAGCTCCCTAAAGCCCTCCCCAGCTGAGGCCGCCATGCTCCCCACCTGATTTCACAGCTGTTGTTACCTCGGAAGGTAAGGTAAGGTTGGAGAGTCTGCTGAGGAAGGCCTTACTGTGACCAGCATGAGTCCACAGCCCAGAGATATGGGGAGGAACCCCATGTGGAGTTTGTACAGTTTTACCAAAAAGTTTTCTGTTCTCAAGGGTGACCCAAACCAATAAAGAGCATGAGCAGTTTCAGAAGGGGTCTCAAAGCCCTGCTGTTTCTCTCTTTTATCTTTTTTTTATATTTATTTATTTATTATATACACAGTGTTCAGTCTCCATGTATGCTTGCACGCCGGAAGAGGGCACCAGATCTCATTACTGATGGTTGTGAGCCACCATGTGGTTGCTGGGAATTGAACTCAGGACCTTTGGAAGAGCAATCGGTGCTCTTAACCTCTGAGCCACCTCTCCAGCCCCTCTCTTTTATCTTTTTAGAGGTCCTGAGTCTTTCAGAACCAGTTATCTCAGTATCATCTCTCCTCAGTGTAGCTTGAGTTCTGTCTCTGTGAAACATGTCCTGGTCATTCTTAGCATCTTGACCTAAGACCTTTACAGAGCTTTGTGTTTTCCATCTGTGCTGTCTCCCAGCCCTCGCAGTCAATTCCACTGCCCTGTGGACTGTGTCTTTCTCTGGTTCATCAGCTAGTAACTGAGGACGTGATTCTGGTTTGTTCTCTGTGGTGCAGGGACTATGTAGCTCACAGGATGCTGCCACCATGTATGTATCTTGATTTTATTTGATTAGGAGATGAATACAGAGATTTCTAGGTGGCCACACTTATACTTCAGTCACGTTCTCCTGAATTCATTGGTAATGCAACATGCTGGGGAGCTGTTTGTCGTCTGTCACTTGGGCTTTTGAGACCTGTAGGCAGTGAAAGTAGAAAACAAAGACTTTGCAATGTCCAGGAGTAGACCCACTACAGCCATGTGCCCCAGCTTTGGAGCACAGCAAAGATGCCAAGATGGAGCTGTCCCCACGACCTCCTGATCTACTTAGTCCCAGTCCAGCATTCCTGGGAACCAGGAGAGTCAGGATGCTCTGTAGATCACAGTGGCCACATCCTGATGCTGGCAGGGAGGAAGGAGCACGAGCATTCCAAGACTCTACAGGCAGGCTGACTTTGTGTTGTGTAAGCCTCTGTGTTCTTAGTATTGTTTTTGAGATACCTGCCTGTGTCCCCCTCCCCATATAGGAGGGAACAAAAGTTGGAGGAAATCGAGAGGTATTAATTACTGTGTAGATTACAATGTGAAATATAATTCTAGATTCTCTATGAAATTCATCACATTTAGGTGTAGCATTCAAAGCCCAAAGTTGTAGTTATCCAGCCACTGAAGAAAGCTCATGACCTGCTTATCTGTCTCATCCCAAGATTTGTTGCTGCTAGGTGCTTGTAGATGCTCAACCTCCATCCCTCAGTGCTTCCACAGTGAACTTGGCATTCCTCCCTATGTGGACTGCCTCTGCCTCCTGTGTATCCTGACATTTGGGTGAGGTGGTCAGTGTGGCTGAGGCTGATCATTTTGGTCATTGGTCAAGGTGTCTGATGCTTACAGAGATTGAAATTATAGTGTAGCTGATGGAATTCCAGCCACTGTGTGTTTGTGTGCATGTGTGCATAGTGCATGTGTTCCTGGTCAAAAATCTGTTAAAGTCCTGAATTGTAACGTTTTCAGACATTTTATTTATAAAAGAAATTTTTTTTTACCTGTAATGACCGGTTCCTGCCAGTGGTGGCGAAAGAGTCCACTTGAATCCACGTGGAGAGCCGGTCTGAAACAACTCAAAACCTTAATTTATTGTTCTGCCTGAGGAGTTAGAGTGGTCGCGGAAGGGGTCACTTTGAATCAGACCAAATCTGCTGCTGTGGCGGCTTTTGTTGCAAAACCACAGGTACTTGAGCTTCCGGGGTTCCGCTCCAAACGCCAAAGCAGGCAGGGAGGGGTTAATAGCTCCATAGCTCCGCAAGCAGGCGAGCAGGTGGGGTGGAATGGGCGTGTGTGGCCTAGTGTATCTCAGACTGTATCTCGGGCACTGGGGCCCGAGTCACGAGTCACGAACTAAAAAGTGGAACCGTAGCGGGCTACGCACTTGAAACACGCTTCCTGAGCTCCGGTAGCCTAATCTTGCTCGCAAAGGCAAGCTTGCGCCCCCCAAATGAACACAAACAGATTGTAAAATATATACACAGCTTTAATGGGGAAATTAGACTTACAGTACCACGGGTCCTGCGGAGAACAGGAAGCAGAAGGGTGGCTGCATGCCCACTGGGCAGATTTATAGGTAAACATTCGCCCGAGGCGGCCACGCCCCCTAAGGCTGGGCTTAACACTATATGTGTGTTGCTGTAGCTGTCCTGGTCCAGTGTGGTGGCACCATGGTTGGAAGACTCAACTGTGATCCTGGGGCCTGCTGGGAGACAGGCTGGAGATGTGTTTATGCAGGCTTGTGAATGTGTAAAGCAAGAAAGAGGACTCCACCCCTTCTTGCCACTGCCAAGTACCTAGTCCCTTCCCCTGGTAGGGGCAACTACAGCAGACCCTGTTCCCTCTGCACCATGCTCACCCAGGTCCTAACCTGCCTCTTATATCTCTTTCAATATTGCCCATCCTCAATGTTCTGAGCCATCTCAGCTGGGTCCATTAGCTGCACTGTTCGCTGGCATTACCACCTTCCTGTTCCCTTTGATCCTTGAGGTTAAAACACCCTGCATTTTGTTGCTAATGCTTTACTCTACCTTCCCACATTTTCACTCCCCAGTTTGCAAACTTGGCTTCTGTCCACCACATGGGAGTTGCCTGGGAAATCCCTGGTTACTGTTTCATTGTGAGTGTAATAGCTGTTACAGGGAGGGTTAGCTTACCTGCTTTGCTCTGTCCCACTTCCCTAGAGGATTCAGCAATGCTATCCTGGTCAAGTTGTCCGGACCTGGAATCCTGACCAGATGGAACCGTCCAAAGCAGACAGTTGACTTAGACTACACCCGCCAGTCTTTCTTAGAGATTTTCCCCATTGTGGTGGGAGCCATGTGGTGACCCACCCATAGCCATTAGCACCATTTTCTGCCGTGGGGAAAAACATGACCAAGAGACTGGCCCTGAGTTCTGAACTTACTTTGTCAAGGAAACCTTCCTCAGGTGTAACGAGGCTCAGTATTCTCTAAGTGTGCCCTGTTGCGGAAGCAGTTTCATGTACTGTTGCTGTGGGAGGAGAGAGGAAGCACATTAGTTGGTTTGATTTGGATTTAACAAAGTTATGCTAAATAGTTTAGTCTGAGCTGGAAATACTGAGCTGAAACACTGTCATCCTGCTTCTGCCTCAGCCTTCTGAGCACTGGAATGACAGGTGTGTGCCCAGCAGCTTTTGTTTGCTTTTATACACTCTTCATCCTGTAGTCCAGGCTGTCCTTGAATTCATAGCAGTCCTCCTGCCTCAGCCTTCTAAGTGTTGGAGTTACAGGAGAGACCCACCATGCTTTGCTCCACTGGTTTTGAGAACCAAAAGCAGCTCAGGTTTCCATTCTCCAGACACATGGACTTCCGGGGAAGCAGCTGAGCCAGAGTCCTTCAGCCAGTGCGGAGATGCATCCCAGGGGCTGGACTTTCCCCTCCTGCCTCCTCCTGTTTGGTGGCTTTTGATGCAAATCAGGACTTTATGCTGCAGACTGTAGCTTCTAGGGTTTTGCTTGCCATCTGTCTCCAGGGCCCCAGCTAGCCCCGCTCAACCACACAGTCTGGAACCCAGACCTGAGTCAGACCCTTCCTCTGTCATTGCTCCCAGGAGAGGAACCAGACCTGTACTGCTCTGCCACAGGCTGGCTCCTGATCAGGCTCAAGTTGCAACCACCCAAACAGGCAGCAGGAAGAAGGATCTTCTTGAGTGGCCTACAGGAGCTGAAAACAAGGTTGTGTATCCACAGCTTTCCCATCTATAGGAGCTACACCAGCAAGTCACTTGGGTCCTCTGAAAAGGGTTGGACACCTACAGAAAACAGCCCTAATACCACCTCCACTCTGCATATGCATGCTTTATCTGTCCCCTGAGTCCCTTCTACCCAAAAGAAAACACAGAGACAGAACTGGAGGAAGGAAGGAGGCAGTCAGAATGACCCTAAGGTGAGTGTGTGGGCCCTGGTCTGACACACCTAGTGCTGTGTGACCCTGGGAAAATAAACTCAGCCTCTCTGGAAGGCTTGGTGCTGACATCTGTAGAGGGACAGTATGCTGCTGCTGTGTGTGGAAGGCTTGCTTCCCTCTCCATTCTCAGCCAGCACTGTCTATCTATCATCTCATAGTGACCCTGTTCTGTAGTAACCAGAAGAAGAAGCTGAGCAGAAACAGTTCTTAGGCCAGGTGAGTAACAACTTTTCACTGGATCCAGAGGAGACTGCTGCATTCCTGCAGGTGTTTCTTTTTTTTTTTCAGGGAAGCAGAAGTAATATCTTAAGCCAGAGCTGAGAAAAAATGGGTACCTCTTCTGAGATGCTCCCCTAGGGGAGCAGAGCTGAAGAAATGGATACTTCTGTAGTGATACTTAGTTTGTGTTTTAACCAATAAAGCTTGCCTGAAGATCAGAGTGCAGAGCTAAGCCCCTAGAGGTCAGGCAGTGGTGGCACAAACCTTTAATCCCAATCTCAGGAGACAGTGGCAGATGGATCTCTGTGAGTTGAAGGCCACTCAGGGATACACAAGATTGAATCTGTCTAAAAGAGAAACAGACCACACACAAAGGTGATCCCAGCACTTATGATCACATGTCTTTAATCCCAGCACAGGGAGGTGGAGACAGGAGTGATATAGCTGGGAGGAGAGAGAAATATAAGATGGGAAGAGACAGGATCTCAAGGCAGATTGAGGAGACAGTCTGAGGACAGGATTGCCCCTTTGGTTTGAACATTGGTAGAGGCAAAACATCTCTTTAGTGACTGGCAGCAATGTTCTGATCCTTTAGCTTTCATCCCCTAATATGTGACTCTGGATTTTATTAATTAAGAATAACTAGAATTTGTGCTATATACCTCTGCTGGGAAGCTCCCTTGGAAGGGTGGAGCAGAGCTCAGCAGTACCAGTACTCTCTAAGAGAGCTGCAGGATTTGCTACATCTGATGGGGAGACCATCCCTCACCATACCCCAGATTTAGGTATAGCCTGACTTCCCGACAAGTAGGATTCCTTTTTTTCTCACAGCTGTAGGTGTCAAGGACACCTCCCTTCACTGCTGTAGGTACAGCCTGACTCCCCGACAAGTCAGGATACTGTTCCCTCAGATCTGTAACACTTGCAAGTATAGCCTGACTTCCCAACAAGTCAGTGTACCTTTCCCTCTGGAGCTGAGGGATACTGTTCCCTCAGATCTGTAACATCTGCAGGTATAGTACAGCCTGACTTCCCAACAAGTCAGTGTACCTTTCCCTCTGGAGCTGAGGGATACTGTTCCCTTAGATCTGTAACACTTGCAGGTATAGCCTGACTTCCCAACAAGTCAGTGTACCTTTCCCTCTGGAGCTGAGGGATACTGTTCCCTCAGATCTGTAACATCTGCAGGTATAGCCTGACTTCCCAACAAGTCAGGATACTGTTCCCTCAGATCTATAACATCTGCAGGTATAGCCTGACTTCCCAACAAGTCAGGATACTGTTCCCTCAGATCTGTAACATCTGCAGGTATAGCCTGACTTCCCAACAAGTCAAGATACTGTTCCCTCAGATCTGTAACATCTGCAGGTATAGCCTGACTTCCCAACAAGTCAGTGTACCTTTCCCTCTGGAGCTGTAACACTTGTAATGTGTCTACCCGCTGAATGTGCCAGAAGCCATAGCCAGGTGTTCATATTCAGCCATCTGTCATGCCATGATGTCAGCAAGCCTCCACGAATAGCTAGGCCAAAACATCTGTGGTGTGTAACCCCATGGGGTCTAGGGAAGGGAAGTGTGGATGAAACATGTGGGAAGGAATCAGACTAGGCAAGGTAGGCACTGTCTAAGAGATCTGTACCAGCAAGGAAAGGGGCATTATGAGGGAGATCCAAAGAGCTCACACACTCCAAGGCTGGAGAGATCAGAAGAGAGGACCTGGCTGTGGCTTGCTTTCCTTCTTCAGGTGGATGCCTATGAAATGTCAGCAGGCTCTGAGCTCTGCTGTTTGAAAAGCCTTCCAGGTCCCTATTTTTCACCTCAGAGACATCTGATGTAGGAATAGGAGCATGGCCTTAATTTCCTTCCAAGCCATCTCCACTGCAGCATGTGTAGAGTGTTAGTGCCAGGGTAGCTTCCGCAACATGCACTGATGAGTTCCAGGAAGGTATCCTCAGTGGCTTAGCCTGTCAGTGGTATGTGGTAGCCAAATAGTGCCACTGACCAGATAACAAGTGCATTTTCCAAGCCCCCTGATATGCGTCATCACTCCTGCAAAAACTGTCACCAGTCTCCATTTGTGCGTACTATGGTTGGTTGGCCAGTCTGAAACCCTTGCTAGTCAGGAAAATACATGATTCCTGTGTGTGAGAGTTTGGAAGTGAAGCTAAATGGTGTGTATCTGTTGGATAGCAAATACAGGCATTGGGATCCATCCCCAGAAATCTTCCCCCATCTCTCTCTCTCTCTCTCTCTCTCTCTCTCTCTCTCTCTCTCTCACACACACACACACACACACACACACACACACACACACAGCCAATGAAGGTTTTTTACGGACAGAGAAAGAAAGTAAGAAAGAAAGTGAGTCAAGACAAAACAAAACACACTGTCAGCTTATCTACCCAAAGCCCAAATATCAGTGTGGGCGAGTTCCTTTCTCTGTAAACTCTGTGGACACATAATTGACATATGGGAAAGAATACTGCTCATAAGCACATGTCTTGCCAAATTGTCAAAACCCAATATTTTACATAAGTGACACCCAGAAGGAAAGACTGTCAACTGCCAGAGTTCCCTCCACCTCTCATTTCTCACTTCTGCCATGATATCCATGAGCTTGGTTCTCTTACAGGCCTTTAAAAGTCTTTTCTGGCTCCTACAAGGCTGTCAAAGATTCTAAAAAAAGAAAATAATAAGGCAGAGTACAATCAAGGTAGGCTGTAAGACCCCTGAGCAGAACTCCAGGTCTGTGGCCAAGTGGCACTTACCTTCCATAGGGCTCTCTTTGGGGAAAAAAGGGCGTAGACTCAAATATGGCTACTTCCTGCAGGCATGGGGCAGTGTGGGGAAGGAGAGAGCCCAGGTGTCCATGTTTAGCGAGAAGTGTGGCTGGAAAGGCATCTCATGAACTGTCATCCTGGAGAAGGCAGGCATCTGTTCCTTAGGGGAGATGAGAAGGCAGGTGTCTAGGAAAAAAAAAAAAACTTGTTATCGCTAAAGATGAGTGTGCCAGGATGAGGAGCAGGTAGGCCCTTCATTGTGGAATCCTGGAAAAATGGAGGGTGGAAGGTCTTCTCTCCTGGACAGACCAAGTGTCTTGAGTAGGTGCCCGCTTGAGCCTGGAGAGATGGTACCAGCATGGGTGTCCCAAGAGCTTGGCAGCCGAGGGTGTGGTGAGGATTACCGTGTGAGGTCCTGTCCATCGAGGTTCAAGAGACCTAGGAGTTAACTGTTTGATGAGTACTCTGTCCCCTGGGGAGAGCAGGGCAGGTTTAGGGACATTAGGATCCACTGGTGTGGTGGCAGGAAGACAACTGTCAGCGTGTGAACAGAGAAGGGACCTTAAAAGGGAGAGGTTGGGTAGGTACCCTCCCAGTGGAGGAGTTTGAACTGGGAGGTGATGGTTAAGGAGAAAGGGCCTGCCATAAAGCAGCTCAAAGGGGCTCAGGCCCATTGGGGAATGCTGGGTGGCCCTGAGGCGAGGGCCAAGATAACCTGAGTTCAATGGAAAGCTTGCTCAGTTGTTTGATGAGTCCCATTGTCCAGGAGATGTTGAGCTCCACCACATCTGCTGTTTCCCTGTAGACTGGAAATGCTTTTATCCACCCTGTAAAAGTGTCCACAAGTGTTAAGAGATAACGAAGTTTTTTATGAGTAGGCATATGGGTGAAATTAACCTGCCAATCTTTGCCCGGTTGGTGTCCACGAAGTTGGTGTATGTGGAGAGCTCCTTGTGGGTTGGCCTGGGCACACGTCTGGCAGGAGGAGTGAACCTGTAAAATAGAATCTTGGAGATGGGTGGGGTTAATAGGGAATCCAAGAAGCAGAACAAAGTTTTGGGGAAGTGGCTAAGGATATAATTGTCCTACAATAATGTAGGGCAGTGGCAGAATTTTAAGTGGGGAGGAATGGGTCCTGTCTACCCCCATAGCTGAAATTGGTGAGGGAAACTTAAGGCCCAAGTGAAAATAAAAATAATGGACTTACCCGCCACTTGTAGCATGACCCTAGGCTAGGAGAGGGTTACAGGATATACCAAGTCTGGGCAGTATCAGATGTTTGAAGGCTGGCAGAGTTTCACCTGCTGATGGTGATGAGGCCAGACCTCCATAGCATGGCATAGAGGACAAGCCTGCACAGGGGTATTGTGATTTCCAGTGTCCAGGTTGCTGGCAGATAGGGCACAACCTCGGAGCAGCTGTAGTGCAATATCGTACCATGTGACCATTTAGACCACCTTTGATAGAGCCCCGTGGTTGGCTTCCCATGTCCCCCTTCCTGTGACCTTAGGGCAGCTGCTAAGGCCTGGGCCTGTAGATTGTTGTAGCTTTGTCTGTTGGGAAGACACAGCTGATTCCTCTCGGGCATTAAAAACTTTAAAGGCCATATTCACCAATTCCCATATAGGAGTTTGGGGACCATCCTTAACTTTTTCTTTAACTCTTTCCTAATATCTGGTACTGACTGAGGAAACAGAATGATTAGTAGAAAAGGAACCTAGCTGCTTTTCTACTTGAGGGAGATTTGGAAGAGAAAAGGGAACATGGGAGGGGCTATCCCAGTGCGCAGAGGGGGTTCAGCAGTGGAGCAGTGAGGTAGGAGGGGAAGGGGAAGGTGGAAGTTGAACCTCCAAATTGGGAAAGCGAGGGGAAAGAAAGTAGCTCCATAGGAGGAGGTTGGGAAGTGTGGGCTTGAGGGAGTGGGGGAGGGGCCAGTGCCTCTGGCAGCATGGTGCTGAGAGAGATTGGCTACTAAGGGAAGGGAGGGGTGAAAGCACAGAGACCAAAACCATGGGCACATATATATTCAAAAATCTTTTTAAATTGAGCCTGTCTGATACAAATGAACAGAGCAGGCTCAATTAAAACAGATTTTTGTAAGAGGCTTACAGGGGAAAAAGCGGACCTGGCTTTGAACTGTATAACGCAAGCTCTTCGGTGACACAAAAATTCCCAATCAAGCCAAATCAAAACAAGCTGAATTAAGAAATATCCAGGTTTAGCTGGGCCATGGTGACGCACGCCTTTAATCCCAGAACTCGGGAGGCAGAGGCAGGCGGATCTTTGTGAGTTCGAGGCCAGCCTGGTCTACAAGAGCTAGTTCCAGGACAGGACACAAGGAACCAAAAGCTACGGAGAAACCCTGTCTCGAAAAATCCAAAAAAAAAAAAGAAAGAAAGAAATATCCAAGTTTAATAGGAGATCTGCGCTCTTGGGTGACCCCAAGGGGAGCTGCAGGAATACGACCCCCGGGAGGAAGAAAGTGAGACCAAGTGTTCCTCTTTCTGGAGATCACTTAAGTACCCTGGGGACCTGGCCTGCTGAGATTTGGAGTCCAGACCAGGCCTTGGGGCTGGGATAGATATGAGGGACTGGGGCCTACGCTCCCAACTTGACACTATGTGTGCCTATTATGCTTTAAGTATTTGAATGTGGTATTTAGCCAAACACCATCCACTCATGCATTCATGGTTTTATATTTTAAACTTGGAACCTTAAAAATCATCCAGCAAGCTGACATTCCAGATCCATTTATGGCACCCTCTCTGAGCCGCAGCCAGCAAGCTTGTTCTTCCACTGTCCTCCGAAGCTCTGGAATTGCTACCATCAGTCCAGAGTAGATCCTCTTGGTTCCAGAGCCCAGAGGTGTCTTCTGATCACTGGAAAATGACTAGATCACCAACAGTACAAGTCCCCTGCCTGTCACTCAAAAGTCACCTCCTCTTTGGTCAAGGACACCCCAATGATGGGTCCAGGTTTGGGATTCCTTCGGACTTACTCTTCACCTTTGTGGGTGCCACTGCCTCAGAATGGGACACATGTGAGGGGTCAGCACTTCTGCCTCTGAGATCCTGGGGCAAAATCTCTGCCGTTTGCTTCAGCTGTGGATTTTGGCAGCATGCAAGACAGGCACAGAGGTACAGGGACACTTGGTCGAGAACAGTGTACAAGGCCTGTCCTCGTGGGCAGTGACTTTGGCCACCTACTTGACCAGGATCTCTGACTCCTGATGGCAGGAAGCGCTGCTGGCTATAAAATGTCTCTGTGAGAAATGCAGTTGCTGATTGCGGGAGCAGACGCCCTTTCAACCTGACTAGGGCAGAGCAGATTTCTACATAGAGCCAGGCCGAGCACCAGGAAGTGAGTTGCTGTTTCTTCTTCAGATGCCTGATCATTTAGGTGAGCAGTCTAGAGCCCAGCAGTAGCTCCCACCCCATCAGGGCCTCATAGAACTGCTCCCAGAAGGAGGTCTCAACCCAGGATGGGGGCAAGAGCCAATCTCTGAAAACTACTGTTCTCTAAGCCTGCTTGATTGGAGAATTCTTTTCTTGCAGGTTGGCAAAGGGTTAAACTGTAGGTTACACAGTGGAGGCAGAACAGGAGGCTCTTGACTTGGGACCCTGCCTGGGCTGGCTACAGGGTGAGCCCCAATCACAAACCAAACCACCATCAAAAAGCAACAACAACAGAGGAAGATTCACATGACCTGGTTTTAAGTTGGTTAGATGCCTAGTCTAAAACTAGTAATCAGGACCGCACATTCTTGGCTAACAGATAGCTATACAGGTGGGTGGATTAGAAATGGGTGCACACTTGTCTGGTTAATTCTATTTTGTACAAAAGTGCTCATACTGAACAGTGAAGGAAAGATAGTTTTTCAGAAGGTGATGTGTCCCCATGGTGATCTTTGAGTGTGACTGGCTCCTGTGGCAGAGATGCCATTCCTAAGGGTGTATTGCATCATGTCATAAACAGCAGCCACAGACCTGCTGGCTGATGAGAAAGCAGGAGCCTCTAGGAACAGAGGGTGGCCTGTGACAAGCTGGGCTCTTGCTCTTACAACTGCAGGCAAGTGAGCTCTTCCAGCAACTCAAATGAACTGGGCAGTGTGTTCCTAGTCACCAGGCCTCAGAGGAGAGAACACCACATGGCCACACCCTGGCAGTGGTCTGGGAGAGGCTCAGCCACACAAACTTCTGAGCCCCAGCAACTAAGATGACAAGTGTGTATGTATCAAGTGAGTAAGAGTGTGGTCATTTACAGTGTGGCGCAGAAAACTAGTCACTCCACATGCCAAACCAAACATGAACCTCCACCTTGTTTCCGAGCAGACTGAGAATTAGCGCAAGATGGATCATAGTCCTACCTGAATTAATGTACAGAAGACAGCAAAACCCCTGACCACAGACCCACCTGGACAGGTGGAAACCAAGATGGGCACCATGGTGAGGGGGAAAGGAAAGCACCAGTATGGTACGGTGGAGCTCAGACCACATCATGACGTATCAACTGGTGGCACCCCTGACACCAGGACCTCTGATGGTTTCCCTGGCCCCTTCTGGTCCCCTGCTTCCAGCTGCTCAATTTCTACATACTCATTCTGGTCCAAAGCTCTGGTTGTCCTAGGTGGCTGACCTGCCTTGGCATGTACAGGCCCCACTTCTGTGCAGTCCTCGTCTGGTCACTTTCCACCTTTGTGCACAGCCAATCAACAGCCACTTCCTGGTAGTGTTGCTCAGTAGTGGAGTGCTTGCCAATAGCCACTTCCCAGCCAAGGTCATGGGAGGAACATTGGACTGGACAGGTTCTGTCACACACACACACACACACACACACACACACACACACACACACACGCAAAGGTTCTTCTTAGTCTTTGTTCCAGGAGCCGCAGGCTACTGATCCTGTGCTAAACACATGCCTCCCACCAGAAGTTTCCACAAGGCTACCAAGGCTAACAGCTGAGCAGGGAGCCCATCTGAGAATTTTGAAGTTAGCGGTAAATGTTAGTATTAGGGTAGAAGAGGAGTGTGGAAAGCTTCTGAGGCCTGACACTGTCTAGTTAGATCCTCAGGGGAACAGGCAGCCCAGCTTGGGGTCATTGCTGGACTAAATTCCCATGCATTGTGTGTGTGTTAGGAGGGGGGAGAGATAAGGACCGACAGATGACACTGTTAAGGAATCAGATGAAACGGTGGCCTGTGTTAAGCAGCCTGCATGGAGGAAGTTGTGGAGTGGTCTACTAAAACTGAAGAAGGGTGAGCAGAGAGTGCTGGGCACCTGAAGAAGGGAGGGAGATGCACAGTAGCTCTGAACCTGCAGCAGACATGATGCCCTTGTTGAATGTTTGCTGTGAGTCAGATCCATGAGACCCCTCCCTTTGCTCACCTAAAGATAGGCTTTGCCTTCCAAGTTCAATGGAAGGATTAGCTGAGGTCAAGGACAGAGTGGCCTGAGGCCAGGCTCTCCAACAGTCCAAACATGAGACTGTTTCAGATATAGAAGACAGCCCTGAGTCACTGGAGAGATGATCAGCAACTAAGAGCACTACTGCTCTTCCAGGGGACCTGACTGCAGTTCCCAGCACCCACATCAGGCAGCCCACAACTGCCTGTAACTTCAGCTCTGGGGGTGGATCCAATGTCCTCTTCTGTCCTTGTGGAAATCTCAATGCGTTGTGCTCTGAGACCCTATGTGCATGCCAAACTAGAAAATAAGAATGGAGAAAACTAGCATATGAAATGGGAGGAGAGGCAAACAAGACATCGTGACAAAGTACCCAGTCCAGTCATCCTGGGTATGGGGGGTGGTCATCCCAACCTTAGAGGAAGCCTGTGGAATGACCTGAGTGTTGAAGGGGACCTCTGAGGACAGGTGGTGGCAGAGGCTTGTACCTCATCATATAAAATTCCTGACTGTTGTTAGGAAATGAATGTTGTAACAGTAACAGTGAAAGGAGTCCAGCAGGGAAAGCATTGTGAAAAGGTTTCAAAGGACAAAGTCTGGTATTAGGGAGCAATATTTCCCATGAACTCCTGCTAACTTATGTTCATTTGAAGTAACCTGAGGATGTCGCCTTACTTACTGACCTAATATTGATGGTGGGCTTGCTAGTAACAGAGAAACCAATCCTGCCTGAGTCCAGATGTGACAGATGACAAGGGAAGCCAAAAACATGAGGGGCTTCATCCTGGAAGACTAAGAGGAGGAGCATGAGGGAGTAAGCATGGAATGAACACAGACCAAAGGTAAGTATGGGGGACAGGGTGTTCTGTTTTCCAGCCTGTGTCCATCTGTCTTTTGGGGGGGAATGATATATTTCTCAAACAAATCAGTGTGTGTGATGGTAATGGATGAGTACAAAGAAGATCCTAGGGGCACACAATTGAGACAGAAGAGGGTGACAGCTAGGGTATCCAATGCTGTGTAAGAAACATTCCCCAATGGTAGCAAACAACAAAATCCCTATACCTCTTTTTTCATTTAAGAAAAATACATATTTTTATTTTATGTATATGGGGTTTTCCCTTCTGTGTACCACATGTGTACATTGCTCTTGGAGGTCAGAGAGGGTGTTAAATCCCCTGGAACTGGAGTTACATATGTTTATGAGCAGCCATGTGGGTTCTGGAGATTGAATCCAGGTCCTCTGAAGGAGCAGACAGTGCTCTTGACACAGAGCGAGCCCCCACCATTAACTCTTAGGAGTTCTAAGGAAATGCAGGAAGAGCACAGTGGGAACAGTCTGGTTCTGCTATGCCTGGGACTTAACAGGGATCTAAAGGCAAAGGTCCTAGTGCTGTCTAAAAGCCCATTTACTCCCCTGGGGCTGGGCTGAGCTGTTGGGAGCTAGAGTGGACCAGGTACCAAGTAAGATCTTTCTGGGCAGCGAGAACACCAGGAATGGGAAAGAAGTGGCCTATTTGAACACCCATGGGAAAAATCGGTATTTTAGAATGAGGTTGCACAGGACCTGCATGTCATAGGTGAATTTCACCTTGAGTCTGAGGGGTCTGTGAATCCAGGAAGAGACTTGACCAGGTAGGTGTTTCTTTCTTTCTTTCTTTCTTTTTTTTTTTTTTTTTTGATTTTTCGAGACAGGGTTTCTCCTTAGCTTTTGGTTCCTGTCCTGGAACTAGCTCTTGTAGACGAGGCTGGCCTCGAACTCACAGAGATCCGCCTGCCTCTGCCTCCTGAGTGCTGGGATTAAAGGTGTGTGCCACCACTGCCTGGCTAAGATTGCCATTTTTACTATGTTAATTCTACTGACCTAATAGCAAGAGAGATTGTTCTATCTTCTGGTGTCTTCAATTTCTTTCTTCAAAGATGTAAAGTTCTTGCCGTACAAGCCTTCCACTTGTTTGGTTAGAGTTACTCTAAGATATTTTATGCTATTTGTGGCTATTGTGAAGGGTAATGTTTCTCTGTTTTCTTTCTAACCCCATTTATCATCTCTGTACAGGAGGGGTACTGATGTTTTTGAGTTTATCTTGTATCCTACTACATTACTGAAAATGTTTATTAGTTGTAGAAGTTCCTTGATAGAATTTTTTGGGTTACTTATGTAAACTATCATGTCATCAGCAAACAGTGAGAGTTTGACTTCTTTTTCAATTTGTATCCGCTTGATCTTCGTGTATTGTCTTATTGCTCTAGTTAGAACCTCAAGAACTATGTTGAATAGATACAGAGAGAGTGGACAACTTTGTGTTATTCATGATTTCAGTGGGATCACTGTGAGTTTCTCTCCATTTAGTTTGATGTCAGTTGTTGGCTTGCTGTATATTGCCTTTATTATGTTTAGGTATGTTCCTTGTATCCCTGCTTTCTCCAAGACCTTTATCATGAAGGGATGCTGTATTTTGTTGAAGGCTTTTTAAACATCTAATGAGGTGATCATGTGGTTTTTATTTTTCAGTTTGTTTATATGATGGATCACATTGACAGATTTTCATATGTTGAACCACCCCTCCATCTCTGTGATGAAGCTGACTTGATCATAGTGGATGATGGTTCTGATGTGTTCCTGGATTCAGTTTGCAAGTATTTTATTTAGTACTTTTGCATCAGTGTTCATGAGTGAGATTGGTCTGTATTAGTAATGCTTTTATGTGATTTGGGTATCAGAGTAATTGTAGCCTCTTAAAAAGAATTTGGCAATGTTACTTCTGTTTCAATTGTGTGAAACAATTGAGTAGTATTGGTTTTAGTTCTTTGAAAATCTTGTACAATTCTAAGCTGAAACCATCTGGTCCTGGGCAATTTTTTTTGGTTGGGAGACTTTTTATGACTGTTTCTATTTCTTTAACAGTAATAGGTATATTTACTTTGGTTATCTCATCCTGATTTAATTTTGGTAAGTGATATTTATCCAGAAAGTTGTCCATTTCTTTTAAGTTTTCCACTTTTGTGGAGTACAGATTTTCAAAATATGACCTGATGAGTCTTTGGATTTCTTCCCTGTTTATTGTTATGTCCCCCTTTTCATTTATGATTTTGTTAATTTGGATAATCTCTCTCTACTTTTTGGTTAGTTTGGATAAATTTTTGTCTACTTTGTTGATTTTTTTCAAAGAACTAACTCTTATTCTCACTGATTCTTTGTATTTTTTTTTGTTTCTGTTTTGCTGTTTCAGCTCTCAATTTGATTATTTCCTGCTGTCTTTTTCTTCTAGGTGACTTTGCTTCTTTTTGTTTCAGAGTTTATAAATGTTCTGTTAATTTACTAATGTGTGATTTTTCCACTTTCTTTATGAAGGCATTTAGTACTATGAACTTTCCTCTTAACACTGCTTTCATTGTGTCCCATCAATTTGGGTACATTGTATAGTTATTTTCATTGAATAATAATAATAAGATACATGGCATAATTCCAAATTTTCTCTCTGTTGAGGTTTGCTTTGTTACCAAGTATGTGGTCAATTTTTGAGAAGGTTCTGTGAGGTCCTAAGAAGAAGGTATATTCTTTTATGTTTGGATGGAATGTTCTATAGATATCTGTTAAGTCCATTTGAGCCATAACATCTGTTAGTTCCTTTATTTCTCTGTTAAATTTTCTTTCTGACATACCTACCCAGTGGTGTGAGTGGGGTGTAGAAGTTTCCCACTATTAGTGTGTGGTGTTTAATGTGTGATTTGAACTTTAGAAGTGTTTCTTTTACATATGAGGGTGCCCTTGTATTTGGAGCATAGATGTTCAGTACTGAGATTTCTTCTTGTGAATTTTTTCTATGACTATATGAAATGTCCTTCTTTGTCTCTTTCAATAGATTTTAGATTGAAGCCTATTTTGTTAGATACTATGATAGCTACACCAGCTTGTTTCTTAGGTCCATTGGATTGGAAATTTTTCCCAACCCTTATCTGAAGCATATCTATTTCTGAGGTTAAAGTGTGTTTCTTGTATGCAGCAGAATGGTGGATTCTATTTTCATATCCAATCTGTGAGTCTGTGTCTTTTTATAGGTGAGTGGGGTTCATTTATATTAAGGGATACAGGATATTAATGACCAGTGTTTGCTAGCTCTGGTTATTTTAGTTTTTGTTGCTGGTGATGTTATTTTGTCTGTTTTTCTCTTCTTTGGGATGTTCTGCTGTGAGGTCATCTATTGTCCATGTTTTTGCTGGTGTATCCAACTTCACCGTGTTGGAGTTTTCCTTCTAGTACTTTGTGTAGGGCTGGGTTAGTGGTATTGGATAAATCTGGATCTGTCATGGAACATCTTGTTTTGTCCTTCTATAGTGACTGAAAGTTTTGCTGGATATAGTAGTCTGGACATCTGTGGTCTCTTAATGTCTGCCTAAAGGACCTTGTGGCTTTCATTGTTTCCATTGAGAAGACACATGTAATTCTGATAGGTCTGCCTTCATATGTTACTTGTCCTTTTTCCTTTGTAGCTCTTAATATTCTTTATTCTGTATGTTTAGTGTTTTGATTATTATATGTGATGGGGACTTTTTTTAAAATCCACTCTCTTTGGTGTTCTGTAAGCTTCTTGTATCTTCACAGGCATATTTTTCTTTAGGTTAGGAAAGTTTTCTTTTATGATTTTGTTGAATACATTTTCTGTCATTTTGAGTTGGACTTCTCCTTCATCTATCCAAGTTATTCTTAGGTTTGGTATTTTCATGGTGTCCCAAATTTCCTGAGTATTTTGTGTTAAACCTTTGTTAGAATTAGTTTAGATTTTGTTTGCTTTGACTGATGAGTCTGTTTACTCTGTTGTATTTTCAGCACTTGAGATTCTCTCTTCCATCTCTTGTATTCTGCTATTTATGCTATAAAGATGGGTTCTGCAGTTTAACTAAGAAAACAAGCTCAAGATAAGGGTATGGGTGAGGATCTAGTGTAGTCTAGGCCATGTAGGTAGCCCAAAGATCACCAGGCTATTAATGACATCCATTCACACATTTCTGGGCATAAAACCAGTTATAGCCTATTGTTTTAAGGTCAATAGAAGTCCATAGTGGCCATGGGGAATCCTGATCTTCCAGTTCAATTGAAGGTTTGCTGTGGCTCCTGGCAGGAATGCTCCCCAATATGATGCCAACACTTCTAGGCCAACGAAACTTAAGGTTGTGAGAAGAGGAAGGAAAATTTTTTTTCCTAGGGAGTCACTAGGAATGTAATGAGTATACGTATTTCCTTTTCCATCCTGCCTTGCTTCCTGACCCATGGATCCTCACTATGAGAGAAACTGTACCATATACTGGATGCTGATTCAAAGCATATAACACCTTTTAGAGAACCTTGACCCAGAATCCCTTGCTTCTGCCACATAATTGATACTGGAACTATGTCTTCAAAAGATCACTCTATCTTTCATCAGGCCTGCTACTTTGGGATATTGGAGAACATGGTAAGACCAGTGGATTCTATGATCATGGGCTCACTGTCATGAACTACACTTTCTACCTCCCATTACCAGCCTATTATGCCTTAAGTCTGGTTATAGGTCTAGAGGCAGCTATTGGTGGGCCCTGAGGGAAATCAGTATTGTGTTGCCTGACATTTCCTTCAAAGAAAGTCAGAGCTGGTTTAGAAGACAATGAAGAAGAAATTTTCTCAATCACAGATGACAATGATAACATTTCAAGAGGGAATGAGGGTGGAGTGATTACCAACCCCAGGTGAGATTAACCCTTGAGTACCTGAGAGTTCACAGTTCTGAGCCCTAATATAGTCCTCCCACACAACCCCATCTCAAGTCACAGGATCCCATTCTTTACCAATTAATGTCCTTGCATTAACTGCAGACACTCTCTGAGGCTGGGACTTGTATTTGCTGTAGTTCAGCCAAACTTATAATGTGGGCTTCTCTTTGATTTTCTGTAACTTGAGGTATATGGCTGCTGGAAAGATTATCTTCCAGGGCACACTTGGAAACTTTTATACTGTTTCCTTTTATACTGGAGTCTGTCAATCTTATCAGTAAATTTCTTTTTAAAATTATTTTATTACTTAAAAAATACCAATCCAAATTCCCAATCCCTTCCCTTCTGCCACTCCCCTCCCACTCTTTCTACAGACCCTCCCACACCACCCCCTCCAATCCTAAGAGAGGGCTGTGCACCCTGATCTGTGGAAAGTCTAAGGCCCTCTCTACTACATCTAGGTTGAACAAGGTTTACATCCAAAGAGAATAGGGTCCCAAGAAGCCAGTACATGCCGAGGAGACAAATCCCAGTGTCACTATCAGTGGCCGCTCTGTCTGTCCCAATTGTCAACTTCCGTCAGAGTTGACTCCCAGTCCAACTGGAGTTGGTGAGCTACCATTAGCTCAAGCACACTGTCTCAGTGGATGAACCCGTCATTGTCTTGGATTCCTTGCTCATACTCTGACTCCTTCCACTCTTCAACTGGATTTTGGGATGTCAGTCCAGTGCACTGATGTGGGTCATTGCTTCTGTTTCCATCTATTGTTGGACAACGGTTCTATGGTGATATTTAAGATAATCATTAGTCTGATTACAGGGTAAGGCCAGTTCAGATGCCCTCTCCTCTACTGCTTAGGGTCTTAGCTGGGGTCATCACTGTGGGTTCTTTGGCATTATTCTAGAGCCAAGTTTCTTGCTAACACCATAATGGCTTCCTTAATCAAGATATCTCTTTCCTTGCTCTCTTATCTGTCCTTCCTCCATCTCAACTATCTTAGTCCCTCAAGTTCTCCTCAACCCCCCGTTTCCTCCCCTTTTTTCTATCCCCTGCCCCCAATGCTCCCAAATTTTTGTCTGTTTCCAATTTCCAGAATGGTCTATATATGTTTTTCTTTGTGTTCACCTTATTTCTTAGTTTCTCTAGGATCATGAACTATAGGCTCAGTGCCCCTTTTATTTATGCATAATATCCACTTATGACTAAGTACATACCATATACACTTTTGGGGGGTTTGGGTTACCTCACTCAGGATAGTGTTTTCTAATTCCATCCACTTGCATGCGAAATTGAAGATGTCATTATTTTTATCACTGAGTAGTACTCTAATGTGTAGATGTGCCACAATTTCTTTATCCATTCTTCTGTTGAGGGACATCTAGGTTGTTTCCAAGTTTTATCTATTACAAATAATGCTGCTGTGAACATACTTTAACAAATGCTTTTGTAGTATGATTGAGCATCTTTTGGGTATATTCCCAAGAGTGGTATTGCTGGATCCTGAGGTAGGTTGACTCCTAATTTTCTGAGAAACCACCACTCTGATTTCCAAAGTGGTAGCATGAGTTTGCATTCCCACGAACAATGGATGAGTGTTCCCCTTGCTGCTCCACATCCTCTTTAGCATAAGCTACCATTAGTGTTTTTTATCTTAGCCATTCTGACAGGAGTGAGATGGTATCTCAGAGTTGTTTTGATTTGCATTTTCCTGATAGCTAAGGAAGTTGAACATGCCCTTAAGTATCTTTTGGCCATTTGAAATTCTTCTGTTGAGAATTCTCTGTTTACTTCAGGACACCACTTTTTAATTGGGTTATTTAGAATTTTAATGTCTACTTTCTTGAGTATTTTATAAATTTTGGAGATCAGTCTTTTGTCTGATGTGGGGTTGGTAAAATTTTTTCCCATTCAGCAGACTTCCTTTTTGTCTTGTTGACTGTTTCCTTTGCTTTACAGAAGCTCCTCAGTTTCAGGAGGTCCCATTTATTTACTGATGCTCTTATTGTCTGTGCTACTGAGGTTATATTTAGGAAGTGGTCTCCTGTGTCCATGCATTGAACGACTCTATCAGGTTCAGTGTGTTTGGAGTTATATTGAGGCCTCTAATCCATTTGGACTTGAGTTTTGTGCATGGTGATAGATATGGATCTATTTTCATTCTTCTACAGGTTGACAACCAGTTATGCCAGCACCATTTGTTAATGATGCTTTTTTCCATTGTATAATTTTTGATTCTTTGTCAAAAATCAGGTGTTCATAGGTGTGTGAATTAATATCCACTTCTTCAATTCTATTCCATTGGTCAGCATCTCCGTTTTTATGCCAAACCCTAGCTGTTTTGATTACTGTAGCTCTGTAATAGAGCTTGATGTCAGGGATGGTAATGCCTATGGCAGTTCATTTATTGTACAGATTTTTGGCTATCCTGGTTTATTTGTTTTTCCATATGAAGTTGATTATTGTTCTCTCAAGGTCTGTGAAGAATTGTGTTGGGATTTTGATAGGAATTGCATTGAATATATAGGTTGCTTTTGGTAAAATTCCCATTTTTACTATGTTAATCTTTCCTATCCAAGAGCATGAGAGATCTTTCCATTTTCTGGTATCTTATTCTTCAATATCTTTCCTCAAAGACTTAAAGTTTTTTTTTTCAATAGGTCTGTCACATCCTTTGTTAGTGTTAACCCAAGATATTTTATGTGATTTGTGGCTATTGTGAAAGGTGATGTTTCTCTGATTTTCCTCTCTGCTTCTCTATCCTTTGTATATAGAAGGGCTACTGATTTTTTTGAGTTGATCTTGTATCCTGCCACTTCACTGAAGTTATTTATCAGCTGTAGGAGTTCTCTGGTAGAGTTTTTGGGGTAACTTATATACACTGTCATATCATCTGCAAATAACAAAAGTTTGACCTCTTTATTTCCAATTTGAATCCTTGATCTCTTTATGTTATCTTATTGCTATTGCTAAAGCTTGAAGAACTATGTTAAAGAGATGTGGACAGAGTGGACAGCCTTGTCTTGTTCCTGATTTTAGTGGGATGGCTTTGAATTTCTTTCCATTTAATTTAATGTTGGCTGTCGGCTTGCTGTATATTGCTTTTATTATATTTAGATATGATTTTTTATCCCTAATCTCTCCAAGACCTTTATCATGAAGGGGTGTTGAATTTTGTCAAATGCTTTTTCAGCATCTAATGAAGTGATCATATCATTTTTTCTTTCAGTTTATTTATATGATGGATTACATTGATAGATTTTCATATGTTGAACCAGCCCTGCATCTCTGAGATGAAGTCTAATTGATCATGATGGATGATTTTTTTTATGTGTTCTTGGATTTGGTTTGCCAGTATTTTATTGAGAATTTTTGCATCAATGTTCATGAGTGAGATTGGTTTATAATTCTCTTTCTTGGTTGAGTCTTTGTGCAGTTTTGTTATCAGGGTAACTGTAGCTTCATAAAACGAGTTTGGCAATGACACTTCTGATTCTATTATGTGGAACACTTTGAGGAGTATAGATATTAGCTCTGCACTAAAACCATCTGGCCCTGGGCTTTTTTGGTTGAGAGGTTTTTGATGACAGCTTCTATTTCCTCGTGACTTATAGGTCTATTTAAATTTCTCACCTGGTCTTGATTTAATTTGGGTATATGGTATCTATCTAAAAAATTGTCCATTTCTTTTACATTTTCTAATTTTGTGGAGTACAGGTTTTTCAGTAGAACCTAATGATTCTCTGAATTTTTCAGTGTCTATTGCTATGTCCCCCTTTTCATTTCTGATTTTATTAATTTGGGTGTTCTCTCTTTGCCGTTTGATTAGTTTGGATATGAATTTGTCAATCTTGTTGATTTTCTCAAAGAACCAGCTCTTTGTTTCATTGATTTTTGTATGGTTTTCTGTGTTTTTATGATGTTGATTTCAGCCCTCAGTTTGATTATTTTCAATCCTTTACTCCCCCTGGGTAAGTCTGCTTCTTTTTTTTTCTAGATTTAGTCATGCTGTTAGGTCACTGATGTGAGCTTTCTCCATTTCCTTTATGTGGGCACTTAGTGCTATGAACTTTCCTCTTAGCACTGCTTTTATAGTGTCCCATAAGTTTGCATATGTAGTTCCTTCATTTTCATTGAATTCAAGGAAGGTTTTAATTTCTTTCTTTATTTCTTCCTCAACCCAGGAGCAGTTCAGTAGTTGACTGTTTAGTTTCCATAAGTTTGTAGGCTTTCTGGGAGTAGTGTTGTTGAATTCTAACTTTATTCCATGGTGATGTGATAAGAAACAGTGGATTACTCCATTTTTTTTTGTATCTGTGGATGTTTGCTTTGTTATCGAGAATGTGATCAATTTTAGAGAAGGTTCCATGAGGTGCTGAGAAGAAAGATGTCAGTTAAGTCCATTTTATTCATTACATCTGTTAGTTCTCTTATTTCTCTGTTAAGTTTCTGTTTGTTTGACCTGTCCATTGTCAGAAAAGGAGTGTTGAAATCTCCTGCAATTAATGTGGGGGTTTGATATGTGATTTAAGTTTTAGTAATGTTTCTTTTACATATGTGGGTGCTCTTGTATTTGGGGCGTAGATATTCAGGATTGAGACTTCATCTTGATGAATTATTCCTGTTAGGAATCTAAAGTGTCATTCTCCATCTCTTCTGGTTAATTGTAGTTTAAAATCTATTTTTTTTAGATATTAGGATAGCCACACCCACGTGTTTCTTAGATCCATTTGATTGGAAAACCTTTTCCCAAGCCTGTACTCTGAGGTACTGTCTGTCTTTAAGGTTGAGGTGTGTTTCTTGTAAACAGCAGAATGTTGGATCCTGTTTTCTTTTTCTTTCTTTCTTTTTTTTTTTGACACATGAAGTTGTTTAATTAGGTTGTCAGCAATTTAGAAAACCAGTTTGTGAGGATACATCCCGTTGGTCAGACAGAACTGAGAGCGCAGGTAACCCTGCAGCTGAGGGACAGCTTTGATCTTTGGCAGAATCTGTGAGTCCACCACTTTCTGATCAGCCTTGCGCTGCTCTGTAATCTCATATTTCTCCTTCTCTGTGTCAAAGATCTCGCCCTCCTGATGCCTGGGCTTACGCAGCTGCTTTTTCTTGAAGTAAGCATCAGTCAGGTGTTTGGGGATTTTAACTGTGCTGATATCAACTTTTGTAGAGGTGGCAATGACATACTTCTGATGTGTTCTTCTCAAAGGAACTCTGTTGCGGGCAAGAGGTCCTGTCACAAGCAGTAAACCACTGCCCAGTTGCTTCAGGAAAACCACTCTCTTGCCCCTGTGGCGCCCGGTAAGGATGATGAGGACAGTCCCAGGAGTGATGCTGGCGCGCAGGCGTCTCACATGCTGACTGAAGGGCTTTTTGCCATGGCTCAGCAGCTTCCGAGGCACATCTTCAGTAGGATAATACCTGGGCATTTTTTGAAGCTTAACCACCCGGGTACCACCATTCTTGTCACCACCAACTGGTTTTGTGACAGTGGCAAGGACCTTTTCCTTTTTCTTCTTCTTTTCAACCTTGGTTTTTGCAGCTGTGTATTTCCTTTTGTACATGGCCTTTCTGGAATACATAGCAGATCGGGAGTACCTGCCAATTCCTCTAACAAGGACTGGATTTCGGCTGCAATGGGGCTTCCCCTTCTTGAGCTTTCTAGTCTTAGGGTCACCCTTTTTGGCTGCACCAGCGGCAGGGGCATCACCGCCAGCCTTCTTGGCTGCAGGTTTCTTCTCTTTTGTATCAGGTTTCTCGCCTTTTTCACCTGCCATCTTGCAAGAACTGGATCCTGTTTTCTTATCCATGCTCTTAGCCTGTGTTTTTTCATAGGTGAGTTGAGACCATTGATATTAAGCGCTATTAATGACCAGTGGTTGTTAACTCCGGTTATCTTTCGGTGGTGGTGTTTGTGTGTTTCCCTTCTTTGGGTTATGCTGGTGGGGGGGGGGTTATCAGATGTCTGTGTTATTGTAGGTGTAGTTAGCTTCCTTGGGTTGAGGTTTTCCTTCTAGTACTTTCTGTAAGGCTGGGTTTTGTGGACACGTATTGTTTAAATCTGTTTTTGTCATTGAATATTTTGTTTTCTTCAAAACAATGAATGAAAACTTTGCTGGTATAGTAGTCTGGGCTTGCATCCATGGTCTCTTAGAGTCTGCTGCACATCTATCCAGGACCTTCTGGCTTTCATGGTTTCCATCGAGAAGTCAGGTGTAATTCTGATAGGTTTACCTTTATATGTTACTTGAACTTTTTCCTTTGTAGCTCTTAATATTCTTTGTTCTGTGTTTTGTGTTTTGATTATTATATGGTGAGGGGATTTTTTTTGATCCAGTCTATTTGGCATTCTGTAAGCTTTTGTATTCATAGGGATATCCTTCTGTAGGTTGGGAAAGTTCTCTTCTATAATTTTGTTGAATATATTTTCTGTGCCTTTGAGCTGGAGTTCTTCTTCTTCTTCTTCTTCTTCTTCTTCTTCTTCTTCTATACCTATTATTTTTAGGTTTGGTCTTTTCATAGTGTCCCAGATTTCCTGACTGTTTTGTGTTAAGAATTTGTTGGATTTAGTGTTTTCTTTGTCCAATGAATCTATTTCCTCAATAGTATCTTCAGTGCCTGAGATTCTTTCTTCTATCTCTTGCTGGTTATACTTGTCTCTGTGGTTCCTGTTTGTTTATCCAGATTTTCCATTTCCCAAGTTTTATTGGTTTGTGTTTTCTCTATTACATCTATTTCAATCTTCAAGTTTTGAACTGTTTCCTTCACCTGGTTGATTGCTTTTTCTTGATTTTCTTTGAGGGATTTATCCATTTCTTCCAGCTTTCTGTTTGTCTTCTTCTTTATTTCTTTAAGGGAGTTTTTCACTTCTTCTTTAAAGGTCTCTATCATTTTCATAAAGTTATGTTTAAAGTCATTTTCTTCTACATCTTCTGGGTTAGGATGATCCAGCCTTCCTGTTTTGTTTCCACAGGGTTCTGGTGTTGCTATGTTGTGTTTTAGGATGTTGGAGAAATTCTTACATTGGCGCCTACCCATCCCTTCTTTCAAATGAGGGCAGTAGTGTCTTGGCTTCTTGGTCCAATCTTTGCTGTGGCTCTCTCTTAGGTCCAGTCAGTATTGAAGCTGACTCTTAGGTCCACTCTGGATTGGTGCCAGTTGTGTCACAGGGTTCTACGGAGCTTGCAGGGTTGGGAGTGGGTTGGGGGCCAGGTGGATTGAGGGCTAGCAGGAAAGCTCCCTGCTAGCAGCTCTTATGTCCACCAAGTATTGGCTCAGGATGTATTGCTCACAGGGAATGATGAGTTGGGGTTGGGGTGGATTGAGGGCTAACAGGCAAGCACCCTTGCTGGGGACTAGGAATATCAAAGTACCTGGAGAGGGGCTCCTAGCTTTTCTCCCACCTGGAGTTCTTAGGGAGTGTGGGGTCCGGGGTCACAGGGCTGCTGCTTACTTACCTTTTGTGTCCCCAAGTATTGGCACAGGATGTGTGACCAGGTTCCATGGAGCTCGCAGGGCTCAAATATAATTTCTAAACCCCAATAGTAATAGTATTTGGAGCAACTCCCCTGTTCTCTAGTATGTCCTGCTCCCTTGTGTTTGACTGGCCAGCTTGAAGGTTTTGATGAGAACCCCTTTCCTGGCATTGCAGGTCAGCTCTGGCTTCACTGGGTCCACTAGCAAAAGCAGCATCACAATTGCCTCCTTGAGATATAAAGTACCATGTGACAAGGTAGAAGTACTTTGGCTTTGGTGAGATCTGTGAATCCAAAGCTACTTCCTCCTGTCCAAAGAATGGAAGCTGAGTTCTAATTTATGCTGGAATTAGGAAATGTGATCTGCCTTAAATATTAGATCCTTACATATTATTTTGTCTCCTCCCTTACACATTAATGTAATTGAGCCCATCAATGCCCTCCCCAGAATGCCTCTACTCAGAAAAGTGGATTCATTTGAAAACACAATAACTCATGGGAAAAATAATTGCCCCATTAATGAGACACTGGACTTACACTTCTTAGGGAGTCCTCTCTATATGTGGCAGTTTCTACATCATAGTCAAGCCTGCTTGCTTCCTGATTTCCAACTCAAACAAGAAAAATAAGGCATAGCTTTTCCTTTTGCCATTCCAATTCTCTTATTCTTTTTTTTCTTTTTGGTTGTTCATGACAGGGTTTCTCTGTGTAACAATACTCATTGCCCTAAAACTCACTTTGCACACCAAGCTGGTCTCAAATGCACTGAGATCAGCCTGCCTCTGCCTCCACAGTACTGGGATTAAAGACGTGCCACCACAATGGGCTCTCACTCTTTTTTCATCTTCAAATATTGGAGCAATTCTTTGCATGCTTGGATGACCTGCTAAACTGCCTGACTGTTTCTCTGAAACACACACATATACACTCACACAAGCACTGCAAAATCACTAATACCAGTCTTAGCATCAGCATTTCCTCATGAGGGAGTAGGAGTGTCCTGAGCCTTCCTCTGAAGATGCTGATGGAAACTGGAGTTGGTCCTTAGTCTGTGGTGAAGGTTTAGAGAGACACAGAGGACAAGGGTGAAGAACAGCACAAAGCCTGTGCAGATGACATCATGACCCTCTGACATGCTGTGATTTCTACATGAGGAGCTTGCTGTAAGGATCCACAGCTCAGATGCTTCCTTTGCAGGACTGAGCCAGCCAACTTCAGGACTCGGGGGACATCCTCAGGGAGCCTGGCATGTATGTTTAGTATAAATCATGTTATGTGATTATGGCCCCTGTATGCACAGATATGTTCATACAGGGCCATAGTTTAATAAGGCTCTGTTTCATCTGGAAACAATCTGTTCAGAGTATGTAGGTTGTGCTTTAAACGCATGGGTCATACAACTCTTGCTCTCTCCTCTCAGTGCTCTCAAGGTTGTGGGAACACAGGACTAAGGATGAGTGGTGTTCCCTTCCTGAATCTGGCTCACATAAAATAAGCACAGGACTTTGTATATTCCACATGCAAAATTGCTTTTTCCAAGTTGAGGCTAGGGGAGTTACTGGATAAACATGACTACACGAGGATACCTTGTCATTGTTAGGTGATGACAGCAGAATTCTTCATGACAGCCAGTAATGCATGTGCCTCACCTGCCCAAGGCTTGGCAGGACACCCCCATTGGGACAGGATAGGCCTTCTAGAAAGGGGGCCACAGTCACTCAGTTGCCACTGAGATGATTCCTGTTGCTTTGTATTTGCTGAAGATTTCCTGGTTAATATAGGGCAAGAGACCCTCAATGAGCAAATGCATTGATTATTTCTGGTTACTTTTGGAACTGGTTGACTGTGTACAGATCTGTGTTTATGATTATTAGTTAGCTGTTTCATAGTGCAAGAATCCTAAACTCTAGTCAGATGAAAAGAAGATTCTGACTTAAGTAGATTTTATGTGTGACAAGTATGAACATGGATTCTGTGCTCAACTGGCCATTGGGACATAGTGTTTTGTACCTACAGTTACATCCTGACCAGTTCCTGAAACCTTTCCAATTATAATTTGGGTTTTGTGTGTATGTACATGCACATGTGTGTGTGTGCGAGCACGTGTGTTGCCTAGTTGCCTATGTCTTCATTTCTGGGTGTACTTCATGAGACCAGAATTCTACTTCATGATTCTCTTCTCATTGGCCTTCCAGTGTGATTTTTGGGAACCAATCTCTCCCCGATTCTGGAGCTCATCAGCTCTTTTAGACTCCTTCCTGAGAATCTCAAGAGTAGGGATTACCACTGTGTGCTAGCGCTGCTGACATTATATGCTGGTACTGGGACACAAATCTATGTCCCACTATTGTCTGACAAGTACTCTGCCAACTGAGGAATCCCCCTAACACAATCCCTAGTTCCGGTTTCTTAGTCACAGTGTTCGCCATGAATGTCATTCTTTGTGTATCTCATGAACTGGATGTTCTTCAGAATGTGGAAGTCCACATCTCATTCACCAGACTAGAGGTTAAGTGGTGTCTGTCCATCTGTGTTGATGTGACTTTGTCTGTTCCCTGAAAAAGATGATGACCCAAGATGAAGAACAAAGAAGTTCTCTGCCTGTTGGCCAGAACTCTCACCATAATGCTGGAAGTAACTCTTGTAGACCAGACTGGCCTCGAACTTATGGATATCCACCTTCCTCTGCCTCCTGAGTGCTGGGATTAAAGGCATGGGTCACCACCTCCCAGCCTAGGGATTATTTTAAAGCTGATGCTGGATGGTACAGTTCAGAGAAACCTCCATTTCCAACCCCTCTCTATGAAATTTGTAAAATGGTTTCAGGAAATACCTTAGTCAGAGAGTGTTGCTCCAGTATGCTACAGTATCTGATATAGATTTGTAGCACGGGACAGATGGAAGAGGGAAGCCAATATCTGTAATGTCAGCAGTTGGTAGTAGAGGCAGAATGAGCAGATGTTTGAGGTCACTCTGAGACACATAGGGCCTTCATTGAACTTCAGAATGGCCACTAGCCCCGCCTCAAAGAATCAAAATTCAAAATACTTTTAGACACACCAATCACTCCACAAAAGTCCAATTGATTCTTTATAATTCTTTCTCCATTTTATCTCTCTCCTGTCTTTCTCCCCCCATGTGTGTGTGTGTGTATCTGTGATTCTTCGTATATGTATATGGGTACACGTGTCTGTGTACACATACATTCCTTTAGTGTATATGCATGTGGAAGCCACAGCGAAACCTCATATTCACCTTGTTTATGTGACACAGGTCACTCATTCACATCAGGTCTCAGTGATTCTGCTAGGCTGGTGGCATTGACAGTGAGTAATCAGCAGATGGCTGCCTCGCCAGTGGTGGGATTCCAAGCATATGTCACCATTCCTGTTTGTCAATGGAGAGGGGGAAGACAGGAAGTCAGAACTCATGCTTGCCTACCAAGCAGTGAATGGACATCACTTTTTCAAGCTTCCTTTGCTTTTTTAGGAGAGGGTTTCTCTGTATAACAGCTCTTGCTATCATGGAACTCCCTTTGTGAACAAGGCCAATCTTAATCTCACAAAGATACTCCTGTCTCTGCCTCCTGAGTGTGCTTCCTTTGCTTTGGTTTTCATGTTTCCCCTAGTTGCTCTGATGTCTTTTTGTGTCTCTGAATTTCCTGAGGCAGATCTGTGCTGATGGCTGGACAGATGAAGCAGGGACATCTGAACTGAAGGCACCTTCTTAAGCCTCTTTTTTCTTGATCTATAAATGTTTTCAAATATGGTTGTAGCTTTACATCTCTTAATGTTTCCTTTTCATTTGGCCATCCCAGACACAGTCTGGTTTCTTCCCACCAATGAGAGCCCTGGGATCATGCAACCCTGAGCGCAGAGGACCTTACTAGCTACTTTCTAGACTACTTATGCCAATGCAGTCAAGAAGCATCAGGTGTCCCTGTAGCCAAGCTGCAGACATGACATGTCTGTGTGCTTCAGACACAGCTACCAATAAGACATAGGTGCCCTGAATCACAGGCTGCTACAAGAGTCAATGCCAAAGCTTTTGTGTGGAATAGTTCTGAAAAATACCTGCCATGGTGAAATCAAACAGGATTAAAAAATCCTGACTGAGAAGTTATTCTGAAATATTTCAATTTACTTGGGACTGGATATCATAGGTTTATATCAACGTTAAGAGATGGATCAGGATAAAAATCAAATGAACCTTTAATAACATACATAATAATAAAATAACAATCAGAGAAATTTCTGTGTCAGGCTTGGAAAACTTTGTTTCAACTCTGGAGAGTGGAACATAATGTCAACATCCAGCGAAAAGTAGCCATAGGATCCATAGTACTGAGACAATGTGGAAAAGGGTTTCACACAAAGCTATGAGCTAACATTCTGTTGTGGTCCCAAAGAGGCAGCTTACAACAGGTTATCCTGCTGCTCTTCACAGATTCAAGTGACACGAGATTTTCAGCAGACTTATCTGAAGAAACAAAAAGGAAGTTGAAAACACAGGAGCTTTTAGCTAGAATGCTGTGAACAAAATCACAGTTATTGCAAGTTGAGAAATAGTTCCTGAACATAAGAACAATCATTTATGAAAGATGAAACCTTCACCCATGTTTTTTCTCTTCCCTTTTCTTTCTTTTTTTTTTTTTTTTGTTAATTAGCCTTTTTATTGTTTTTTTAATTTTTTTTTAAATTGAAGGTCCCTTACTGGTCCTGTTTTCATGAGTGGCTGAGAACAAGGGGAAGGGGAGGGCAACCAGCTGGCAAGGGAGGATCATTTCCACATTTCATTTACACACAGAATTAAACAGACAAGCACAGAGTCACTATTGTGGTTAGAAGCTGGCAGCATGGGATGGGGGGGATGAGGAATAAGGGTGTCATTAAAAATATAGCTCAGGCTCCACCAAAACTGGGTAGCTGGGTGACTTGGTCTGCTTCAACCCAAGAGGAATCAGAAGCTCAAAAGCAGTTTGGAAAGGCCAAAACCATCAGGGTGGAGGGAGAAGGATGGTCCAGGGGATGGGGGGACATTTGGCAACTGGGGGGAAGGGATTACCCTCACCCTGCTGGGATCCCCCAGCCCCGTCTGACAGGAAAGGGGCAGCCTGAAACACCCATGAGCAGGTCTGGAGCTGCTAGATGCTCCAGGCAGGGGGCTGGAGGTGGCTCACAAAGGCTTGCCCTCCAGGGAGATGACAGCACTGGCACCTAGTTTCTCTGCCAGGGTGTAGTGGTCCTTGACCTCCTCGTAACAGTTTGCTTGGAATTGATGCATGATTCCTGTCAGCTTCTTCTTGATGGCATCCTTGTAGCTGGCGTAGATCATTTTGCTCTTAAGGGATGCACTCTCAGTGGCCCAGAAGAGGAACACCAGGTCCTCCTTCTTGCTCTCCTTGGTCTCATAGGTGGCATCATAGAGAGCTTAGCGGCAGTCCTTGTCTGTCAGCATCTTGACAAAAGTGGTGTAGGGATCGTCCACAGTCTGCCCCACATCTCCTACCAGGATCTCCTTGCCCTCCTCCAGGATGAGGTTCTTCTTGTCCTCACTCAGGCAGAAGAGCACCGCCTTCTTGCGTTTCTTCACTTCTTCTGGTGTTGAAGACTTGTGCACTTTCATGTCATTGAACACCTTGATGACACCATTAGAGACAGCCACACCAGAGGCCATGTTTCCGGAAGTGAAAGGGAGACAGGGAGAGCTAGAGAAGAACTGAGCCATTGCAGCTGCTACCGGGATCTGACTCTCTTCCCTTTTCTTCATGACTCCCAGCTGTTGTGTGTGTCTGGGCTCATATGTGTCTTCTGGAGCACTGCCAGTGTTCACTCCTGTGTGAGTAGGAGGGGTTCTCAAGTGTCACACTTACTTTGCTTCCTGAGACATTCTCCTTGAACTGGTAAATTGTCAAGAACTCTAGACGATCTGTACAAGGATGAAAAGGGGACTTCTCCCTTCCATTTCTATAGAGGTAGGATGATATCCTCACACTGGCATGCAAGGCTTTTATGTGGCAGCTGGTTCTGAGTTCATGCTTTCATGTTTGAAGACCAACCACTTGGTGGAGTAAATCATTCCTGTCACTAGGAGGGCAATTTGATGGTTACATTCTCATCTTATGATATCTCTCAGGAGCTATCGTCAACAGAACAAATGAACAATTGACCCTGTGTGGTGGTTGATCCCCTGTTGTAGCTCTCTATGGGAAGCAAGAAAAGTTCATGGTTGAATGTGTTCATGAGTGCCTGCAAAGGTTATTATCCATTTCCTGCCATGGTGAGCAGCCTGGGGAGTCAGGAAGTTTGGCCAAAAACAAAAAATCATTGTTTCTTGACTTGTGTGAAGATGAGCAGTGTGGATTTGCTGTCTGAAAGGGGCAGAGAAGTAACCACATGCTTTTCTGAGGTAAGACAGTAGGGCAGATGAGGCTGGTGCCTTCAAGTCTTTGAAAGGAAGTGGCCTGGCTTTATTGGAGGGTGTCCCTCAAGGATTCTATGACCTTGTCTATTAGAAACAGGTTTCTTTCACATTGTCCCTGGCTAGACAACCTTTGCTTGAGGAGAGCTAACCAGACATGTGTGTCACAGTCTAACCTTCCATGGTGCTCAGCCTGAATTCTCTGGCCACCTGCCCACTTGCCTCCCATTCAGCTTCACCATGACAGGAAACAGATCATGATGTTAGAGTCACACAGTTTGCTATTCCCCCTGCTTTCCAAGGCCTCATGAGAAAGCTTTGAAAATCACCCTTTGCTTGTTTAGATGGCTTTCTCAACAAGAGGAGCTGATTGACGGGGCACTTCCTAAATTACATCGTGTCCTGCGCTGGTCCAGGACTTATGGTCACATTGACTGCTGTGTCTATTATAGTCAGGGGTTGGAAGACACTAAAGTTGAATGTCCCACGTCTTTCAGCAAGTTGGCACAGAGGCTGTGGCATGGCTTGGTTGACAGGTTGCCACTGTGGTCAGACTTCCATTGTCACATAAGGCAGACCACTGATGGTTTTGTGTGTTCTGTCTCCCAATGAGAATTGAGAGGTGTGCCTGTTACTTGTTCTTTTTCTGAGACTATCTAGCTTATTCTGATCTTGTGAGGTGATATCAAATATCCAACTGGGTGCAGAGAGCCAAACAGTGCTCTTCTAGGTGAGGGGCTCCACAAAAGAAACTTCTTTGTAGATAAAATTGGAGTACAAGGGTCTCTTCTGTCTTCCAGACATCTTTATGGAAGTTCAGGTTTGCAATTTTCAAGAGAAACAGTGGTGCCATCTGCTCTCTGAAAATGCAAGGAGAGCAGAAGGGTAGGGACATCAACAGTCAGAGCTCAGGAGATACTACCCAAGAGTTTCCTCTACTTATCCTAGTTAATATGTGGCTTAGTTTGAATGAGAATGGACCCCATGCATGAACATATTTGCATATGAAACAGAAGGTGCCAGTAGGGGGCTGTAGTGAGGAGCTGTGGGCTGTATCCCTCCACCGGGATAGCTTTACACCCGAAATAATTACATGGAAACTGTATTCTTTTAAACACTGCCTGGCCCATTAGTTCCAGCCTCTTATTGGCTAACTCTCACATCTCAATTAACTCATTTTTAATAATCTGTGTAGCCTCACGAGGTGTGGCTTACCAGGAAAGATCTTAACCTGTGTCTGTGTCAGGTGGGAGAATCATGGCGACTGCCTGATTCCGCTTTCTTTCTCCCAAAATTCTGTTCAGTCTACTCCACCTACCTAATTTTCTGTCCTATTAAAGGACCAAGGCAGTCTCTTTATTTAACCAATGAAATTAACACAAAACAGAAGACTCTCCCCCATCAGGGGGCCACAGAGCTTTAAGGTTTCTAAAACCAAACCCATTCCAAGTAATCTCCCTCCCCCCTCCTCTTGCTTGAGAATCAGTGTCAGCTATCACCTCCAGCTTCAATGCCATGACTTGTTGCTAGATTCCTATCAGGATGGTCATGTGCTGTCCCCCATCTGTAACTGGGACCCCTAAATAACATGCTTTCACCCATGATGGCCTTGGCCACAGTGATTTGTCAAGGCAATAGAGTAGAAACAGCAGGAATGGACAAATTCAGTAAATGAATGCTAGAAGAGATATCTGTCTGCATCAAGTTTCTATCTCAAAGGCCCTAGGGTATCTGGCAAATGATTCATGACACAGGTAGACAACTGTTAAGCCCTCCACTGCACCATCAACACCAGTAGAGTTTGGCATTGTAGGCTGCCATAGAGACTTGTGTGTGCAAGCTGTCCTCAGTGGTGGCCAAGGAAGTATATTGCAATTTGCTAAGCAGACACAACACCCACATTCAGAAAGACCAATGCCAGCATTCTCAGCAGACATAAGAAAGCCCAATTCATTGATGGATTCCATCAACACCAGGCTTCAGAAACTCATCTTCCACACAGAGACACTCAGAAAATCAAACTAATTCATCTAAATCAGTGCTTTTCAACCTGTGGGTCTCAGACTCTTTGGGGGTCACATGAGCCTTTCACAGGCTCACCTAAGATCATCAGAAAACACAGACATGTTCATTATGACTCATAACAGACACAAACATACTTATGAAGCAGGAGCAAAGGGGATCTTCACAACATAAGGAACTGTATTAAAAGGTTGCAGCATTAGGAATATTGAGAACCACTGATCCAAATAACCACTTCCGACAAGAACCATGGATTCCCTGTCAGCTGGGAAGCCCTCACTGACATAGAGAGCTGTTCACAACCTGCATGGAGACTATGAGGATTCTGCAGACACCTCACTCAGCAAGAATGTACACAATAACACTGGCTGACACCTCATAGCTCCACAACAGTGAATGTTTCCCCAATCTAGACCTCGGATGTCATCACTGAACACAAAGCAGTCCAAAGATGCTAACCTTATCTAGCAGTGATGCTCCACAGCCCTCTGAAGTCCTAGTTACCTTTTCACAGTAGCCAGAAAAGTTCTGTAATTTTAGCCAATCAAAGAGAAGGATTCATTCACTGGGATAAAAATACTACCAGTTTCTAAATTTCTGGAACATGGCAAGGGCAGCATGGGCCCTGGTGGCAGGAGGCTGTGAAGAAAAGGACACAGATGCTTCCAGATCAGCCTGAGGTTGGTTAGAGCAGAAGGAGAAGGAGGCTTCTGGGAAGGGGTTGGCTTGAACCCCCCCAGGAAGGAGTGCTCCTCTGCTCCTGGAACCCCTGTCCTGTACCTCATATATCTCTTCTTCAGAGAGTTTCTCCCGATCAGCCCACCCAAGATCCCTGTCTCTGCCCTACATGCTCATCTCTTTCTTCTCATCTCCAGCTGCCTGGCTGGAACTGGAATTTCTTATGGGCAGACTCTCCTCCCCTTCCCCAGGGTCATGCCCTGTCCTCCTCAATCTCTTATTGATTTTCTTCTCTCTTGCCTTGTCCCACATACCCCTCTCCTCTCTACACTGTGCCCCTTTAACTCCTGGGCCTGCACAGTACATGAACTTCTTTATAGCTGGTCATTGATAAGGATCTTTAAAACTAGGGAATGACTTGGTGAAGACTCCATGTTGTGTGGAACATGAAGTTGTATAATGTGGATTGCAGAAGTTGGATGCCTGGCTCTTTAAGATGGGGTGGCCATGTGTCTGACTTCTCTGTCCAGCCATAGTGCTGGGCCAAGAATGAGCTTACCTTGAGGGAGCTAACAGCTTCCATTGCAGGGAGAAGAGGGCTAGAGCACTTGTGCCCATGTTGCTGGAGGTGTCTCACAGGGAACATTATATTTAAAGTTCTGGCCTGGCTTCCTCTTGTGGCTGGTGGGTCACACCAGGGCATAATGAGACCCATGGTTTAAGAACATGCCCCTAGGCCTATTGTTCAGACCTTGAAAGGAGACACAAGCAAAGGACTCTGTTAGTGACTCTGACATCATCAGGACTCACCACTGGGCTAGTCTGCTCTCCCATAGCATTCTATATGATTTCTCTTGACTATCCTGATCACCTTTCCCCAAGCCCAAACCCCTCTTCTTTCCTCCATGGCCTTTTGTTGCATCCTTTGTTTGTCTGTTTCAGGCTCAACTTTCTCAGAATCCACTTAAAGGGGTAGTGTCACGCCCCACCTCGTCCAGCAAGGATGGCGCACGACACACCAAAGCTCTTTTCACTGCAGTTTATTCCAGGACCTTATTCATTTTCTCTCTCTCCCCTCTTTCCTTCCTCTCTCCTCGGGCAAACCTCTCCCAGCCCTTAAGTAGGCATGGGCTGCCAACCCCGAACTGCCAGGTGGGCACTGCCCATAGGTCCACGCATTTGCAGGCAGCTGATAATCATTGCGTGGTCATAGCATAGGTCAGGCCTTAGCCGTCTCAGGAATTGATTATACATCTTCATCAGGTGTGACTCCACGCAGTTCGCTACAGGGTAGAGTGGAAAAGCTCCTTCTAGGGTCACAGACTAGGGTTGGTGTCCTATAAATGGTGCAGCATATCGGTGGCAAAAACAAAGATCAAGTACACAAGGACAAGTCTCTGGGTGTGCCTACCCAGCCTCACTGGGACTCCATTTCCCATGTTTCCCCATCTCTCACCTGGGGTTGAGTCTCCTTCCTTTGGGGTTAGGATGCAGCAGGAGAAACAGCAGCACAGATGATGGATTTGCCTCCTTACCTCTTTAAGATGTCTTCTCTGCTTCTTCTTGGAAGATACGGCTGCCTCCTGGGGCTTTCCCTCACTAGTGGTGGATGGCTACTCTTCAAAGGTGGTTATCTTGATGTTTTGATAGTCAGTGTTCTGTCACTTAGGGACATGCACATTGTCTTCATGGTCCACACTCCAGGAGTAGTTATCCATGGTGTCTTTGCAGTTTGTGCTCTGGCATGGGAGAGCACCCATGGTGTCTACATGGTCCATGCTCAGGCTAGGGTGAGTGCCCAGTATCTTTACATTCTGCCCTCTGGCTCTGGCAAGCGCCAATGGTGTCTTCAAGGTCTGCGCTCTGGCTGGGGTGAGGGCCCACAGTGTCTTTATGGTCCGTGCTCTAGCTACTTGGGGAGCATCCATGGTGTTGATAGTGTCATATGAGAGCTTCTTGGACTCCAGAGAAAATTCATTCAGGTCTCTAGACGTGCTGATCGTCTTGGTAACCGCAACATCATCTTGTGGTCCTAGGATGGGGTGACACTTGTTTTCCAGGACAAACAGCACATTGAGGGGTGATGGATGAGCATGATGATGCTGCCCATCTCCTGGATTTCATCCTCCCCACTGTCATCCAGTAATTCTGAATCAGAATCCCCCATGCAGGAGAGGTGATTCTCTGATGTTTCACTCTTGGTCTTCTGGATCTCAGCATCCCCACCATCATTCTATATGTCTGAGTCAGAATCCTCCAGGCAGGAGAGGCAGTCCTCATCTGTCTCACTGTCATGATCACTATCAGATGAGCTTTTATTCTCTGTCTCCTCAGAATAAAACCATGGATCAGAAAAACATGGACAGCTTATATCTAGCCCTTGTTTAAATCTGGACAGCTGGATGGTGTACAGGAGCTCTTGTTACTTATTTATTCTTTCCCTCTGTATGGTGTTGATACTTTTCCATCACAGAGATTTTTACACTGAAATTCTTCCTGCATGTCCTCACTGTGACAGGTGGGGGATGGGACCACCACAAGATGCTAGAAGGAAAAAGACAAAAGCAGGTCTAGAAGAGAAGTTTATGACTCTCAATGTCTACATCATGCAAATAATAGCTACTTCAAACCTCCTAATGATACATCTTAGAGTCAGAGGTTGAAAAGAAAATAATGCCAACCCAAACCCCAAAGCAATTATGAGAAAGCATAAGAAAGGTCAGAGATGAAATAAGTGGTCCCTTAGAGTTTGAAACAAGGACCAAAAAAAAAAAAAAAAAAAAAAACAAAACAAAACAAAAAAACAAAAAAAAAAAAACAAAGATCAAAACAAAGATCAAAACAAAGATCTGGTGATTTGAAAGGATGAAGTCTGACAAACCCTTGATACGTGTCACCCAGAGAGAAGATTCAAATTCTTGAAATGTGAGACAAGACATGAAGTATGAAAGAAGGACAAGTAGGATCTAGGGAACCCTGAGTGTGTGTGTGTGTGTGATGTGCACTGACTCTAGAGAGTTGACAATCCTGTAAGCAAGAGAGTGCTTGGATCATAAAAGAGACACTAGCATTGCTAAGATGTTATTAAGCCTATATACCACTTGCTGCCTTCCAGCTATTTTACCCTGGATGTGAGGATCAATTCCAGATGTTACAAAACATGCAAGTGATCAATTTAGATATAAGATGAAAAGAGAAACACAACTTCAGTTAGCAAGGACATCTCAGGACCAACATAGTGCATGACAGGTCTTTCAATATAATGGAGACCACTGCTCCTCGAGAAGAATCAAAAAGACACAAGGAAAGATCATTACAAACAGAGTCTTGAGCTTGCCAGGCATCCTTGTTAGAGTGACATCGTCTTTAAACCCTGCATGGCAATCCCTGATACACTACCATGATGCCCAGGGAAGACAGGACCACCTGGAAGTTGAACTACTTCCTTAAGATCATCCAGCTTTTTTTTTTAATTAATTAATTAATTTATTTATTAAAGATTTCTGCCTCCTCCCCGCCACCGCCTCCCATGTCCCTCCCCCTCCCCCGATCAAGTCCCCCTTCCTCATCAGCTCGAAGAGCAATCAGGGTTCCCTGACGTGTGGGATTCCAAGGACCACCCACCTCCATCCAGGTCTAGTAAGGTGAGCATCCAAACTGCCTAGGCTCCCCCAAAGCCAGTACATGCAGTAGGATCAAAAACCCATTGCCATTGTTCTTGAGTTCTCAGTAGTCCTCATTGTCCGCTATGTTCAGCAAGTCCGGTTTTATCCCATGCCTTTTCAGACCCAGGCCAGCAGGCCTTAGTGGGTTCCTGATAGAACATCCCCATTGTCTCAGTGTGTGGGTGCACCCCCTTGTGGTCCTGAGTTCCTTGTTCGTGCTCTCTTTCCTTCTGCTCCTGATTTGGACCTTGAGATTTTAGTCCGGTGCTCCAATGTGGGTCTCTGTCTTCTTTCACCACCTGAGGAAGGTTAATATTCAGGAGGATGCGTATATGTTTGTCTTTGAATTCACCTTCTTCTTTAGCTTCTCTAGGATCGCGAATTATAGGCTCAATGTCCTTTATTTATGGCTAGAAACCAAATATGAGTGAGTACATCCTATGTTTCTTTTTTTGGGTCTGGATTACCTCATTCAGGATAGTGTTTTCTATTTCCATCCATTTGTATGCAAAATTCAAGAAGTCCTTGTTTTTTACTGCTGAGTAGTACTCTAATATGTATATATTCCATACTTTCTTCATCCATTCTTCCATTGAAGGGCATCTAGGTTGTTTCCAGGTTCTGGCTATTACAAACAATGCTGCTATGAACATAGTTGAGCATATACTTTTGTTGTATGATAGGGCCTCTCTTGGGTATTTTCCCAAGAGTGGTATTGCTGGGTCCAGGGGTAGGTTAAGATCATCCAGCTTTCGAATGATTATCCAAAATGCTTTACTGTAGGAGCAGACAATGTGGGCTCCAAGCAGATGCAGCAGACCATATGTCCCCATGAAGGAAGACTGTGGTGCTGATGGGCAAGAACACCATGATGCAGAAGGCCATCCGGGGGCATCTGGAGAACCACCCAGCTCTAGAGAAACTGCTGCCTCATATCTGGGGGAATGTGGGTTTTGTAGGAGAATCTCACTGAGATTAGGGACATGCTGCTGGCCAACAAAGTGGCAGCTGTTGCCTGTGCTGGTGCCATCGCCCTATGTGAGGCCACTGTGCCAGCCCAGAACACTGGTCTGGGGCCCAAGAAGACCTCTTTTTTTCCAGGCTTTAGGCATCACTACTAAAATCTCCAGGGGCACCATTAAAATTCTGAGTGATGTGCATCTGATAAAAACTAGAGACAAAGTAGGAGCCAGTGAAGCCACCCTGCTGAACATGCTGAAATCTCCCCCTTCTCCTTTGTGCTGATCATCCAGCAGGTGTTTGACAATGTTTGACAATGTATTTACAACCCAGAAGTTCCTGACATCACAGAGCAGACTCTGCACTCTTGCTTTCTAGAGGGTGTCCGAAATGTTGCCAGTGTTTGTCTGCAGACCCAGCTATTGCTTCAGTGTCACACTCTAGCATCCATGGGTACAAGCGGGATCTGGCTCTGTCTGTGGAGACCAAGTACACCTTCCCACTTGCTGAAAAGGTCAAGGACTTCTTGGCTGATCCATCTGAATTTGTGGCTGCTGCCCCTGCAGCTTCTGCCACCACTGTTGCTTCTGCTGCTGCTGCTGCAGACCCAGCCAAGGCTGAAGCCAAGGAAGAGTTGAAGGAATCAGATGAGGATATGGGATTTGTTCTCTTTGACTAATCCTCTCAAAGCAACCAACTCAGAAAACTTAATCTGAAAAACATGGAAATAAAAAGATTACTTCTGTTAAAAAAGACAAAACAAAACATAGTCTTGAAAGCCAGCACAATCCTGTGGCTGAACCATACAAACAACAACAACCACCACAGCAAACACACACACACACACACACACACACACACGCTTGAGTGTACTCCAATGTCCTTGATGAATATCCACTTATACATCTGTTATCAGATTTCTTGCTTCTTCACACTAAGTCAACCAAGACATGACAGTGAAATGTTTCCTGTTTACAGAGAGTTCAACAGGGAATCCTAGGACAATTCTATAGGAAAACTATTTAGCCAGCATGTTAGGAGATCAACTGAAGAAGTCCACAGTCAGCCACAAAACATCAACTTTTGTCATTCTCTAAAGAAGAAATAGACATGAGTTTCATACTGTAAGCCCCTGGTTCCAGAGAAATGGTGACTAGAGCTGTGGATCAGTAGCTGGAACCTTAACTGAAATGGGGGACTTTGGGGCAGACACAAAGGGAAGCTGTAATGTCACAGAGCAGATGAAAATAATCCCAGGTCACTGTATACATCTATAGAAGTATTATAGAAAATTCCTTATTTCACACAGATAAGGTTTAAAATAAGAAAAATTAAACCAAAGTAAAACATGGCAAAAAATTTTAAACAGAACAATTAAGCAAAATGAACACATAAGCAGAAATCCATGCCTCAACAAAAAGTATTGAGTGTGTGTATTAAGAAGAATTAAACTGAACACAGAATTCAACCAACAAAGAGGAAATCTCCCAATGTTAAAGTCCAAGAGATTAGGAGATTACAGTTTATCAGATCAAGTGTAGAAGTCCAGGTGCTCTCTATTCAACAAGTTTCTCTGTAGCATCAAGACAAACTGCAGTCTTTCAATAACTTCTCACAAAGGCTTTTTGTGATGTCACAGTAAGGAATGGGCAGTAACAGCAAATAACCCAAAAGATAATTCTCTACCGAGCACCAGAACAAATTCCCAACAAGAAACGACTTAAATGACAAAGGATAACCTTCCTCTCAGGCTCTCACAGGACAGGGAAGGATGGAAGACAAGGAGCAGAGGACTTGGGAAGATAGGTCTAAAGCATTTGGGTACAGGACTTTGGCAGGTCCCTGGTGCATCCAGTCACACAATTACTCCTGATACCCTGGGCTTTTATGACCTCCCCAAACTATACCTCCCTTCTAGAGCCCAGACATTCAGATACATGATAAGGTGTGAGACCATTCCTGTCAAACCTGAGCAGGACACTTTGACTTTAAGAACATAGTAAGCAGGTAACATAGTAACAAGGTAACAAGTGCCATAGTAACAAGGTGGACAGACTCAGCAACTCTGTGCTGACCTTTGTTAGAGACACAGGTATGGACTAGTTAGAGAATGAACCTATGGTCTGCCCCAATGCCCTTTGCACTAGGATGCTGTGTTCTTTAAGTATTCTGACTACACTTCACATATTCAATTCCTTTATCTAAAACTCGGATGCTAGCCTTCCCTGACACTGGGATGCTGTAATGAAATGGACTTACCTCATGATACACATGACATGTCTTTGGCCTTTTGGCAGTGCTCTAGGGTGCAACGTAGCAAGTATGGAAGATAGTTACCAGGATAGATGAGCATTTAAGTGCTTCAAAGGGTTTATGAGATAATAGATAGCACAGGTAGATGTGATAAACATTCACATATTCATGAAATAACTGGCTTTTTACAGCTTGTACATACTAATAAACCTTTGAAAACCAAAAAAATTAATAAATAAATTAAAAAATGACAAGGAATCATGCTTAAGAATTGAAATATGGGACTAGTAAAAAGAAACTGAATGAATAGCACAATTTAAATCAAGAACCAATTCAGAGACATAAATCAAAAGCAACAAAACAGGAAGCAAACTCACTGTTTGGATGTCAAAACAAATGAGCAGCATCTGTTTTCGTAGATCAGTAATATCAAGGTTTACATGAATCAATGTCTGAGCTCAACAACTCTGCAGCCAAACCAGCAACAGCCTCTGCAATGTGAGAAACCCCAGCCAGGGCCTCATGTGGGCAGAGCCTGCAACTTCTCACAATGGCTCCAGTGAGGCCATAGGAGGGAATGAACCATTCACAGCTATTCACAACTAAAGCAACAAAGCTAATCTTCACCTTCTGTCTCCAAGGACTGCATTGGTTTTCTCACTGCCATGACCAATTCTGTGAGAAAGAGCAACATTTGTTCCATAGGTTGTGCTATGGCTCAGACAATCAGGGGACAGGGAAACCATGTTGGGACTTGGGAAGATGGGTCTGAAGCAGCTGCTCACATGGCTTTTTCATGTCCTGTTGCCTCTAATGACTTCATTTCCCCTGCTGGGTTCCACCACCATAGGGCTTTACAACCTCCTGAACAGCAACCCTGTTAGAGACTGGAAATCCAGAGATGTGAGATGATGTGAAACCTCCCCCACACAAACCTTGAGGACATCTGGACTTTAATAACAGCTGCAGTACCAAGAGTGGACTCAGTTGGCTTTGGACTACCCTGGGTTAGAGACAGGGCTATGGACTAGATAGTGAACACACAAGCTTTCTCATGGCCCTTTTCACTCAGACCCTCAAATTCTCTGATGACTCCAACTACTGCAGCCCTCTTCATCTCTACCCTCATGGCACTTAGTTCCTTTCCCTTACACTCATATTTGTGGGCATCGAAAGGATGACGACCTGTCTGTGACACTGCAAGGCCATGAGGAAATTGTCATCCCTCAAGACTTTCCAGAGCATGTTTTGTTTAATGAGTGGCAAGGTGGGCAGAAGACTCTTAACATGATAAGGGAATTTACAACCACAGGGAAATGCTGAGGGAAGTAACAAGGCAGGTGTATATGCTCCAAGAACATGACCAAACCAAATCCTTTATCTTTTACAGCTAAGTTAAGAAAACTTAACATAAAGAAATAAACCAATGTACAAAATGTTAAAGATGAATTGTAGAGAATAATAGAAAATGATTGATAATAAAATAAACTGCAGCACAGGCACTAACTAAATCTAAACCACATCAGTCAAAATTCAGGCACAAACCAGACCCCACTGGGAAGCACACTCACAATGTCCAGGTCGGTGGTGGTCACAGATATTTAGTTCCAAAAACAGACAATAAATATTAAAGTCTCTCAAGACCTAACTCTTGAGTCAAGTCCTCTGCAGCCAACCAACAGCTTCACTGCATTCTAAGGACAAGATCTAGGCCTAGCTGGTGACTAATATGGGTGGACCTCTCTCATTTATCACAATGGTTCCTTGTGAGGTCACAGAGCCATGGACCAATCACAGTTGACCAGAAGCCATCTCTTTGGAGTTCTTCTCCCATGGCTCCTCCCACATTGATGGCAAGACTCAGTGTAAGAGAGGTAGAGGTTAATTTTGGCTCAGGCTTTCAGAGGATCAGAACAGCATGATGGTGACTCAGCTGGTGGCACTAGCAGCAGGGCCTCAGGCAACTGCTCTCACTGATAGGTATCTCCTCACCCTCAAGCCTATTTAAAAATCCTTGCTATCATGGCCACTCCTGAAATTCTTTTCAGTTTCAAAACAAAAAAGGCCCAATTTGTCCTGAGTCAAGATTCCTAAAAGCTTACGGTACTCCTTAGACTGCTGAGGGTGACAGTGTAAAACTAGGTCTTGTCCAACAGAGGAATCTAAAATGGCTGAAAGACACTTAAGGAAATGTTCAACACCACTAGTCATCAGAGAAATGAAAACCAAAACAGCTCTGAGATTCCATCTTACACCTTTAAGAATGGCCAAGACCAAAAACACGGATGACAACTTATGCTGGAGAGGTTATGGGGAAAAGGAAACACTCCTGCACTGCTAGTGGGAATGCAAACTGGTACAGCCCCTTTGGATGTCAGTGTGGCAATTTCTCAGAAAATTAGGAAACAACCTTCCTCAAGACCCAGTAATACCACTTTTGGGTATATATCCAAAGGATGTTCAATCATGCCACAAGGACATGTGCTCAACTATGTTCATAGCAGCATTGTTTGTCATAGCCAGAACCTGGAAACAACATAAATGCCCCTCAACTGAAGAATGAATGAGGAAAATGTGGTACATTTACACAATGGAGTACTACATAGCAGAAAAAAATAAGGACAGCTTGAATTTTGCAGGAAAATGCATGGAGCTAGGAAACATTATTTTGAGCGAGGTAACCCAGACACAGAAAGACAATTACCACATGCACTCACTCATAAGTGGTTTATAAATATAAAGCAAAGAAAGACAGCTTACAAACCACAATCCCAGAGACCTTAGATAACAATGAGGACACTAAGAAAGACTTACATAGATCTAATATACATGGGAAGTAAAAAGTAGAAAAAGACAAGATCTCCTCATCCATATCCTTCTTCCTTTACTTCCTTCTGCTGCGTTGAACTCATGTCCCTCCCCTGCTCTCCATGCTTTGCACTCACAATGCCTCTATTGTCCCCCTGGAAACGGGCTCTCTGACTTTCCCTGTGAGTACAAGCTGTTGTACCCTGCAGATTCAATCTAAGGTTTAGAATCCCAGTCAGACCTCTGCTGCCTCCCAGTCTGTTGCTCTCCAGCCCTCAGCTGTTCTTACCTATTGAAGGGCTGAGCCCTTCTGAAAACCAGGGCCTGCAGGATCAAGTCTGTATTTCTGTGCTTTCCACAGCACTCCATTATCTGCTCATCTCTGTTCCTATGCTGTACTCTTCTGCTTACCATGGATTTAAGTCTGTTCCTAATCCAGTCCACACTTCGCTTTTGTTTTATGTGTGTCCAAGGTCTTGTGGAAGCCAGGGTGACCTTCAATTTTCCCTGTAACTTCAGTTGACATTGTACTCTTAGTTCCCCCTGAGCACTTCCCAATGTTGGTATTAGGGTGTCACCTACTGTGTCCCAATATTTGTTTCTTATAATCCTTTTGATTTTAGAAGTCAAACCATTTATCTTTACAAAAAAGCATTTGGGATTTGTATAGGATTGCATTGAACTTTGAGACTGTTTTGCATTGTAAGGAGTCATTGTATAACATTTACCATTATACAAATATCCTTACATATTTCAGTATTTTTCTACTTTTCAAAAATTTATTTTCATGCAGCATGTATATGTATGTGACTCTAGAGAACCCTGACTAATACATTTCCCATCTCCATGTCCCACAACTGTGAAAACTCAGAGGGATAGCTCAGGTGAGGCCCTCTCCTGGGCCATTTACCTTTGTTTCCACCAGAGGAAGATTATCAGCACATAGACTGGTGTTATGAACACAGCTGCGGCCACTGTGGTTCTTGGTTTCACATGTGAAGGATTTCTCTGGTCCTCTAGTCCAGCTGTGGTGACTGCGGAGGTGACAATGGAGGGGCTATGCATGGTGGCTGACTGCTGGGAAGAGATGAGGAGTGAGCATATCCTCTCTGGAGGAGGAGGAATAGGGAACGAAGTTCACACAGAGAAGGTGATGGAGGAAGGTCATTGGCCAATAAAGAAACTGCTTGGCCCTGTGGGTGGAGTAAACAGAACAAAATGCCGGGAGGAAGAGGAAGTGAGCTCAGACTCCACAGCTCTGCTCTCCTGAGCAGACGCCTCAGAGAGACGCCATGCCCTGCTCCCTGGCAGACGCACGCCATGAAGCTCCGACCCAGGATGGACATAGGCTAGAATCTCCCCTGTAAGCGCACCTTGGGGTGCTACACACAGATGATTAGAAATGGGCTAAATTAATATGTGAGAATTAGCCTAGAAGAGAATGGGCCAAGCAGTGATTAAATGAATACAGTTTCCGTGTAATTATTTCGGGCATAAGCTAGCCGGGCAGGCAGCTGGGGTGTTGGGGACGCAGCCCCACTGCCGCCCTTATTACAACAAGAAGGGAACAAATGCTGAAGGCTGAGACCCTAGGAGAGCAAGCTCAATGCATGCTTTCCACCTGTCCTGGCTGAGTGTCATTAGATTTACATTGTTCACAGATAATTAAACCATTGAAACAGAGTTGTTTTAGTCATAAGTGTATGGAACAAGCATGTCTCAGTCCATATTGTGTTTGCTATTGGGTACTTGTATTCTGAGCTTGATCCCTAGTATCCATATGGAGAGCCTGGTGAACTGGGCATGGCCTTTAATATTAGCCTTAGAGGCAGATGCAGCCAGATCAAACAGAGCTGAGTGAATTGTGTCCCAGTAAAAGGAGGCTGAGACAGTTATGTCCCTGCGGCTCAGGGTGGTTAGCCAGCCCAGTTTACTTAGCAAACCTGTCTCAAAAAATAAAGGAATGGCTCCTCAATTTGTACTCTAGCCTCTGCATGCATATGAAGAAATGTCAGCATTTGCACACATACATATACACAGAGAGACACATATACACACACCTGAATTAACAGACCCTCGTGACCACACACACACAAAATACATAACAGAAAATATATAACTTTGATCATAAGTGTCCAGCCCAGTACAGGGAAACACACATTCATTTGGTCTTCAAACATCACCAAGGTCACTTTCCACATTTACCTATTTGGAGACACTAGACCAACAGGTTTCAACCTGGGGTTTGCTACCCCCACGGGGGGTAGATTATAAGATAACATGCAATCAGATATTTACAGTACAATTCATAACAGTAGCAAAATTACAGTTATGAAACAGCAATGAAAATAATTTTATGGTGGGAGGAATCACCACTACATGAGAAACTGTATTGAAGAGTCTCTGCATTAGGAAGGTTGAGAATCACTGCTCTAGATCCAAGAAACAGCTCCTTTCTCTCCTTTCCCTGAGCACTGGCAGCTGCAGTTAGACATTACATCAGGTCAATATGGCAGCTGTAGAGAACTGTGCTGTGGGCGTCCTCCCACAGGTTGGCTTTAATCCAGTCAAAAGTCACTGTTGGATGTGGTGGCACAGGCCTTTAATCTCAGCACTTGGGAGACAGAGCTAGGCAGATTTCTGTGAGTTCTAGAAGAACCAGCACTAAAAGGTGAGATCCTGTCTTATAAAAGCCAATATAGCACATGCCACAGAGCAAGGTTTTCATCACCAATGAAGCCTACAGAGATCACAGCTTCTGCTGGATCATTTATGTTTTCCTTTTTTAATTTTTATTGAGTCCTACATTTTTCTCTGCTCCCCACCCTGTCTCTCTGCTCCCCTTCAACCATCCCACATTGTCCCTATGCTCCCAATTTACTCAGGAGGTCTTGTCTTTTTCTACTTCCCATGTAAATTAGATCTATGCATGTCTCTCTTAGGGTCCTCATTATTGTCTGGCTTCTATGGCACTGTGATTTGTGTGCTGGCTTTCTTTGCTTTATGTCTAAAAACTACTTATGAGTGAGTACATATGATAATTGTCTTTCTGTATCTGAGTTACCTCACTCAAAATAATGTTTTCTAGCTCCAACCAAATGGAGCCTGCAAAATCAAGATGTCATTATCTTTTTCTTCTGTGTAGTACTCCATTGTGTAAATGTACCACATCTTCCTTATCCATTCTTCCGTCGAGGGGCATTTAGGTTGTTTCCAGGTTCTGGCTATGACAAACAATGCTACTCTGAACATAGTTGAGCACATGTCTTTGTGGCATGATTGAGCATCCTTTGGATATATACCCAAAAGTGGTATTACTGGGTCTTGAGGAATGGTGTTTCCTAGTTTTCTGAGAAATCACCACACTGACATCCAAAGGGGCTGTACCAGCTTGCATTTTCACAGGCAATGCAGGAGTGCTCTCTTTACCCCAAAACCTCTCCAGCATTAGTTGTCATCCGTGTTTTTGACCTTGGCCATTCTTACAGGTGTAAGATGGAATCTCAGAGTTGTTTTAATTTGCTTTTCTCTGATGACTAAGGGTGTTGAACATTTCCTTAAGTGTCTTTCAGCCATTTTAGATTCCTCTGTTGAGAGTTCTCTATTTAGGTATGTACCCATTTTTTATTGGATTATTTGATGAGCAATTTCTTGAGTGCTTTGTATATTTTGGAGATAAGACCTCTGTCTGATGTGGGGTTAGTGAAGATCTTTTCCTATTCTGTAAGCTGTTGTTTTGTCTTGTTGACCGTGTCCTTTGCTTTAAAGAAGCTTTTCAGTTTTAGGAGGTCCCATTTATTAATTGTTTCTCTCAGTGTCTGTGCTGCAGGGGTTCTATTTAGAAAGTGGTCTCTTGTGCCAGTGCGTTCAAGTTCACTTCCCATTTTCTTTTCTATAAGGTTCAGTGTGGCTGGCTTTATGTTGACATCTTTCATCCATTTGGACCAGAGTGTTGTGCACGGTGATAGATAAAGGTCTATTTTCATTCTTCTACATGTTGATATCCAGTTATGCCAGCATCCTTTGTTAAATATGCTTTCTATTTCCCCATTTGATATCTTTTGCTTCTTTGTCAAAAATCAGGTGTTCAAAGGTGTGTGGATTAATATCCGTGTCTTTGATTTGGTTCCATTGGTCCTCCTGTCTATTTTTGTATCAGTACCAGACTGTTTTCAGTACTGTAGCTCTGTAGTAGAGTTTGAAGTCAGGGATTATGATGCCTCCAGAAGCTCTTTTATCATACAAGATTGTTTTGGCTATCCTGGGTTTTTTGCTTTTCCTTGTGAAGATAAGTACTATTCTTTCAAGGTCTGTGAAGAATTTGCTGAGATTTTGATAGGCATTGCATTGAATCTGTAGATTGCTTTTGGTAAGATTGCCATTTTACTATGTTAATTCTACTAACCAAAGAGCAAGGGAGATTGTTGTATCTTCTGATGTCTTATTCAATTTCTTTCTTCAAAGATTTAAAGTTCTTGCCATACAAGTCTTCCACTTGTTTGGTTAGAGTTATTCTGAGCTATTTTATGCTATTTGTGACTATTGTGAAGGGTAATTTTTCTCTCCTTTTTTTCTAACCCCATTTATCATCTCTGTACAGGAAGGCTGTAGTAAGAGCTGCGGGCCTCTTTTCATAGCCTGACTCCTGGCTGACTGGCTAGCTTATGCCCCGAAACAACAATACACAAATCATATTCTTTTAAACACTGCCTGGCCCATTATCTCTAGCCCCCACTGGCCAATTCTCACACCTGGACTAGTCCATTTCTAATAATGTGTGTAGCACCCCAAGATGCGCTTACCGGGAAGATTCTAGCCTATGTCCATCCTGGGTTGGAGTTTCATCACATCTGCCCGGGAGAGGGCAGCATGGTGTCTGAGGTCACTTCCTCTTCCTCCCAGCATTCTGTTCTGTTTACTCTGCCTATCTAAATTTTAACCTATCAGGGCCATGGCAGTTTCTTTATTTAACCAATGACCTTTCTCCATCAAAGGGCTACTAATGTTTTTGAGTTTATCTTGTATCCTGCTACATTACTGAAAATGTTTATGATTTGTAGAAGTTCCATGGTAGAATTTTTCAGGTTGCTTATGTAAACTGTCATATCATCAGCCAATAATGAGAGTTTGACTTCTTTTCTGATTTGTATGGCCTTGATCTCCTTTTGGTGTCTTATTGCTCTAGCTAAGACCTCAAGAACTATATATCATAGATATGGAGAAGGTTATGGACAACCTTGTCTTGTTCTTAGTTTCAGTGGGATAGCTGTGAGTTTCACTTCATTTAGTTTGATTTTGCCTGTTGGCTTGCTGTATATTGCTTTTATTATGGTTAGGTATGCTCCTTGTATCTCTGTCCTCTCCAAGACATTTATCATGAAGGGATGTTGTTTTTTGTTGAAAGCTTTTTTGGCATCTAATGAGATGATAATATGGTTTTGATTTGTCAGCTTGTTTATATGGTGGATTATATCGACAGATCTCTGGGATGAAGCTGTCTTGATCGTGATGGATGATGGTTCTGATGTGTTCTTGGTTTCGATTTGCCAGTATTTTATTGAGTATTTTTGCATCAATGTTCATGAGTGAGATTTGTCTGTAATTCTCTTTCTTAGTAATTTCTTTCTGTGGTTTGGATATCAAGGTAATTGTAGCCTCATAAAAAGTATTTGGCAATGTTCGTTCTGTTTCTATTTTGTGGAATAATTTGAGGAGTATTGGTATTAGTTCTTCTTGGAAAATCTTGTAGAATTCTGAGCTAAAACCATCTGGTCCTGGGCTTTTTTTTTGGTTGAGAGATTTTTGATGACTATTTCTATTTCTTCAGCAGTTATATGTCAGTTTAATTTGCTTATCTGGTCTTGATTTAATTTTGTTAAGTAATATTTATCCAGAAAGTTGTCCATTTCCTTTAATTTTTCCAATTTATTGGAGTACAGGTTTTCAAAATATGACTTGATGATTCTCTGTATTTTCTCCATGTCTGTTGTTATGTCCCCCCTTTCATTTCTGATTTTGTTAATTTGGATATTCACTCTCTGCCTTTTGGTTATTTTGGATAAAAGTTTGTCTATTTTGTTGATTTTCTCAAAGAACCAACTCTTTGTCTCATTGAGTCTTCATATTGTTTTCTTTGTTTCTATTTGGTTGATTTCAGCTCTCAATTAGATTATTTCCTGCCATATAGTTCTCTTGGGTGAATTTGCTTCTTTTTGTTGAAAAGTTTTCAAATGTTCTGTTAATTCACTAGTGTGGGATATTTCCAGCTTCTTTATGTAGGCATTTAGTTTTAGTTAAAACAAGAGAAAGACTTAAAAGGGGTAATTATGAGAAAGGAAAAAAATCAAATTATCCCATTTGTAGATATGATTATGATTTGGTTTTGTTCTTTTGTCTTAATTTTGTTGTTTTGAGACAGGGTCTTACTGTGTAACTCTAACAGGCATTCATTTATACCAACATTCTATTCTCAGAGGAATCATGAAAAATATTCCATTCAAAATAACCTCCCAAAATTAAGTGTCTGAGAATCGATTTAGGCAAAGAAGTGAAAGACCTCTACAAGGAAAACTTTAAGGTAATAAAAAAGGAAAATCCAGAAGATACTAGACAATAGAAACATATGCCATGCTACTAGATTTACAGAATGTGGTGGAAATGGCTATACTACTAAAATTAACTTATAGAATTAATGTAATACCTAACAAATTTTCCATTTTATGTTTCACAGCTTCAGAAAAACACACACACAAGAATTCATATGAAACCAAAAAGAAAAAAAGACCACAAGTAACCAAAGCAATCCTAAGGAGCAAGAACCTTCCTGGCAGTATTACAGCATCGGACCTCAAATTACACTATCTATTTGTAGTAATGAAAATAGCCAGGTACACAACCATATGATACCTCTATTGTGCTCCTGCACATATACCCAAAGAACTCCATACCCTATCATAGAGATTTTTGTAGTCCCAAGTCTATCATTGTTTTATTCATTATAGCAAAAAACTTGAATAAACCTAGTTGTCCATTAGTAGATGACGTTTCTACTTCCGCTCCTTCCCTTGATTCCCTCAGTGATAGACTTTGACCTGGAAGTGAGAGTCAAATAAACCTCTTCCTCCTCTAAGCTGTTTTTGGCGTGGTTTATCACAGACATACTTTCTTGAAGATCATCTTACATCAGAAGCTCCACAAGTTTCCACATACTCCTGCATCGTTGACTGCTTGACTTTTATCATTGGGTCTGTCTGACAGGTATGAGAGGGCCCAGCAGGCATCGGCCAGCACGTTAGTGTCACTGACAAACAGCAGCCACGGAAGGACATTCAGACAGGGAGGAAACCTAGAAAAGAAAAGATGATTAGAAACTAAACAGAAACAAACTGAAATAAGATTAAGACTCTAAAGAAGCCTATCAGGCAGACACTCGGTAAGTTACAGAATGGTTTACACTTCAAGCGTTTGAAGGACATTTTGATCTCTGGCAATGTGGCCAGTACTTAATCAGTTTTCTGAGCTGAGGTAGTCAGAACCCAGTGAAAATGATTTCAGGAAGAAAAATGCTATGTATTAATCCTTAAATTAGAATTCTTTGTTACAGTACACACTTACAGAAAGTAAAGGAAGTAAAGGAACTTTCAAAGATACTACAGCAAGAAATTCTGTTACAGAACTCTGTTATCAACAAAAACTGCTATGGTTCTAAGAGTGATATAGAGCTTCATACCGGCAGTTAGAAACTACCCTATATTAAAACAAAAACTACCAAAAGCATTGTCTCTACAGAAAAATACAATTTCTTTTTTTAAAAAGATTTTATTTATTTATTTGTTATATATACAGTGTTCTGTCTGCATGTATGCCTGCAGACCAGAAGAGGGTGCCACATCTCATTATAGATGGTTATAAACTACCATGTGGTTGCCGGTAATTGAACTCAGGACCTCTGGAAGAGCAGGCAGTGGTCTTAAACATTAAGCCATCTCTTCAGCCCCCAAACACATTTTCTAACACTCTAAAAATTTTAAACAAAAATCATCTTTCTATAAACATTAATATTGGTTACTATATTACTTTAAGAGCATTTTGTTTCCTAATGATTTCCAATAAGCAAACAATTGTTTACCTTAGCAAATTTTGGAGGAAGACTCTTCCATTTACAGAGATTAGATAAAGGTCATACTGCATTCTGAGTCATGTTCAAGCAGTTTGCCTTTAAAATAACCTATCAGGGCTGGAGAGATGGCTCAGTGGTTAAGAGCATTGCCTGCTCTTCCAAAGGTCCTGAGTTCAATTCCCAGCAACCACATGGTGGCTCACAACCATCTGTAATGAGGTCTGGCGCCCTCTTCTGGCCTGTAGGCATACAGACAGAACATTGTATACATAATAAATAAATAAATATTTTAAAAAAATAAAATAAAATAACCTACCAGTATAATGAACCCACAGTAAATTATAAAAGATCCTAATACTCTATAAAGAATATAATACTCTTGATAAGAGGTGTCTTTCTTCTCCAAAATAAATATTCATTCTTTTCTTAAAATATTCATTCTTGAAGAGAAACATTAATTCTAATGCAATATTTCATAATTTCAATAAGAGACATCACCCTAACAAAGTAACAAGAAAATATATGGAATCAAAAGAACACAAGGAAAACACAACATGGCTTCCCAAGGTGTAATACTTCTTATGTATACATTACTCAGAAAGAGATAAGAAACTTACTGCAGAAGATGGGAGAAGATATTGCAGTCTAAGACATAGTCTCTGCACATGGTATTATCTCCAGCAATGCTGCCAAGGGCCCAGACTGCCTGTGAAAGAGCTTTTCATTAATAAAGTTGAATATTTTCATTCCCTCATAATTCTTTCAAAAGAGATACCAGCAGATCACAGTAACACTTTATAAAATCAACATTTTACATAAGGACTATTATTTTCTTAAAATCACTCATAAGGGAATAAAACCAGTTATAGTATCAGTGTTAGAAAATGCAATAACTACACAATAAACAAAGAAAATATTATTTCATTAAAGTAAAAGCTTTACTAGTAAAAGAGAACTTTTTTCCCACTGCTGGGAACTGAACTCAGTACCTCAAAAAGGGTAGACAATTGCTCCACAAATTTCCCTTCAACAGTATGAAGTATGAATCCTTATTAGTCTTAATCAATGAAATCCAGAGTCGTATATTCAGGGTGAAAGCTGAAAGAGCAGAGAAGCAGAGCAGCCAGTTATCAGAGACTTCTTACCTCTATGAAATCTCAGACTGAATAGAGCAGGTCCTGTCATCAGATTGAATGGGCAGCCGAGATCCTGTTTCCACCTGCATTATATTACTGTCTCCATCTTCCTAGTCCTGGAATTAAAGGTTTGGGCTACCACCACCTGGCTCTGTTTTTCTTTTATACTGATTCAATCTCAGGTAGCCCAGTGTAGCCTTGAACTCCTGTTCTTTCTGTTCCTCCTCCCAAGTGAAGGGATTAAATGTGTGTGCCACCACTGCCTGGCCTCTATGTTTAACTGTTGTAGGAAGGCCACTTGTTTGTTTCCCGGCTGCCCAGACTCCCATTATAATCACAGAGAAACATGCTGTGCATGTCCTACTTTATGACTTGGTGGGCCCAGTAACACACAACTCATGATCGGCAGTTCAGGTGGCCCACTGTCAATTCTTCCAGCACCTGGGATAAATATCATGTGCTCATATGATTGACCATATTTGTGCTTGAGTGTGCGTGTGTGTGTGTGTGTGTGTGTGTGTGTGTAGACTATGTAGCACGGGCTTTAAAACTCACAGTGATCTTCCTGCCTCTGGTGTCCAGATTGCTGGCAGTAAAAGAATACACTACCACAGATAGCTTGAAAATAATTTTTATGGTCTACATATCCTGTTCTTATCATGGCCAAGGAGGCCAGAAGATGGTGTCAGAGCCCCTGGTACTAGAGTTACAGATAGTAGTGAAATTCTATATGTACCAGGAATAGATTCTGGATGCTCTGACAGAATCTTCAGTGCTCTTAACAGGTAAGGTATTTTCTATACGAAGTTTTCTATTTTTGATTTTACTGTCTAAGGCAGCCTAGTCAGGCTCAGATACCTGATGCTGATTAAAAAGTAAGAATTCTCCTTTACTTGGGAAAATAAGTCTCAGGCAGGGATGAGCTCCCTGTTTATCCAATACAACATAATCGGCCAATTATTCATATATGCACAATCAACAAAAATGGATTCTTCAGTTTGTATTCATGTGTTTCAGCATTCTTATTCACCCAAACTTAACAAGGAAGAAACTGGAAGGGATTGGGAAAGGAGGGAATGAAGAGATAAAAGGAGAAAGTGATACAATATCTTTAATTATCATTTTATGGTATTGTATGGAGTCTGCTACTTTGTTCCTGGCCACCCGGCTAGCTTAGACCAAAAATAATTATACAAAACTGTATTAATTAAATCACTGCTTGACTCATTAGCTCTAGCTTTTTATTGGCTAGCTCTTACATGTTAATTTAACCCATTTTTATTAATCTGTGTATCGCCACGTGACTGTGGCTTACCAGCTAGATTCCAACCAGTATCTGTCTCTGGCAGCTCCATGGCTTCTCCTAACTCTGCCTTCCTCCTCCCATGCTATAGACCAAGCCAGTTTTCTTCATTCATTAACCAATAAAAGCAACACATAGACAGAAGGAACCTCCCTCACCATTATGGAGATAAGTTTTAAATAAAAGGAGGGACTAGAGAGATGACTCAGCTATTAAGAGCACTGGGTGTTGTTACAGATCCCAAGGTTTCATTCCCAGAACCTACATGGTAGCTAACCATTTGCTGTAACTCCAGTCCTAGGCATCTCCTGCCTTCTTCTGGCCTCTGTAGGTACTGTGCACATAGGTATGCTGGCAAAACACCCATACATCTATTTATTTTTTAAAGTTAGAAAAGGAAAGAATAGAATTCTCTACAGTGATGTCACAGTCCTGAGACAGCAGCCAGGGCTAGTTAAAATCAACTCCTGATCTTGCATGGAAACAGTTGTGGTCTTCTGCTGAGGGAGCCTGCTTAGAGGTGAAAGCAGCTTTATTCTGAGGTTAATAGAGTTCATCATAACCGTCCATCTAAGAGCAGAGTACACAATGCTGTTAAGTGGCCTTTTCTTGAAGTATTTTCTATTTATGTTCTCTATCTTTTGTATCTGTGAGAATTGTGGCATTGGTACAGTTATCTTTTAGATTAAACATCAAGATTGACAGGTCACATAGGCTCCAAAGCAATCTTCTTTCACTGTGTGGTTTACCTGATTTTCAGCTAAGACCTTGTTGTTGTAAATTTAAAAAGTGTCACAAAAAGAGAGCTCACAAGGAGGGATTTTTTATTAGGGTAAAGGGGATGTGAAAAAAATGGGGAGACCAGTCTTTAGGTAAAGGAGCAGCAGAAGAGAAGATAGAGGCAGAGAGATGGGGGTAAAAGACAGAGACATGCAAAGAAGTAGAAAGAGAAAGAGAAAAGGGGAGAAAGGTAGAAATGGAGGGAGAGGGAGAGGGAAAGAGAGGAAGTGGGCAAGGCCCACCTTTAATGTGCACAGGAGGTGATCTTAGTGACTGAAGCTGAGGACATATCTTGTCACAACCCCAAGGGCAGACCAGTACAGATGCCTGAATACTAACACTTGTGGTACAAGATAAACATATCAGAGGCATTTCTTTCCATCATTATTATAATTTATATGTTTCTACATGACTTTGAAGTGAGAATGTCCCTAAACATCTCCACTTTTATATTGTCATCATATTCAGAAATGGATTTGTTAACCGAACCTGCTTAGGAATAGACAGAACTCTACATAAATGTGTAGACTCCCTTAGTAAAATCCACATGCTTCCTTTGTTTTGGAAAAGCATTGTTTTGGAAATAACTCCCATGCTTTCCCTGTCTCCTGGAGGTAACAATTTTTCTTATTTCTTCTGTCTTGACTGTTGTGATGCTAATCTTGGAAGTCAAATTGACTACATCTGGAATTAACTAAAACCCAATGGGTATACCAATGAGGGATTTTTCTAAAGGTTTTAAAATTAAAGGCCTGTCTTTAATCTGGATCATTTGAAGAGATATCCATGTTCAGATGCTTGGTTGCTGTGCACACCTCTAACCCCAGCACTCAGGAGACTAAAGGAGTCAGATTTTTCTAGGTTTGAGACCAGCCTTATCTACAGAATGAATTCCAGGGCTACAGAGAAAAACCCTGTCTCAAAAACACCAAAAAAGAATAAAGAAAAAAACCCCAATCAAACAAAGACTAAGATCTGCCTTAAATCTAGATCACACTTTCTGGTAGTCACCTACATGTATAAGGAATATTTGTTGTGTTTGGTGGTCACACAATAATGGTGGGATAGACCTCCAAAATCTATTAAACAAGAAGTAAGCTTTATTCCAGAAAAAAAAAACAACAACAACAACAACAAAAAAAAAACCCACCACGGGGCACACAAAGCTTGTCACCTATACCTGTGATCACAGCCAGAGGCTGGCTTCTGAAACTGTGGCCCTGAGGGCTGGTTTGGAGCCTCTTCCTATAGTAAAATCTAGCACCAGGTGTGTGTCAAAGGTCTTTTACAACCTTGAGGTCAGGCTTAAAGTCACTTTACATTGTGAGTTTTACAACTTTTGTTTATAGAACATAAGAATGCTAACTTAGAGTTATCCCTTCTCCTTAGTCCTGAAAAACCACAAAGCTAGATATAGCACTCTGTCTCTCTCCTTAGCCTAGTCAGTGAGTCTGCAACCCATAGATATCCAGTTTTAGCATCGCCTGAGCTGAGGGGCCCAGCAATATTTCAGCAAAGTTTAACATAGTACATGGGCATGGGGGTCTTTCAAGTATGGGGGTCTTTTGATTTGTTTTTAATCTGTGATCTAGTTCTTACTTTTCTTTCCTGGTTATCTGAAGTCCCTGTGACATCCAGGTAAAAATTATTTTCAGTTCACCTGACCTCAGTGTCACATAACAAACATCTCCTTTTGTATCTTTAAATCTCCCTTTGGCTGATAATATTCTTGGCATCCTTCCACTGTGAGACAGGGACATAGTATATTACAGTGGCCCGCACAAGCTAGCTAGCCACATTGTGTCAAGGAGAAGAACGGGCAGTGCCTGTGGAGAACTGGAAGATAGCAGGGTCTGCTACTGGACCCAGGGCCTCGTGCTATGGAAACACATCTCTGCTGATCTAGAAACGGTCTTTGGGATGAAAGGCAGGGCCAGGAACCACTGAGCTATGTCTTTAATTTTCATTTTTTAAATTTTTATTTCATTAGTTAATTAATTAATTTATTGTTTTTCAAGACAGGATTTCTTTGTAGCTTTGGATCCTTTCCTGGAACTAGATTTTGCAGATTTCTTTCTTTCTTTCTTTCTTTCTTTCTTTCATTTTTAAATTTAGTTTTAGTTTTTCGAGGCAGGGTTTCTCTGCACCTTTGGAGCCTGTCCTGAAAAAGGCAGGCTGGTTTAGAACTCAAGGAGATTCGCATACCTCTGCTTCCCAAGGGCTGGGATTAAAGGCATGTGCTGCCACCATCACCACCCGGCTGAGCTGTGCCTTTAAGCACAGAATAACTCTATGGGAAGTGCTCTTGTCACTCAGGACTCACTAGCCAATCAGGCCCTCCAGGTGACCTGCCAGTCAGAAGTTGTGCAGGATCCTTCCGGGGGTGGCCACTTTCAAGCTTGACTTCGAAGAGAAGATGGCGTTAGTGGTTTTGTGTGTTCTACTGTGAGTGCAGGGAGCTGAGCAGGGAGCATGGACAAGCTGGAAAATCATGACATGGTGAGCTTGGGGTTATCCTCAGACCGGGAGAAGTGGCTAGTTGAGCCATGGGAAACAGTGTGGTGCATCCTCCTCTAAGCTGGGTGGGAGCCGGTGACCAGATGCAGAGTTCATCATGTTTCTGCCTGGTCCTGCTGGTCCTGCGTGCCCCAGCAGGGTCTGTGTGATCCTGTGTGATTCTGCATGATGTTTGAAATTCCTGAGCTGGCTGGAAGCCTCTGAGTAACTTACTATCCTTACTGCGTCTGCTCAGAGATTTGGGAGTGGGACTGTGCTTTGAAATACCCTTGTTGTTGACTTCACTGTGACATGTGGGCTCCCTTAGTGCTTGTATTGTCGCAATGGACACAGATTTGCCAAAGTCAGATAGCTCTGTTCCCTTTAGTATCTTCCAGAAGTTCTTCACTTGGAACATTTAATATTTAGGTTTAGGATCCATCTGGAGTTATTTCTGTGGAGCTTGTAAACAGTATTTCCTGTATAGAGTAGCACTCCACTGCTAAACTGTAGAACAGTAGAATTGATGGTAATAGAATTTCCAGTTCTTAGGAGACATTAAGTAAAGGGTTGACTACACTGGACATTGAGTGTGTAAATATGTACACATAGGACCATGTGCCTTGGAGGAGGAACAGGAATTGCTCTGGGAAAATGGAAGATTTTACTAAACTATAAATTAGGGTCTTGTCTCACCATAATGTGGAAGGAAACCTGGAGGGGTTTTGCTCTCTGAGACATTTGATCTCTGTTCACCCAGTAGGTTAACTGCTAATGTCTTGAAGCCCAGCTGGGTGGTTCTAGCTAATGAAGGACTCTACTTGACAGTCAGTATCACCATAGGCGGTAGCTTACAGGTTCTTTCCAGGATTCTCTTGTTATGCTGAATGGAGCTGTAAGGAGGACCACAAAGCCATGCAATGGTAAATGTAGGGGCCACTTTCCCCAGACCAGAAAGAGCTGGTTGGCTGAGCTATTAGCTGCTTGGAAAGCAATGGACCATGATCCAGACAGGTTCTGTTAGTTTGTTTGGTGATCTGGGTAGTAGCCCTTGGCCTCTGAGCTTTGTTGAGTGTGGATTCCCTGGGGGAGGGGGAGACTCTGCCATACAGGTGTGGGAGACTATGAGCTTATAATATTGTTGCCCCATGCTATGTAATTGATAATTTCTTTCTTTCTTTTTTTTTTTAAGATTGTAACGATCTGGCTTTATTTTACACTAGGTAGGGGGGCACAAAGCAATCCTCTTTAATAAAGTTGACATTTAGCTTCACTCAGAACATTTTAATAATGCACATTAAAAAAAAGTATTCACTTTACAAATTGTTCTGCAATCCAAATATACAACAGCTTGGAAAACAACATTTAGAAAGCAAAAGCCAATGTAAAAAGACAGATTGAAACAACTACAACAGTACAGTTTGATATGGCTCAGATTTTACAGCTTTCTTACTGCATCATCTATGTCAGAAATCTGTTCCTTCAGCTGGCTCCATTGTTCCATGTTTAAAGAAATACCTTTTCTCCCTGGTTTCATTTCACCTTCTGAGTCCATCCAATATTCTCTAATATCAATTAGAATTTTTCCTTTAAAGTCCCGAACACTGACATATCTCATCTTCCCAATCTGAAACATGTTATCATCTCTGCTGCTGCTACTCTGCTTGGAAGATGCCAATGCTCTAGAAGTCTCACCAGGCTTTTGCTTCTTCACAGGCTTTTCTGAAACCACTTGCTTTTTCCTCTTTAACTTTTTTTCAACCTCACTGTCAGAATCACTGCCTGAAGAGCTTGAAGAAACAAGTTCCTTTGATTTAGGCATTGCTCCGCTCCTGCCGTCCAACAGCCTCTAGCTCGCTCCCTCGCTCGCTCCGGACTCGATAATTTCTTTAAATACCCAATTCTGTCTCTGCTGCCCAGTGCTGGGTAGATAGTCCTGAAACTCCTTCAGGACAGGGCCTTGACTGGTTTGTGAGAAAGCAAAAATAGAACAGCTAGTGAGTGACCTCCAGTATCTCAGTCTTTTAGTGCTTGCTTATAAATGAAGAGGGATCTGTGCAAGAACTGAGTAGGTCAAGCTTGAAGCTGGTATATTCACAGTGCAGAAAGTGAAAGACAGGACAGTGGTTGAGAACTTTCCTACTTCAACGGTAGTTGAGATTAGCAATGCTTAGCTATTTACTAATTACCTAATTAGAAATTCAGTAATCAATTTTAGATGCTCCATAAATGTCCTGATGGCCATTTCTTGTTGTCCACAGGCCAGGGCAATCAAGAATCTAAATAAAGAACTGACCTTCTCATAAAACCAAATTGCTATAGTTATAGTAGTTCAACCAAAATAGATCTGAGTAAAATGTAGCCTGCCTAACAGGACTGTTATTTTACTGGTTTTAAATATACATCCTGACATAAAAGGTTTGAGAAATCTTTGATGTGCTGTAATATAAATCTTTAGTTTCTGAAGCACATGGCCATGAATCCTGTTTCAACTTTTCAAAATATTTTTTTGAGATTATAACTATATCATATCTGCATTCTCTTTCCTGTCCCCAAGCTTTACTATGACCCCTTATTATCTTCTAATTCATGGCCTATTTTTCATTAACAACAGTTGTAAATGTGACCCATGTTTGGCTGCAGGATTTCCCAGGTATGACGTGATAGGTTGGCTGCACTGCACATTGAGTGTGTAATAGAAGGTGTATTCAAAGGACCCTGTGCTTCGGATGAGGAATGGGATATGTGCTAAGAAAGTGGATGACTGTCTACTAAAATACAAACTTTCTGGTCTAGAACCCTGTCTACTGGGCTGGAAGGGCAGAATAGGAAGTACTGTGCTGTCTGGTGATCTCTGATCACCCATTAGGGGAGCTGAAAATATTCTGAGGCCCAGCAGAATTGGCCTTAGCCAGTGAGGGACTCTGGACATCTTAGCAAGCAGGTAGGTTGCAGGTTCTTTCCAGGATTCTTTTCTACTTTTGTTGTAATGAGTTGTAAGGAAGACCACAACCTATGCCATGGTGCGTGTAGGGTGTTCAGAGCTGTAATTTCTGCTGGGGTTTGGATGGACCATGAGCCAGGCTGTGGTTCTGTTGCTCTGTGTAATGACTTGCGTAGTGCCCCTTGTCTTCTGAGCCTCCCCGTGTATGGATTTCCTGGGGAGAGGGAGATTCTGCAGCCCTGGCATGGTCAGATATTGTGCTTGTAATATCACTGTCCAGTGTACATACAGAGCCATGCTCTTGGTGTACAGTGGAAAGAAAAATTTGAAAACTGATAATCTGGTTTCTAGAAGTTCTGAATATTGCAGTCTACTTTCAAGTTTGTCTGATAAATGTCTCAAATGGTTTAAAAGCTGGTAGAACTATGGTGATGTTGATTGTCTTTTAGCAATACATGATTAAAATGCTTCTAACTTTCTGCTACCACCAGCTGCAATGGTGTAATTCAGTGATGTTTAGTTTGTTTAGGGGACAAAGGGAGTTTCTGTGCTACAGAGGTTTCTTAGGTTTTTATGGTGTTGGGCAGGTAGATAGAGCAGAATCTATATCTTGCATTAAAATCCATTCGACAGGAAGCAGATGTTATTCTATATTGTTTTGGGATTGGGCTTCAGTGTGTCTGGGTTTACCTGAAAACACAAGGAGGTCTAAGGGGCTGCATAACCATAGCAGGAGATCATCTCTTTTTGCAGAGAGGGCTCTAGAGCATGAGGCCTCTCTGGAAGAAATAACAGTAGCTGGAAGGTCAGAAACAACAGTTTAAGGGTCACATTGAAGTAATTTTGTGAAAATTGTGAAGACTTTATTTAATTTCCATACACATAGAATCATAGGTAGCTGGGTAACATTGGTCAGGACCACACGTTTCCTGACTGTTTCCTTTGGTCTTTTGATTAATAGCTGACTATATTTTCCTGACTTTGCTCTTGGCCTTTTCTCTCCATCCTCTTTATTCTTTCCCAAATATCATACACATTCTAGGTTGATCAGCTTTGTGGTAATTTTTTTTTTCCTGAGACAGGGTTTCTCTGTAACTTTGGAGCCTGTCCTGGAACTCACTTTGTAGACCAGACTGGCTTCAAACTCACAGAGATCCTGCTGTCTCTGCCTCCTGAGTGCTGGGATTAAAGGTATGTACAACCTCCACCCAGAAAGAAGTCATATTATGTCAATCTGTGTACTATTTTTTGATAATCCCATGATTACTCTGTGTGCTTACAATATGAATGTAGCTTTGTAATAGCTTTCCTGTTATAAATCGTTGGGAATTGCCATTGCACTGTATTCATTTATGGTGCAAATTTACCATACACGTCATCTTAGTTTTGACACATCATGTTTCCAAGGATCATTTATTTACTTCTTTCTTTATTTAGGTTTTGTTGCTCTTGTTGTTAATCTGTGAGAGACTTTTGGTTTATTGGATAAAAGGTATTATGGATGTTGGCAGGTGGCTCAGCACATATTCATTTTGGAGGTGACCTGAGTTCAGATACCTACACTCAAGTTGTGAGGCTCATAACTCTAGCATTTTAGATCCAGGGCATCTGAAACCCTTTTTTGTATGTTACTTGTATATATATGGAAGATATTCTCACTCATTGCCAAACATATGCAAAAAATAGCAATAAACTTGTTTTCAAAAGTGCTTGTGACTTATAAAGCAATTAGAGTAAAACAAGCTGCTCTAGGTGTCCACCGAGTCTTTAAAAATCTGTGATCTTGCATTTTGTTTTAAAATATTTTCATTTCCTCACTTTGATTGTAGACTTACAAGCAATCAGCAATCAGGGGGAGCAAAATGGTGTCTAAGTGATCCTAACAGACACCCTTTTCTTTACTATAAGATAATGAGATTTTTTTTAAGTAGTCAAAACTATTTTCTATGAAAAACATGAGAAGGTTTCAAGTAAATCTCTCCAATTTTGGTAGAACAGCCTTCTTCACCCAAGCCATTTTCTATTTTTTGTAAAGGATAAATAACAGAAGTGTATAGGATGAGTGCTAGTCACTGATTTCTTAGAGTTTGATTTTTATTAGAATCTTGTAGTTTTTATTTAAAGGAGAATAATATGTCTTTGTGTCTTTGTCAGTGCTATCAATCTATGTTGTTGATTTTATTCATTGTTATCTAAGTATATTGTTTATTTTCTGGAAAATAATGGTCTCACCAATTTCTTATTCAGATTTCTCATGTTATGAGTTCCTTGAGTTTTTGTTTGTTTGGAAAGTTTCTGTGGAGAGACAGTTTTAGTTTTATCTTCTTTATCTTAAATGGTTTTTTCTTCTTTCCATTTCCTGGCATATCTATCTTTGTTTGTGTTTTTGCTGCTTAAGTTATTGATATAATTAGTACGTTGCCTTGGATCTTAAAATCTTTCTGCATATTAGCCTCAGCTATCAGAATGGTATTGCTTAGAGTGATCTCAGAAAATACCAATTGAGAGTATGACTAGATAAGAATATCTGATTAGGGTATCTGAGAGAGATTGTGTTGGTTTTGATTGATATAGGTAGGCTCTTACACTGAGTTGGCAATATCTCTGAGCACAAAGCTCTGAGCACAAGACAGTGACAAAACAAGAGGGAAAGTCAGTAAACAATGATTCCACATGTTTTGCCTTTAGTTATCAGCTTGGGTATCTATCCTAAGCTCTCATAAGGAGGAACTGTGAAATAGGGTTACCAACCAAATAAACATGTTCATTACCTGAGTTGCTTTTGATTGCATAATTTAATAACAGCAGCAGAAGAAAATTGAAACAAAAATAGGATTCAAAGGGGATTTTGTTGCTGCAAAGGACCTGGAAATGTTGACTCTTATAAGAATGCCGAAGAGATCAGAAAACTGGACAAAGAGAGCTTAATCAGCTGTTTTTGTAGGACATAGACAAAGGAAATGTTGAGAGTAATGGCAGACAGTGGAGGTCAAGGTCATAGGATTTTAGTGGGCAGTAGACTCTTCAGGGAACCATGGATTTGGCCTGACCTAACTGCCTTTAGAGACATGTGTCATAGGATTTTCAGGTTAAAGCCCATAGTTCCTGGGTCACAATATACCTCCCAGTTCCTGACAGACTGTTGCATTCCCTCAGGCAGTGAAGCATTCAGGCTGATTTGTGCTTCTTTGTACAATTCCTTAGTAGTCAAGGAACAGGACATTTGAACTTAGACATTAATTGTGTGTATGCTTTATAGCTTGCAAACTTCATTATATCCTGGTATAGACAGAGGTTGTTTAGTCATTTCCTCACTATCCACACCCATAATAATTATACAGAACTTATATTAATTATAAGACTGCATATCCAATAGCTTAGGCTTCTTATTAAATAACTTTTACATCTTAAATTAACCCAATTCATCCGTGTATTGCCACATAGCTGTGGCCTACCAGTAAGGTTCCATCCAGTATTTGTCTCCTTCAGTGGCTACATGGCATTCTCCCTGACTCTGCCTTCTGATGTGGGAGTGTCATATATCAATCTGTTGATTTCATTGGTTAAGCAATAAAGAAACTGCTAGGCCCATTTGATAGGCCCACCCTTAGGTGGGTGGAGTAAACAAAACGGAAGGCTGGGAGAAAGAAGCTGAGTCAGAGAGTCGCCATGATTCTCCCACTCCAGACAGACGGAGGTTAAGATTATTCCTGGTAAGCCAGCTGGTGGGCTACAGCAGATTATTAGAAATGGGCTAGTCCAGGTGCGGGAGCTAGCCTAGAAGAGGCTAGATAGAAATGGGCCAAGCGGTGTTTAAAAGAATACAGTTTCTGTGTAATTATTTCGGGGCATAAGCTAAGCTAGCCATGTGGGCGGCCGGGTGCCAGGGACGCATCCCCGCTGCTCCTATTACAACAACCTTCTTTTCTCCTCTATCTCTGCTTGGAATTCTCACCTTTTTTTATTCTGTGCTACCATAGGCCCAAAGCGGTTTCTTTATTAACCAATGGGAATAGAACATATTCACAGCATACAGAGGGGAATTTTGTCTACATAAAAAGGAAGGTTTTAACTTTGATATAGCAAGGTTACATATAACAAAACCATATCAAGCAAGAATTATAGTTACAATATTTAGTCCATTTACATTTGGCAAATTAAGAAAAATACTCTATCATGTATTTTATCTTTTGAGTCTAAAGTTTTTTTTATTTTTTTTAAATTTATTTATTTATTAAAGATTTCTGTCTCTTCCCCGCCACTGCCTCCCCTTTCCCTCCCCGTCTCCCATATCTAATCTATCTTTTATAATAATAAAATGGTCTTTCTTCAACTCTACCAAAGACTCTAGAAGGATATATATATATATTACTTAACTATTTATAAGCACTTCCAAAACTCTAGAATTGACAAAGACATCTTGCTGCCTGGACAGTCACCCAAAGTTCTTCTGTAACATCTTCAGTCTAGAGGCCCATAGTGTCTGATAGACTTTTCCATGAAGCAGAAAATTTCAAAGACAGTTCCACTTATATTGGCACTTTCTCAGTCACTTTTTTTCTGTGTCTTGCAGAATGTCTAGCAGACTCTTTCATGAAGCAGGATCTGTCTCACCTTTTTTAGGCTACTTTATTAGTCCTTTTTTGTAGGTCCTGCATGTTCAGTTTATACAACATACCGTCAAGCAATCCAGTCAAGAGCAGTTTCTTGCCCAAATGGCTAGCCTAGTCACATTGAAGGCAAATTCCATAATAAGTTCCTTCAATGCCCATCAACCCCTCTGAAATAATTGGTGCTACCAGAAGGATTCATGTCTCACTGTCATGAAGAGGCATAAATTTTAAAAACATTTAAAATGCCATATTCTATATGTCTTTGAAAGATTTGAAGAATACCTATCCATATGAAATATATCTCTGTACATCTAGAAAACTTAACTAACATGACTACAAGTTTATCTATTATAAATGACTATCTATTAATTTGTATTTTTAACTATACATTATCATAAATGAACTGAACAAATATAATACCTTAAACAAGAGCAGACATTCATTTAACAAAATAGACATTAAATTTATATCAATAGACTTCCACTGTTTCTCTTATCTTTCAGGTTTTTACCCCTGATATCTGACTCCCAATTTTTATTGATAAAGATTAATTAGTTAATATTTCATCTGGCCCCCTAAAAATATGCTTAATAAACATAAAGGGGTAATTAAGACACCTAGATATAGATTGCATAGTAGTTTTTTAACTTTAATTTTTTAATGCTAATGGAAAGGAAATGGCAGCTGTGGAGAAAGTTAAAAGTTGTAACCTATCATTTTTTATTTAGACAAAAGGGGAAATGTTGTACAACATTAATTCAAGGTGTGTTACATCTGTTTATGCTGTGAAATATTTGTTTAATGATGCAAGAGTGTGTTGCATTCTTTTATGTTGCATTTTTTAACTCTGAAGCCATGTTACTTTGCCTGCCTAAAACAACTGATTGGTCTAACAAAGATCTGAATGGCCAATAGCTAGGCAGGAGAGGGATAGGTTGGGATGCCAGCCAGAGAGAATAAATAAAAGGAGAAAGAGAGAAGGATTGAGGACCAAAAAGAGAAGGAGGAGAATGTCAGGGACCAGCCACCCAGCTTCACAGTTAGCCACAGAGTAAAAAGTAAAGAAAGGTATATAGAATAAAGGTAAAATCCCAAAGGCAAAGGCAGATAGAATAATTTAAAATAAGAAAAGTTGACTAGAACCAAGCTAAGGTTGGGCATTCATAGGTAAGAATAATCCTTCATGTGATTTATTTGGGAGTTGGGTGGTGGGCTCCCAAAAGAGCCAAACAGTAAAATACTAACTATAGGATGAATCATCTGTGGTTATATGCCCAAGACTGGTACAACAGAATCCTGAGGTATATCTATTCCAAATTTTTTTAGGAACTGCCATTGTGATTTCCATAGTAGCTATATAAGTTTGTAAAGGTTTTTTCCCCAGAGTGTTATAGCTAAAGTGCTGCGTAGCTTATACCAGTTTTTATATATATATATATATATATATATATATATATATATATATATATATTTTAAATATTTATTTATTTATTATGTATACAATAGTCTGTCTGTGTGTATGTCTGCAGGCCAGAAGAGGGCACCAGACCTCACTACAGATGGTTGTGAGCCACCATGTGGTTGCTGGGAATTGAACTCAGGACCTTTGGAAGAGCAGGCAATGCTCTTAACCAGTGAGCCATCTCTCCAGCCCCTACCAGTTTATATTTTAAGAGTTTTTGGTGACTTGAAATTATTAGGCCTGTTCATATCCCAGTATCTGAGTTGGGAGTCCCAGAACCTCCTGCTACTCTAGATTCAGGGGATCTGACACCCTCTTTTCTTATATGTCACCTGTATATACATGGAAGACATTCTTTCTCACAAATAAACATATATAAAATGTGGGGATAAGCTTCTTTTCAAAAATCCTTGTGACTCATAAAACAATTAGAGCAAAACAAGTTGCTTTAGGTATATATTACAAATCATACACTATTTCTTTAAAAATTTGTTATCTTGCATTTGGTTTGAAAAAGTTTTTATTTCCCCACTATGATGCAGACTTACAGGCAATCTTCAGTCATAGGAAACAAAATGGTGCCTAAGTGATGTTAATCAATATAATTTTCTTTTTATAAGAGAATGGGATCCTTTTAGTAATCAAAACTCTTTATAAATTTAAAACATCAGAAAGCTTTATGCAAATTTCTCCAATTATGGTGGATCAGCTCTCCTCACCCAATCCATTGTCTATTATCAGCAAAGGAGAGAAGTTGTACACAGGATGACTGCTTGCCAGTGATTTCTTGTTATTTAATTTTGGTTAGTATCTTGTCATTCTTATTTAAGGAACTATGATATGTATTTGTAGGCCTGTCTTTGTGTCTTGTTTCACCTATGATACCATCTATATTATTGATTTTATTAATTATCATCTAAATTTATTGTTGTTTCTTTATAAAATGACAGATTTTCATTATTCTTTTTCAGAAAATTTCCTATATTATGAGGTCCCTGAGCATTTCTCGGTTTAGGAAGTTTCTGTGGAGAAACAGTTTTAGTTTTCTCGTCTTGATCTTAGAGGCTTACTTTTTCTCATTTCTTTTTTTTGGAAATGTGTCATATTTTTATTAGAGATCAACATAGCATATATGCCTCTGTGCACAAATTTAATAACACATAGAAAGTATAGAACATTATCATTGTCCATGCAATCACACAGGTTGTTGGGATCCCATGTTAGGGTGACATCTGTTGGAGTCAAGTCTTGACAAGTTTATATGTTCCACCAGGGTAGGATCATGTGGATTAGAAATGTTAGACAAAAACAAAAAAGAAAGAGAAACACAAAGACATAGAATAGAGTTGGGAAGGTAACCCAGTGAATACTGAATCCTCATTTATGTTCCATATGCTTTATATACCCCAATCCAAAAGCAGGGGAAGAAGACAAGACTTCTTTACCATAATACAAACAAGAAACAAACTAATTACCTCTACAATACCTGTACCATCAAGTCACTCTACCCTAAGTTAAGTTGGTTAGGCAGGACACTCTCCTCCCCCTCCTTCTCCTGTCCAAAGAGCAGTCAGGGTTCCCTGCACTGTGGGTAGTCCAAGGTCCTCCCCCTTCCATCCAGGTCTAGGAAGGTGAGCATCCAAACCGGCTAGGCTCCTACAAAGCCAGTACATGCAGTAGGGTCAAAACTCAGTGCCATTGTCCTTGGCTTCTCAGCAGTCCTCATTGTCCACCATATTCAGGGAGTCTGGTTTTATCCCATGCATTTTCAGTCTCAGTCCAGCTGGCTTTGGTGATCTCCCAATAGATCAACCCCACCGTCTCAGTGGGTGGGTGCCCTCCTCGCGGACTTGACTTCCTTGCTCATGTTCTCCCTCCTTCTGTTCCTCATTTGGACCTTGGGAGCTCAGTCCATTGCTCCAATGTGTGTCTCTGTCTCTATCTCCATCCATCGCCAGATGAAGGTTCTATGTTGATGTGCAAGATATTCCTTCCTATGGCTGTAGGATAGGGTCATTTCAGGCTATCTCTCTTCAGCTGCCCAAGGACCTAGTTGGGTACATCTCTCTGAAGCCCTGGGAACCCCTCTAGAGTCAAGGCTCTTGCCAACCTTAAATGGCTCCCTTAATTAAGATATATAATTCCCTGCTCCCATATCCATCCTTCCATTATCCCAACCATCCCATTCCCCCAAGTTCTCCCTATCCTCCCCTTCTCACTTTTCTCTCCCTATCTCCCCTTTCCCCCATCCCACCCCACCCCCCACTTCCCAAATTTTTGCCCAGCAATATTGACTGCTTCCAATATCCAGGAGGATAACTCTATGTTTTTCTTTGTGTTCACCTTCTTATTTAACTTCTCTAGAATTGCGAATTATAGGCTCAATGTCCTATATTTATGGCTAAAAACCAATTATGAGTGAGTACATCCCATGTTCATCTTTTTGGGTCTGGGTTACCTCACTCAGGATAATGTTTTCTATTTCCATCCATTTGCATGCAAAATTCAAGAAGTCATTGTTGCCGGGCGGTGGTGGCTCACAACTTTAATCCCAGCACTCGGGAGGCAGAGGCAGGCGGATCTCTGTGAGTTGGAGACCAGCCTGGTCTACAAGACCTAGTTCCAGGACAGGCTCCAAAACCACAGAGAAACCCTGTCTCTAAAAACCAAAAAAAAAAAAAAGAAGTCATTGTTTTTTTTTTTTTTACCACTGAGTAGTACTCTAATATGTATATATTCCACACTTTCTTCATCCATTCTTCTATTGAAGGGCATCTAGGTTGTTTCCAGGTTCTGGCTATTACAAATAATGCTGCTATGAACATAGTTGAACAAATACTTTTGTAGTATGATAGGGCATCTCTTGGGTATATTCCCAAGAGTAGTATTGCTGGGTCCAGGGGTAGGTTGATCCCGAATTTCCTGAGAAACCGCCACACTGCTTTCCAGAGTGGTTGCACAAGTTTGCATTCCCACCAGCAATGGATGAGTGTACCCCTTGCTCCACAACCTCTCCAGCAAAGGCTATCATTGGTGTTTTTTATTTTAGCCATTCTGACAGGTGTAAGATGGTATCTTAAAGTTGTCTTGATTTGCATTTCTCTGATCGCTAAGGAAGTTGAGCATGACCTTAAGTGTCTTTTGGCCGTTTGAAGTTCTTCTGTTGAGAATTCTCTGTTCAGCTCAGTGCCCCATTTTATAATTGGGTTGATTAGCCTTTTATGGTTTAGTTTCTTGAGTTCTTTATATATTTTGGAGATCAGACCTTTGTCTGTTGCGGGGTTGGTGAAGATCTCCTCCCAGTCAGTGGGTTGCCTTTGTGTCTTAGTGACAGTGTCCTTTGCTTTACAGAAGCTTCTCAGTTTCGGGAGATCCCATTTATTCAATGAGGCCCTTAATGTCTGTGCTGCTGGGGTTGTATGTAGGAAGTGGTCTCCTGTGCCCATATGTTGTAGAGTACTTCCCACTTTCTCTTCTGTCAGGTTCAGTGTGTTCAGACTGATATTGAAGTCTTTGATCCATTTGGACTTGAGTTTTGTGCATGGTGATAGATATGGATCTATTTTCATTCTTCTACAGGTTGACATCCAGTTATTCCAGCACAATTTGTTGAAGATGCTTTCTTTTTTCCATTGTATACTTTTAGCTCCTTTATTGAAAATCGGGTGTTCATAGGTCCTTGAGCATTTCTTGGTTTAGTAAGTTTCTGTGGAGAAACAGTTTTTGTTTTCTCTTCTTGATCTTAGAGGCTTACTTTTTCTCATTTCTTGACCTATCTGTGTTTTTCAGTTCTTCATGTTTGATATGGTTAATATATTGATTTTGTGTTAAAAAATCTTCTCATATATTATCATCTCTACCATAATTAGCTTCAGCTGTCAACATGATGTAGATTAGAGTCATCTTGAGAGAACATCAGTTGAGGCTTTGCCCAGATCAAAATTGCTACTAACTATGGGAAAATTGTGTTGATTGATGATTCATGTGGGAAGGCTCTTCTCTTCCACTCATGGTTTCAATACCCTAAGAAAGTGGGACTGAGAGGGATAAGAAGGCTAGCTGAACAAGAGAGAGTGACTAAGCAAGAGCAAAAACCAGTAAACATTTTTCCTTAGTGTCTCTTGCCTTCATTTTGTAACTTGAATTTCTATCCTAAGCTTCCACAGTTGTGGGTTGTGATCTGGAAATATCAGTCAAAGAAACCTGTTTATTACTTCACATGCTTTTATTTAGAGAATTTAATCACAGCAAGAAATGAATAAATTAGGTCAAAATGTGGTACACCAAAAGTGATTTTGTTGCTGGGTAGAATGTGGGAACGTTGTCTTTTGGAGGAATGTGGAGGATATTAGGACTTTAGATGGCAAAAGGCATAGAAAACTGTACAGAGCTTAATTAACTATTCCTGTAGGACTAGGAACATGGGGGTAATGAAAGTAATGCACGCAGTGGAGCTTGAGTTCATTGGATTTCAGTGGGAAATAGACTTCATGAAAAATTTATCTATGGGTCATTTGTATAATATTTTCTTCCCAAATCATTCCAATTTTCTCCATTCCCTGAGAAGTTGGGTAAGGCAAACTTAAAAAGTAATTGGGTGATTTCTTAGACAAAGCATTGATTCTGTTAGGCATTTATTACTGATGATTTATTTAGGTCTACAGTGGAAAAAATGAGTGATGTGGATAGAAACAAAAAGTCAGTTTTGTGGAGAAAAACACTAGGAAGATTCAAATGGCAGTCCTGTCGTGAGAAAGAGGACAAAATTTCAAGAAGTTTAGAACCATTAAAGAGAAGGCCCTTCTTATTATTTGAAGCCTAGGAAGGTAACTTAGGGAAAGATTTCATCTATCTAAGTCTTCAATTTCTCAAAGGAATAGGCAACCTGATTCCTAATCTAGAAAGCAACTTCATGCAGAAGCTGCTGGAACTCTGAACCAAGCATAGTAGCATCCATAACAACTTAGAAGCCAAATTGTGTGTGTTGTGGAGGGACCCATGTTGTATTGTTTCTGGAAAAAAGAAAGAAGCAAAATTTATAGGTCATAAATTTTTCCTCTTTAGTTTCAGTTGAACATGGTTTTGTCCATCTGTGTTTGGCAGAGTCAGAAACCCACTGAGGAGACTGTGAAACTTTATCACATGAAGTTGTGAAGATGAAGACAGAGTTGTATTTTTAGATGATAGGGTGTTGTGATACCCAAGCTATGAGATATCTGCCATGGAGAACTACATATAGGAGATATATATATATATATATATATATATATATATATATATATATATATATATATGGATATATATGAGGATATATATATATATAATTTTTCATGAATAGTGCTATCTAAGCTCTTTGAAAATGAATCCTTACCTCTCTGAGGCACAGCTAAAGGATTTGTTGTTTGCCCTACTGAGTTTTAGTGTTACCAGGAACCAATCTTCCCTCACTGTGTCCACATTTCTCTCTCTCTCTTTTCAAAATTTATTCTTCTTGTAAACACAGGCTGCTTATTCATTTCCCAGGCACCCAGACCCGAATAATCACAGAGAAACTATATTAATTACAGCACTCTTTGGCCTACTAGCTCAGGCTTCTTATTAACTTGCTCTTTCATCTTAACCCATGTCTATTAATCTCTGTGTCACCACGAGGCTGTGGCCTACTGATAAGGTTCTGGGGCGTCTTTCTGCTTTGGCAGCTACATGGCCTCTCTTACATTCTGCCTACTCATATCTCTTCCAACCTGGCTATATTCTGCCTTGCCAAAGCAGCTTTATTCATTATCCAATAAAAGCAACACTTATACAGAAAGACATCACACATCACTTTTCTTATAATATATCCCAACTTCAGTTTTTCTATTCTCCAATTCTCTCAGTCCTCTCCACTACTCCCTTCTCCACCAGATCCACTCAGTCTTCATTTCCCTTCAGAATAGAGCAGACACATAAGAGATATCAATAAAGCCATACATAGCAAATTGAAATTAGACTAGGCACATATCAAAAACTGCATGGGTCAATCTAGTAGGAGAAAAAGGGTTCCAAGAGCAGGAAAAAGAGACAGAGACATTCCCCACTCCCACTGTTAGGAGTTGCACAAAAATAGCATGCTACAAATGATAACATATATATAGAGGAATTGGGGCAAACTCCTACAGGCTCCATGATTGCTATTTCAACCTCTGTGAGCTCCTAAGAGCCCTACTTAGTTGATTCTGTGGCCTGCGTTCTCCTGTGTCGTTTTAGTTAGAAAAGATTATGACTATGAATTTTTTTGAATTTTCTGTGTTTTTGGGGTAAGATACTTCTCCATTTCCTGTTATTATTAGGGTTGGTATTTTTCTAGTGTTTCAGATTTCCTGGATGTTATGTTTCAGGAAATTTTTGGTTTAACATTTTCTTTGATCAATATGTCCATTTCTTTGATCATGCCTTTAAAGTCTGAAATTCTCTGTTCAATGTCTTGTATTCTTTTAGTGAATATGCCTCTGTATGTCTTATTTGATTACTTAGATTTTCATTTTCATAATTATTTCAGTTCATATTTTTTAATTGCTCCTATTTCTATTTTAAGGTCTCAAACAGCTTCATTTCTGTCAACTGTTTCTTCATTTGCTTTTTGGTTTTCTTTAAGGGATATATTAATTTTCTCCAATACTTCATTTATCCTTTCTCTCCTTTTTTAAAAAAGGGATTCATTTACTTCTTTAAGGACTTCTGTCATCTTCATAAAGTTGGTCTTAACTTAATTGTGCTTCAACTCTATTGGAATATTCAGAGCTTGCAGCAGTAGGATACCTGGAATCTGGTAGTGACTTATTGCTCTGGCTGTTGCTGATTGTGTTTTTATGTTGGTGTCCAAGTATCTGGGTTTTAGGAATTTGTGGATCTAGGTACTCATCTCTCAGTTTGTCTTTGTTGCATGGGTATTTTTTTGCTTGGTTTCTATTTGCTTTCTAATTTTCTGCTTTATGTGGCCTATGGTTGAGCAGGTGCTCTCATCCCAAGTTAGAGCTGGAAATCTTACAAATGGTGTCCACCCATGTTTGGGCATGAAAGGAAAGGAGACCGTAGAGAATTTGGAGATAGTGTTGATGGGGACTGAGAGACTGAGGAAGGTCAGTTGGAAGGTGGCCTACATAGACTTCTTGCAGATAGTTGAAATTCAAGGCTACAACACAGAGAAGAGGAGGGAAGTGGGATTGGGGATAGTGTTGTGGGATTATTCAAAGAATGGAGGAGGTGCACAGACAAGAAACCCATGTGAATTTCTGGTGACTTTCATATGTTCTGGTCCAGCAGAGAGTCTTTACCTCTGTTTTCCTACCTGTTTTTTCTTTTTTTTTTTGGCTGATGTGGCCTGCACTTGAGCAGAGGCTATGCATCTGATATAGGGGTGGGTACATGGTTTTGGGGGTAGCATCTGTAGGGTTGCTGAAAGATCATGTCTGTGGGAATGTAGGGAGTGTGGAAATTTCATGGGTTTTTGGTCTGCCTATCTGTTCTCACTGGTGTGACATACACATGAGTTTGCCTAAGATGGGAGGTGTAACACAGTCATATTCCTGTTTTTATGAATGGGAATATGCCCTGTGCCATTATATGTTGTAAATCTTTATTTTTTTTTATTTTACAACATGTGACAATCAAGAGCTTGTCTAAAATGTCAGAAGAGACTTTGGACATTTGTGATGTTTGGGCTGCTACAGATTATAAGGATCATTGAACTTACACTAAATACATTTTATTTTTATTTGTATTTATTCTTCTCTCATTCTATATATCCTGATTCAATTCTCACCCTCCTCTACTCATTCCAGTTCCTCCCCCACCAAATCCCATTGTCCCAGCTCCACTGCTTCCTTTTTCCTTCAAAAAAAAAAAAGAGCGGACCTCCCAGGGAAATCAACAAAATAAATCATACCAAGGTGCAATAAGACTAGGCACAGACTCTTATTTCAAGGCTAGACAAGGCCAATGCAATAGAAGGAAAAGGGTCCTAAGAACAGACAAAAGAGTCAGAGATGCCATGACTCCTACAGTTAGGAGTTTCACAAACACCCCAAGCTAAACTATAGCATGTATGCAGAGGACCTGGCACAGAGCCATGAAGACTCTGTGATTGCTACATCAGTTTTCTTTGAGCCACTATATGCCCTATGTAGTTCATTGTGTGGGCCATGTTCTCCTGATTTCCTCAACCACTGAATGCTACAATCCTCACTCCCTCCTTCTACAAGATCAATACAGCTCAAGCTTATGTTTGGGTAAGGATCTCTGATGGGCTTCCATCAGCCCCTGGAAGAAGCCTGTTTAATAACAAGTAGGCCAGGTATCAACCTATGATTATAGCAAGAAATAGTTAAGAATCATTTTATTGATATCTTTTCTTGGTCAGCTGTTATTTGGTTCTACCCCTGTTCTCTGAGCCATTCAAGTTCTGGTTCCTGGCCATCTAGGCAGTGTCAGTTATGGGTTTCCTCTCACAGTATGGACTTCAAGTTAGACCAGTCATTTATTGGCCATTAAGAAATCTCAGAGTCACCAGTGCCCCAGAATATCTTGCAGGTGGTACAAGTGGGTCGAATATTTTGTGGCTGGCTTGGTGTCCCAGTCCCACTGGGAGCTTTATGTGGTTACAGAAGATGGCTAGTTCAACCTCCATATTCTTGATTACTAGGAACAGTCACTAGGGTCACCTTTATAGTTTCCAGAATGTTTTCACTACAGTTTCCACATCCCCTGTTAAAATCTCCTCTATTCCCATCATCTTTCCCTGTCTTCTCCCCATCTCTCCCTTCCTTGCTCACCTGATCCTTCCTCTTCCCATCCCCCCTGCCTCCAGTATACCTACAAGATCTGTTCTATTTCTGCCTACAAGGGAGATCCATGCATCTCCCCTAGAGCTGTTGTTACTTAGCCTCTCTGTGTCTGTGGATTGTACTGCGATTAACTGTGATTACTGTGATTATACTTTACTTAACTGCTAATATTCACCTATAAGTGAGTAAATATCATATTTTTCTATGTGATTCTGGGTTTCCTCACCTAGGATATTAAAGAATTCAAGAAACTAGACAACAACAAAGCAAATAATCCAACTATAATGGGGAACACCTCTAAACAGAATTCTCAGTAAAAGAATCTAAAGTGACCGAGAAACACTTGAAGACATGTTCAACATCTTTAGCCATCAGGAAAATGAATATCAAAACTACTTTGAGATTTTATTTTACACCTGTTCGATTTGTTAAGCTCCATAAATCAAGGGGCAGCTAATGCTGGCAAGGACATGTAGCAAGGGGATTCATTGTACAAGTGCAAACCTGTACAGCCAATGTGGAAATCAACATGCAGTCCTCAGGAAGTTGTGAGTAAATTCACCTCAAGACCCAGCTATACCACTCTTGGACATATATCCAAAAGATCCTACCACAAGGACATTTGCTCAACTGTGTTCATAGTGGTGTGGTTCATAAAAGCCATAGACTGCTGTATCTGGGAGAGATTGTGTTGATGATTGACGTGGGAAGGCTCCTCCAATGAGGGTGGCAATATCCCTAAGAAAGTGGGCTTGGGCTACAAAAGGGAGCTATCTTAGCATGAATGAAGAGTGACTGACTAGGCAAGAGCGAAAGTCAGGAAAAAATCTTTGTCCATGGATTTTTGCATTCAACTATTAACTTGATTTTCTATCCTAAGCTCTGAAAATGATGAAGTCAGATTACCCCACTCATTGTCTGAGCTGGTTTTGGTTAGAGGATTTAATCAGAGCAACATAAATGCAAGTTAGGACAAAGAAATGGAAAACCAAAAGTAATATTGTTGCTAGGCAGAACCTGGGAATGATGCCTCTTGAAAGTGTGTAGAAGATATCTAGACTTTAGGTGGTGAAAAAAATATAGAAAGTAGTACACAGAACTAAATTGGCTGTTCTTATAGGACCAGGAAGACAGAAATGTTAAGAAGAATGCCAGAAAGTAGAGACTGAGATCATAGGATTTCAGTTGGAAATTATAGACTCCATAACAGATTAAGTTAGAGGTCATTTGTGTGATATTTTGGCTCCAAAATCTTTCTATTACCTGGAAATTTAGTAAAGCACAATTTAAAAAAATGGGCTGATTCCTTAAATAAAATATTGGATCTGTTGGATGGTTATTACTGATGATTCATTCAGGTCTACAGTAAAAAGAAAACACGTGGGGCTGAAATAAATGAAAATGAAAAGGTAGTTTAGGATGGCAACCAATTACTGAAAGAAGCAGGGATTTTCAAGGAGTTTATTACTATTATAGATAGGTCCTTGCCATGGAATGGAAGTCTAGCAAGGTGCTCCAGGAGTAAGACTCCATCCACATAAATCTTCAATTTATGTAAGGAGTAAGCAAAGTGATTCCTAATCCCAGGAAGCAATTTCATACAAAATCTGCTACGCCTGTGGTCCAAGTGTGTTAGTGTCTGTCAATTAAGAAGTTAAGCTTTTCAGGACCACTCATCATGTGCTGGTCCTGGAAACAAGAAAGAATCAAAATTTAGGGTACTGGGTTTTTAGTTTGTGGTTACAATTCAGCATTGTTACTGGCATCCATGTTTGGCAGAGACAGAAACCCAGTGAAGAGATTGTGAGAGTTCATACCATGAAGCTATGAGGACAAAACCTGTTGTTTTTGTTTTTACTCTTTTGGAAGTCTGCCACCCAGCTCTCAAAAAGTGACATACACTGAGGCTTATTATTATTATTATTATTATAAATTTCTGGTCTTAGGTTGTCTTATTTCTAGCCAGCGTTTCTAAACTAATTGTCCCATCTACCTTTTGCCTCTGGGTTTTTATCTTTCTCTATTCTGTATAAATTTTATTTACTTCTTATTCTGTGGCTTGCTGTGCATCTGAGTCGCTGGCCCATGCTTTTCTCCCCTTTTCTTGGTCATCCTTCCTTTTTTTCCTCCAAGATTTCTCCTCCTGTTTATTCTTTCTGCTTGCCAGCCCTTCTTATACTTTTCTACCAAGCTACTGACTGTTCATTAGGCCAAATAGGTATTTTAGACCAGCCCAGTATCATAGCTTCACAGAATTACACACATGCAACATAAAAGAATGCAACACATATTTGTATCATTGAAACAATTGTTTCACAACATAAACAAATATAACACATCTTACAATAATATTCCACAACAGCCAGGGTTGTATTTTGATACAGCCTAGGTTGCATTTTGATACCACAAGATATTGAGATGCCTAAACTATAAAACATCTTCTGTGGAGAACTAGCTGAATATAGGGAGTGAAATTAACCACAGAGATATATAAAAGATGCAGGGCTGGGTGGTAGTGGTGCATGCCTTTAATCCCAGCACTCGGGAGGCAGAGCAGGTAGATCTCTGTGAGTTTGAGGTCAGCCTGGTCTACAAGAGCTAGTTCCAGGACAGGCTCTAAAGCTACAGGAAAACCCTGTCGCAAAAAAACAAAAAAAAAATGAAAAATAGATGCAGGGATAGGGCCGTCTAAGCCCTTTGAAACTGAAGCCTTGTGTATGTGAGACAGAGCTACAGGATTTGATATTTGTCCTGCTGTGCTTCAGTCCTGCCTTGGTTCAATCTTCTCTCACTATGTCTCCATTTCTCTATTTTGGAATGTAAATAGTATTCTATATTCTATACCATTGTATGTTGGAAAGATGTAACTTGTTTTCTGATTTTTACAAGATGTTATTTGCTGTGGGACACTGGTCTTGTACCTTGCAAAGATTTGTCACTTGTATTAGTTTAATAAAATGCTGATTACCAGTAACCAGGCAGGAACGATATGTGGGGTGACGAGAACAGGTGAATTCTGGGAAGAGGAAAGGCTAAGTCTGCAGTCATCACCCAGACATAGAGGAAACAAGATGAGAATGCCTCACTGATAAAAGGTACCAAACCATGTGGCTAACCATGTAAGATGTGAGAATTAGTTAATAAAAAGCCTGAGCTAATAGGCCAACCAGTTTATAATTAATGTAGACCTCTGTGTGTTTCTTTGGGATTGAATGACTGAGACCAGGTAGGACAGAAACCTCTGTCCACAAGTCACTGTCAAGTGATTGTTTTGAGCATCAGAAGAGACTTTTAACATTTGAAAAGTGTAGGGGCCATTGCAGACTATGAGTATCATTGAAATGACTAAATTAATTTTCTTCTTGGATGACTATAAGCCTCTAGTGACCCAGGTTAGAATTTAATTGATTGAATGAAAACCTCCCAGATAAGAAGATGTATTTTAACATGTGCCTCTTCTTGGTAACTTTCATTTGATTGCTTGTGAAATTATTAGTAGGAGGAGCCTCTCTGGATGGAATCTTTCATTGGGGCTGTGATATGATGTAGTAAAGAGGGCTACTTGTTTGTTCCCAGCTGCTCAGCCCTGAAATAATCACACAGAAACTGTATTAATTAAATCACTGCTTGGCCTTTTAGCTTTAGCTTCTTGTTTAAGGCTAACTCTTACATTTTAATTTAACCCATTTCTATTAATCTGTATAACACTATGTGGCTGTGGTTTACCAGCTAAAGTTCCCAGAATCTGTCTCTGGCAAGGCTACATAACTTCTTTCTGACTCCGCATTCTTCCTCCCAGCATTCAGTTTAGTTACCCCCCCCCCACCTAAGTTCTGCCCTATAGCTCTGCTATAGGTCCAAAACAGTTCCCTTATTAAACAATGATAATCACAGCATAGAGAGAGGAATTCCATATCACCTCCCAATTCTTCAACTCCATCAGAGACTCCAGAAGGATATAATATTACCTAGGTAAACAGGAAGTATATTGTAAGCAACTTCCAAAACTCTAGAAATGACAAAGACATCTTGTTGCCTGTACAGTCACCCAAAGTTCTTCTGTGTTGTTGGGGGCATCCAATCTTCAGCTCACAGGTCCATACTATCAAGCAGACTTTTCCATAAAGTAGGAAATTTGAAGACCTGTTCTGCCTTGCAATGGAAAAGTCCATCAGTTGCCTTCTTCTGTGTCCTGCAGAATGTCTGGCAGATGCTTTCATGAATCAGGAACCCTGTGAGTCCTGCATGTCTAGTTCATCAAGCAGTCCATCCTAGAGCAGTTTCTTGCCCCAATGGCTAACAAACTCCATAAGGAGCCTCTTCGATGCTGATTATCCTCTTGAAGTAGATTGGTGCTGCCAGGAGCAGATGTGTCTCATTGTCATGGAAAGTCTTAAGCTCTTAAAACATTTTAAAGGTCATATTCTGAAAGTCTCTGTAAGATTTGAAGAATCCCTATCTATCTGAAATACATTTCTATACATCGAGAAAATCTAACTAATATGCTACTAACTATTACTATCATAGATGACTCTCTATTTACCTATATTTTAATTATACATTACATTTTTAAATGAGCTAGACAAACACAATGCCTTAATCAAGAGCAGAAATGCATATAATAAAATTGACCTTAAATTAGTATCAATAAACCAAGATCCATACCAATGCAAATCTCTATAGCATATTCCCTTTTAAATATAAACAAACATTTATGAACAGTATTTGGGAATATGGGCATAGTTCTCTTCAAACTGCTTCCTGCTCTTTATTTGGTGAAGTAATTTTTTGGGTGTGTTCATAGTGACCTTTTGGGTGGTCTTGCTTCATCAAACCACATTAGTCTGGAGGGATTCCACAGGTTCTCATCCTTTGTGGAAAAAAAAAAGGAGAACCTCTTTTGCAAAGCAACAAATCCTTAGACCCAAATCCTGAAGACATGATACCTTTAAAATATATATGTTGGTTACTTAGCTCCTTTACAGCCAAAAAAATTAAAGAAAACACAATAATATACATAATCCAGAGACTCTGTATATAGTCCATGTTTATGTGGCTTATTATTTTATTCTATTACTTTTTAATATTTATTTTATTATATTTACTCCTTTAATTTATGATTGTTTATATTCTGTTTCTTTAAAGACTTTGTTTCATTTTTATAAACCATTTACTTCTTTTTATAACTTTCTATATTTTTCTTCTCTCTCCCAAGCCTATGTACATTTTTTAAACACACCATGTCTCATTTAGAGGTCTTTTATGTATGAATCTGTCCTATTGTGTGTCTGTAATTCTTTACTGTTTAGGAGCGCTTCTTAAAATGCTAAGCACTTTGGAACTTAAGCTGTGCCATTGGTAGAGCAAATACGGCCTGCCTGCTTGCTCCATCCAGTCCAACATGGCAGAGGCATGCTTGCTGCCTCTGAGAGCCATGTACATTGCCCCATTTTCAGGCATATAGGGGATCTAAGTTGCCAGTAGCAATCTGCTCACAGATCCCATAGCTGGTCCTCCAGAAAGTCAGAGTTCATGGTGGCAGCACAGTCCAGAAAGCCGGCATTTCAAAATGGTGCAGGTTTTTTCCTGCTATCTCTAAATCAGAAAAAACTCTCTTAAAGGAACCGCAGCATGTCACTAGTAAGAAAACCCCATTTGGGGAAATAAATGTGGCTAAACTTTATTTTTTTAGTGTCTAGAATCCTTTTCCAAGCCCTCTAAGATTTTAAGTGGATTTTAGTTGGCCACACAAGCACCAGTTTGTTGTGGGAAGCCACTTGTTAGTTCCCAACTGCTCAGCCCTGAAATAATCACACAGAAACTGTATTAATAAATCACTGCTTTGCCCATTAGCTCTAGCTTCTTACTGGCTAACAGTTACATATTAATTTAACCAATTTCTATTAATCTGTTTATTGCTATGTGACTGTGGCTTACGTAAAGATCTCAGCATCTGTCTCTGGAGGGGCTCCATGTCTTCTCTCTGACTCCACCTTCTTTCTCCTAGCATTCAGTTTCGTTTTCCCCACCTAGCTAAGTTCTTTCCCATAGCTCTGCTTAAGCCCAAAGCAGTTCCTGTATTAACCAATGATAATCACAGCATACAGAAGGGAATCCCACAATATGAGTTTCTGTAGCCTCAACTCATTTCCTGTTCTTTGTGCCTACCATGTTGTGGTTGAAACTAATCAGTCAGCTTTCTTCTTTTGCTGTCATAACTTCCCCACCATCATAAATTCTAACATTAAATCACACAAGATTCAGTAGAATTAGCTGCTATTTGGTGCCTAGGTGGTTTAATAGCCCACTGTTTTCATTTTTGTTAGTTTATTTTTGGAGACAAGGTTTGTCTTTGTAGCCCTAGCTGTCCTGAAAGTAGCTCTATATACCAGGCTGGCTTCAAACTCAGAGATCTTTTGACTCTGACTCCCAAGTGCTGGGATTAAAAGTGGGCCAGCATTCCTGGCTTTTGTTTTAATATTGTTGTATGATGGTTCCTATCAAGCATATGCTATTGTACTGAGTTTCACCCATATCTTGAATTTTAAAATTTGTCAGAAGGTTTCATTATGTTTCCCAGAATGGCATGTATTCATGACATTAATACTGCCTGTGCCTTCTGAGTCATTGGATTGCAGGTGCATAAACTTCTTCCTGCCTGTTTTGTTTGTTTTGAATTTTTATTTTAAAAAGAATATTTTTGTAGTAGGAGGAGGGTGGCCCTTTGTTCCCTTCTTGGTGACGAAGATGGGATTGCTTGTCGTCCTGGCTAGCTTACACCCAAAATAATCACACAGAAGCTGTATTAATTTAAACACTACCTGGTTCATTATCTGTAGCCTCTTATTGGCTAACTCTCATATATTGATTTAACCCATTTCTAGTAATCTGGATATCACCACAAGGTTGTGGCTTACCGGGAAAGATGCAGCATGTCTGATATTGGCACCTCCATGGTGGTTCTCTGACTCTGCCTTCTTCCTTCCATAATTCAATCCTGTCTACTCTGCCTACCTTTACGTATTTTACCTGTATGCATGGATATGCACCATGTGAGTACCTGGTCTTTACATTGATCAAAAGATGGTATTAGAAACCCTATGCTGGGAACAATGCATAGTTATGATCCCCCATGTAAGTCCTTGAGCCCACCTGTATGCAAGACCAGGAGGACTATTTACTGTTGATCTATCTTTCCTGCTCTGTGTTGATTATTTATAATCAGCATATTAATTGCTATTGTTTTCATTTGTCAATTTGTAACTTTAAACACACAGTGCTTTTAGTAAAATCTTATTTACATTGCAGTTAAAATTGGGACACTTCAGGTTTCTGGTAGATGAATAAAGAGTTCAAGTGAATGCATAACTCTTTGTAGAAACTTCAGCAAAAACCTATGAGTTATTTCTTTTATATTTGTTTGATATTTTTCATGTGAAACATATATTTAATATGTATTTTTTGCTGTCCTAGAAGTGATTGCATAGACTAGGCTGGTATTCAACTCAGAGGAAGATAGATATACATGCCTCTGCCTTCTGAGTACAAGGATTAGAGGTATGATTCAATACATCTGGCTTTTTCATCTTATTTTTCTTTTTGTAGGTAGGAATTAATCTTTCATACAGTTTCTCTTATCTGTACTCTGTACTCTTGATCTGTTTACATATCTTTCATTGTTGGTTAGTAGGCATTTCTCTTGTATGGTGATATTCCATTCAAAGGGTTCAGAAATGACAGAGGTGAGCCTCCTATTCATTTTGCTTCTAAAGTGACTTGGTGATTAAATTATGATGTCTGTGTCATGGAATAAGTATGGGGAGCACCAGAATTATATGACTATATTGTCAAAGAAGTATACATTTACAGTGTTGTCAGAATCATGCTTTTGGTTGTACACATGTATGGGATATTTTAGAATACAGTGACCTATGATGATGTGCATGTCGACTTCATTTGGGAAGAATGGACTTTGCTGGATCCTTCCCAGAAGAATCTCTACAAAGATGTGATGGTGGAGACCTACAGAAACCTCACTACTATAGGTAGGGCTGAATTATCTTTCATGTTTCAAATAAGGGGACAACTGTTCATTGGTTAATGGTGCACTTTTGTAATATGATTGAGAAAAAAGAATGGGGTAAATAAATCAGTCATGGTTGTAGGGTTTGCTACAAATGGTAGCTAAATTTTTTTTTAAATTTTTAATATAAAATGTCTGGCACTATATTTTAGGATACAGTTGGGAAGACCATGAGGTTGAAGAACATTGTCAAAGTTCTAGAAGACATGAAAGGTAATTTTCATTTATAAATATACAAATATACCTCTGAAGAATTGTAATACATCCTATATGTTTAAAAAAAGCAGCAGTGTATTTAAGAACATGCATTGATAATTGTTAAATTCTCACAAAATCATATACCTTAATTTCAGATAGGTGAACTGCATTTGCAAGTCATTCTTTTAAGAAAGAAGTCAAGGAAACAATGTCTTAATTTATATTACCATTTGAATCATAATACAATGAGAACTATACTGTAAAATTGTCTGTTTATTTCATATTATTCACATTATAAAAGATATACATGTTGAAAAGATGATAAGTATATCTTTAAAACTCTCTATTACACTAATAGTCCATAGAAAAGGTAGTTTAACCCATATACTTGTGACTGTGTTAAGTTTAGTGAGGGGGCCGTTAGAGTCATGAATCAAGGGGCAGCTGTTGTGGAGAGGCCTTAATCCAGATGCCACAAGTCTATGAGGACATAAAGTGTGAACTCAGTGTGGAAATCTTGTATTTGTTATTCTTCCTTTACTAGGTATATCATATGTTACTCTGGATAGAAGCCACATGAGCATAGGGATGTGAAAAGATATAGCATATCTCTCTCTCAGAACAAACAGAAGATATGTAGCAGTCTCCATGTTGAGTATACTTGTTGAATTTGATGTAAAAGTATACAAATAATTAGTTTTATAGCCTCATTGTTAATATATCAACAATCTCACATTTCAAAAAAGCACCATGAGTACTAGGACTGTATAAATATTTCTCTTTGTCCTAGTTTACTTAGCAAATGTAGTATCACTCACAGTAGAGGACACATTATGAATGCAATAAGAGTGGTAAAGCTCTGAGTTTTTTCAGTTCTCTTCAAATACACGAAAATTCTCATGTAGAAAATAGATTCTGTAAATGTGAATCATGTATCTTTAAAGATGAAAAGCAAGCCTTAATTATGGGGAAAAACAAAATTGTAAACATGGTAATAAAACGTTAACATATAATTCCTCTTTAAAATAGGACTAAATTGTAAAATTAATTCATACAGATAAAAAATTCAACAATGTACTAAATGTAGTAATACTTTCATATGTATCATTATCATTGTAGGCATGAAAAAAGTCAAACTAGAGAGAAAACTTCTGCATATACTCAATGTATTAAAGCCATTACATGTGACGGTCATCTTCACATGCCTGAAAAAACACATACTAGATTAAAACCCTATGAAGGAAATGAGTGTGGTCAAGCCTTTTCACATCACAGTCATCTTCAAAAGCATAAAAAGACATACACTGGAAAGAAACTCTATGGATGTAATCAGTGTGGTAAAGCCTTTGCATGTCACAGTGATCTTCAAAGGCATCAAAGAACCCATACTGGAGAGAAACCCTATGAATGTAATCAGTGTGGTAAAGCTTTTACATGTCACAGTGATCTTCAAAGGCATGAGAGAACCCATACTGGAGAGAAACCCTATGAATGTAATCAGTGTGATAAAGCCTTTGCATGTCACAGTGATCTTCAAAGGCATGAAAGAACCCATCCTGAAGAGAAACCCTATGAATGTAACCAGTGTGGTAAAGCCTTTGCATGTCACAGTTACCTCCAAAAGCATAAAAGAACTCATACTGGAGAGAAACCCTATGAATGTAATCAATGTTTTAAAACCTTTGAACATCACAGTACTCTTCAAACACATGAAAGAAGCCATACTAGAGAGAAACCCTATGAATGTAACCAGTGTGGTAAAGCCTTTGCATATCACAGTCATCTACAACGTCATGAAAGAAGCCATACTGGAGAGAGGCCCTATGAATGTAATCAGTGTGGTAAAGCCTTTGCACGTCATAGTGATCTTCAAAGGCATGAAAGAAGCCATACTGGAGAGAGGCCCTATGAATGTAATCAGTGTGGTAAAGCCTTCGCACGTCACAGTGATCTTCAAAGGCATGAAAGAACCCATACTGGAGAGAAACCCTGTGAATGTAACCAGTGTGGTAAAGCCTTTGCATGTCACAGTTACCTCAGAAAGCATAAAAGAACCCATACTGGAGGGAAACCCTATGAATGTAACCAGTGTGGTAAAGCTTTTGCACGTCACAGTAATCTACAAAATCATGAAAGAAGCCATACTGGAGAGAGGCCCTATGAATGTAATCAGTGTGGTAAAGCCTTCGCACGTCACAGTGATCTTCAAAGCCATGAAAGAACCCATACTGGAGAGAAACCCCATGAATGTAATCAGTGTGGTAAAGCCTTTTCATGTCACAGTTACCTCCGAAAGCATAAAAGAACTCATACTGGAGAGAAACCCTATGAATGTAATCAATGTTTTAAAACCTTTGAACATCACAGTACTCTTCAAACACATGAAAGAAGCCATACTAGAGAGAAACCCTATGAATGTAACCAGTGTGGTAAAGCCTTTGCATATCACAGTCATCTACAACGTCATGAAAGAAGCCATACTGGAGAGAGGCCCTATGAATGTAATCAGTGTGGTAAAGCCTTTGCACGTCATAGTGATCTTCAAAGGCATGAAAGAAGCCATACTGGAGAGAGGCCCTATGAATGTAATCAGTGTGGTAAAGCCTTCGCACGTCACAGTGATCTTCAAAGGCATGAAAGAACCCATACTGGAGAGAAACCCTGTGAATGTAACCAGTGTGGTAAAGCCTTTGCATGTCACAGTTACCTCAGAAAGCATAAAAGAACCCATACTGGAGGGAAACCCTATGAATGTAACCAGTGTGGTAAAGCTTTTGCACGTCACAGTAATCTACAAAATCATGAAAGAAGCCATACTGGAGAGAGGCCCTATGAATGTAATCAGTGTGGTAAAGCCTTCGCATGTCACAGTGATCTTCAAAGCCATGAAAGAACCCATACTGGAGAGAAACCCCATGAATGTAATCAGTGTGGTAAAGCCTTTTCATGTCACAGTTACCTCCGAAAGCATAAAAGAACTCATACTGGAGAGAAACCCTATGAATGTAATCAATGTTTTAAAACCTTTGCACATCACAGTACTCTTCAAACACATGAAAGAAGCCATATTGGAGAGAAACCCTATGAATGTAACCAGTGTGGTAAAGCCTTTGCATGTCACAGTAACCTTCGAAAGCATAAAAGAACACATATTGGAGAGAAACCCTATGAATGTAACCAGTGTGGTAAAGCCTTTGCATGTCACAGTAATCTACAAAGGTATGAAAGAACCCATATTGGAGAGAAACATTGTGTATGTAATTAGTGTGGTAAAGGCTTTGTTTATCATAGTCATCTTCAAAGACATGAACTAACACATACTGGAGACAAACCCTATGAATGTAATGAGTGTGGTAAAGCCTTTGTACGTCACAGTACTCTTCAAATGCATAAAAGATCACACACTGGGGATAAACTCTATGAATGTAATCAGTGTGATAAAGCATTTGCATGTATGAATAATGTAAATCATGAGAAAAAATCATACTGCAGAGAAACCCTATAAATGTATTCAGTGTGGTAAAATTTGTGCTTTATATAGGAGTAAAATTTTTGTTTGCAGCAATCTTTTAAAATCTTTGCATATTACAGTAGACATTGACTACCTGAAATAAAAAAGAGGACTTCTTATTATACAGTATTTGGTCAGATCTTTAGCCAAAACATTTATAATCAGCTACACAGTGATTTGTTATTCCCCTCTGTATACTGTGAATATATTTTGTTGTCTTTGTTTAATAAAAAAAAAGCTGCTTTGGGTCTATGGCAGGACAGAATAGAGCAAGGCAGGAATTCCAAGCAGAGATAAAGGAGAAAAGAAAGTGGAGTCAGACTCCATGTATCTGCTGAAGGAGACAGATGCCCTGGAATCTTACTGGTAAATCACAAGTCTTGTGGTAAAATAGAAAATAATAGGAATGAGTTAATTTAAGATGTCAGAGGTAGTTAATAAGAATTCTAAGGTAGCTGGGCGGTGGTGGTGCATGCCTTTAATCCCAGCACTAGGGAGACAGAGACAGGCGGATCTCTGTGAGTTTGAGGTCAGCCTGGTCTACAAGAGCTAGTTCCAGGATAGGCTCCAAAGCCACAGAGAAACCCTATCTCAACAACAACAACAACAACAAAAAAGAATTCTAAGCTAATAGGCCAAGCAGTGTTTTAATTAATATAGTTTCTGTTTGATTATTTTGGGTCTTGGCAGCCAGGAATGAACAAGGATCTTCTGCCTACAACACAGAGCTATTTCTTCTGTAGAAATAAATTTGACAGTGTTAACAATCTTTTCAAGCATTATGATGTCATTTTTATACTGTTTGTACTTACAAACTCATGGTAAAATGAATTTATGAAGTCCTATGTGTAGGGTAAATGGGCCAGCCAAAAAAACACATCCTGACTCTGAAATCAGAGCCAGTGAAATACATAATTTTGACTCTGAAACTGGAGACAAAGAAATATATGCTGACTCTAAAAGCAAGATAAGGAAATACACTTTGTTTCTGAATCCAGAGCCGATGAAAGAAACACCTGACCCTAAAACCAGACTTAAAAGACTATAAAAGGCAAGTGACAGAACATACTTTGACCCTAAAACAAAAGCCAAAGAAACACACTTTACCCTTGACCAACTGAGCACAAAACCAGCTAATCCTTAAGCTCAAGATCTACCAACCCCTGAACATGAAATCCAGCCAATTTCTGCATTGTTCAAGATCAGGGATTGACATCTAACCAATTCCCACCCTGAGAACCTTCTCCCTGGGAATACTCTGTGACTAAGAAGTCCTATATAAGTTCTGTACTTGTTCAGTTGGCTTCTGCCCTGGCAGAGACAGCCCCTCTCCTGGATTCTTCCCTTCCAAATAAATTTCTTGAATGAGTTTTGGGTGAAGACCTTCACTGTAGTGGTAAGAAACTTTGTAGTGGATTGGAACAGAGAAGCTTTGGTCACCTCTGCTGGCAAACTCCCTTAAAGGAGCAGGGCAGAAGTAGCAACTCTTCACCAGAGACTGCAACATTTCTGCAAGTTTCCCATGAACTCCAGTGAAGCAGAGAAGTAACAATTTGGGCTGAAGCTGAGAAAAAAATTGGCATCTCTGTTAGGAAACTCCCTAGTGGAGTGGAACAGAGAAGCATTGGGCACCTCTGCTGGGAAACTCCCTTAGGGAATTGGAACAGAACAGCCATGGACATGTCTGCTTTGAAGCTCTCTTAGCAGAATGAAGCAGGGCCCAGCTGTGATGGCTCTTTTGGAGAGGAGCAGTTTTGCTACATCCTGCATGAAGAACATCTCCCACTGGAACACAGCCTCACATATAGCCGGACTTCCCAATAGCCAGTATTTGTCAGGGACCATCTTTGACAAGTATACCAGTTACCAGGGTAGGGGTATGGGGATTAGATAAATAAGTAAGGAGAATGAAGACACAAGTGAAAATAATAAAGCAAAAGCATAGGATAGTACTGGCAGGGAGTTTCAGTGAATACTGTAAATCTGCCTGCATTTAATTTCCCATTATGTTTATACCCAAATACAACGGGAGGAAGAAGACAAAAGACTGCTTTAACACAATGCCAAGGACAACTAGAACAGTTACTTGCTTCAATACTTTGATCCATCAAGTCCTTGATTATTGAGAAAAAACATTCTGTTATTCAGGCAGTGAACCGACCCTAGACCAAGGATCCTAAAGGCAGTCATTCCTTAGGCCAAACATCTTAATTCAAAAGAAGGAGCAGAAGTATGTTTGAATTCTCTCACCTTTGTTCAAGAGGGAGTGGATTTATCTGCCTGGGCCCTCTTAAAGTCCAAAACACAAAACAACCACACCTTAGGTCAGGGTGTGTAACCACACCTGTTAACAACTTTGCCACCCTGAAACTCTGACCTTCAGACAAGGTGGAAATAGGCTCATGGTTTGGGGCCTCTACAAGGATACCTTTTCTTTTCATAGCTGTAGGTATCCAGTACTGTAGTAATAAGAGTGGCGGGGCTGCGTCCCCAGCACCCCGGCTGCCTGCTCAGCTAGCTTATGCCCCGAAATAACAACACACAAACTGTATTCATTTAAACACTGCTTGGCCCATTCTCTTCTAGGCTAATTCTCACATATTAATTTAGCCCATTTCTAATCATCTCTGTGTAGCACCCCAAAGTGCGCTTACCGGGGAGATTCTAGCCTAGTCCATCCTGGGTTGGAGCTTCATCCTGGGAGCGGGGCATGGCGTCTCTCTCAGGCTGCTCCCAAGAGGAGAGCTGTCGAGAGTCTGACCTCACTTCCTCTTCCAGCGTTCTGTTCTGTTTACTCCTCCCACCTAACTTCTAACCAATAAAATGGGCCAGGGCAGTTCCTTTATTAGCCAATGACCTTCCTCCATCACAGTACACTTTCCTTTCACAACTGTAGGTATGGCCTGACTTCTAACAATCAGGCTACCATTTTCTTCAGAGCCCTAGGTATCAGGCTACCTTCCCTCCACAGCTTCAGTTATAGCCAGACTTCTCAACAGTCAGGATTCCTTTCTCCTTATAGCTGTAGGTATCCAGTATACTTTGCCTTCACAGCTTTAGGTATGTCCTGACAGGACAGTGAGGGTACCTTTCTCTTTAGAGCTATAACTATTCAGAATACCTTTTCTCCAGAGATTCAGGCATAGCCTGACTTAGTAACAGTCAGGGTAGCTTTCCTATCAGCTGTAGATATCCAGGATTGTAATTTGAGACTGTTCAGGAAGTTCCTGGTGCCATCTAGACCCAAATAGTCACACAGAAAATATAGTAATTACAACACTGTTTGGTCTGTTAGCTCAAGATTCTTATTGACTAATTCTTACATCTTAAATTAACCCATTTCTATTAATCTCACCACAGGCTGTGGCTTATCAGTAATGTTCTGTTCTGGCATCTTTCTGCTTGAACAACTACATCTCTTTTACTCCACCTATTCTCTCTCTCTCTCTCTCTCTCTCTCTCTCTCTCTCTCTCTCTCTCTTCCAGCCTGACTATATTCTGCCCTGCTGTAGGCCAAAGCAACTTTTCTTATTTACCAATGGTAATAAATCATGTTCACAGCATACAGAGGGGAATCCCACATCCCAAGATACCTTCTCTTCACAACTGTAGGTATAGCCTGACTTCTGACTGTCAGTGTTGTAGGGAGGTTGCTTTTTTGATTCCCAGCCACCTGGCTAGCTTTGACCTGAAATAATCACACAAACACTGTATAAATTAAACAACTGCTTGGCCCATTAGCTCTGGCTTCTTATTGGCTAAGTCTTACATCTAAATTTAACCCATTTCTATTAATCTGTGTATGGTCTTGTGGCTGTGACTTACTGGGTAAAATTCCCAGCATCTGTCTTCAGCATCTCCATGGCATCTCACTTACTCTGCCCTTCTTTCTCCCATCATTCAGTTCAGTTATCCCTGTCGACCTAAGTTCTGCCCTATCAACAAGCCAAGGCAGTTTCGTTATTCATTAATGGTAATCACATCACACAGAGGGGAATCCCACATCAGATCATCGTATCTTTCTCCACACAGCTGTAAATATCCAGACAACCTTCCTTTCATAGCTGTAGGTATAGTCTGACTTCTGACAGTCAGGATAACTCCCCCACCCAGAGCTGTAACACTTGCACTATGAATTTAAACAGTAATGTAACCCTTTTAGATTTTATATTTCTCCTCAATTGAATGGAATCACTGATTCAGGTATAAAACTTTATTGATTTATATTTGTTCCTTTTCTGTTGTTGTGATATAATGTCTAGGTCAACTTGTAAAAATTAATTTGGCCTTTGGCTCCAGCGGGATACAGCATCACCATGAAAGTGACATGACAGCTGGACAGTGGTGGTGCATACTTTTGATCCCACACTCAGGAGGCAGAGGCAGGTGGGTCTCTGTGAGTTTGAGGCCAGCATGGTCTACAAAGCTAGTTCTAGGACAGACTTCAAAACTACAGAGAAACACTTTCTCAAAAAAGAAAGAAAGAAAGTGTTATGGCTACAACTGTCTAACATGACAGCTAAAACAGGAAGCTGAGAACTCAAATTTTTGATCTATAGCATGAATCAGAGAGTATAAACTAGAAAAGCCTACCCCCAGTGACTTATTTCCTCCAGCAGGACAGCATTTCATAAGTCTTCCCAAATGATTCCATCAACTTAGAAGGATTGATTTCTCAGACTTCAAGCCTGCCTGATTGCTTCATGGTGAAGAAAAACTCTGTAAGCCATTAGGTGCCTTAACACCTATATTATAGGAATGAATTCTTACATGAGAAAAATTTTCATGAGTGAAAACATGTTTAAAGAGTTGTTTTGATTGTGATTATGGTGTGGGTATGTGAATGTGCATGCTGGTTTCTGATATATTAGATCCTAGGGTTTTATTGCAGAAATTACAGGAGGGTGTCAAAAAAATCAGACCTTGGTCCAGGTAGCAAACATTTCTTAACTGCCCAGCCATGTTTCTAGTGCTCTAACTATTTTAAAGCCTATTTGTATCTATTAAAAGACAGAAATAGGAATAAACTCACATAAAAGAAAACGCGTTCTGAAAATGATTTTGTAAAGGCTTTAGACATTACAGTTGTCTTCAGCTTCAAGAAAAAAATAATGATCCATTTATTTTTCATCATAGCCTTGAAGGAAGTAAATTATTTACCATGCTCACTGAAGACTGATGGTAGAGAGCACTGCATTGTGGTTTCTACTTTGAAACATTTGAGGTAGATACTAAAGTGTGCTCCATGTGTGACAGATCCATTTAGTGGAGTTTATTTTGTGGTCCTTATATTTCTTCTGTGACTTTTGTTAATCTGTTGTGTTTTTACTTAGTGATAGGTATTTTTCTACTATAATGTGTAGAATGGTAACCCCATCATCTAATTGATTCATTTTTTTTTATCTAAATATCAGGCAGTGTGTGATCATACTTTTTAAGTAAGAGTATCTATGAAATGGTGATGGGTTGTTGCTCCTGGTTTTGTTTTTCGTATTTCCACAAATTCTCAGATTCCCTTGAGATTTTCTTGTTTGTTATTCAGTTTTGCCTAGATGTTAGTAATGATTCAGGGATACATTTGAACTCATGATCCTCAAGTGTCTACCTCCTTAGTACAAGTCTAAGGGTAGATGATGTACTCACAACATTTGCTCTTTGGTCAACACAATTTAACAATGTTAATGTTAAAAATGCTTAATAGAAGAGAATATAAGAAACATTAATGATCTCGTGTGTGTATTCAAGACAGTATTTTCATGTATCTGGTAGAGATGTAATAAAGTAGGATAATGAACATTCAACTGTGTATCTCATACCATAGCTTGATGTTTTATATGTGTGTTATAAATATATATTAGAATATATATACATAATACTGATGTTCCATGCTTCCCTGGTCCCGATTAGTTAACCATTTTATCTTGAAGAATTGCCTTCTAAGGAAATTATCCAGAGATGTCAGGTAATGTAAGGGCACTAAGATTTATTTTGTAACAAAGATTTATGGTGTATGTGCAATGTGATTATGGGTTTTTAGGACCAATGCAGATATGTGAAGACCAGAATACCACTTTGCAGTTTCTACTTTTGGTCCTCTTAATATGATGATCAAGGTCAGTTTTCCATCCTTGTACTCCACAGACCTTTCCCTTGGAGCCATTTCCCTGGTCCTCAAATAAGATTATGAGGAATATTATAATAGTAAACTATTGTCCTCTTTTCAGATTGTAAACAAGGACAGATGAACACTGTATAATTTGAATAAAAACTCATCTTTGCATAGGAAAATATTTATATGATCAAACTGCTACACCAACTCCTGTGTCGTCTGTGTGACATGACATATGTCATTATACCGGACAGGAGCTACATATCCTATGGGAATAGGCTTCCTGGAGGTCAATGGAAGACAGCCTGGTATTAGCCACCGCTGAGGCATAGACGGGTTTCTCGATTAGCTGGCTGTGCGGGATATGAACTTTGCACGAATCCTTTCATAATAATGATAGTCTTTATATATACAAGACAAGGATAATTCTGTTCAGAAACAGCTCTGGGATAAAGAAGCACAGTATGGGAATGTATAAGACTACAGCAGAACCTTTGTCATACACAGGGTGTATGGTGAGCAAGGGAATAAATGGGTTAATGTTGATGGAAAAAGACTGTTATATTATACTTTGAACTTTATGGATAGGCTTGCTAGATCCCAACCCCCATGATGTCTGCTGCATAAGAAGGTACTAAAAAGTATAGTTCAACAGGTGCAGAGAACTGATTAGGTATATTTGGTCACTAGATGAAATAAAGGGTTAGGAAGAGGAAGGGCCATGATAGCGATATTGAGACAGAAACTTTCTATTCATAAGATGAAGCCACTTGTCTGAGGTCTACAGTCCCAAGGACAAGATTTCCTCTTCTAAGGATGCTTTATGTCTAACACCTGTTCCTGATAATGTACTTTTCTTAAATATTGCTGTGACTAAAAGAAGCTTTCATACTGTGCCAACCAATGACACATGACCTTCTGATTTGTTCTTTGTTTGAATACTATATAATGAAAACATAAATTCAGTAAAATTGCAGCAGATTCCAACCACTCTCTTGTGTGTTGTGTCTGTCTGTCATTTGCCGAACTTGTGCCTTCCTGTTACCAGGACCCTGCTTCTCCCATGGTCTGAGTGGCTCCCCTGAGCCAGTCCGTGGCACAAACATCTTTTTAACTTGTTTATTCTGGGGACTAAACGTTTGTTTATAACACTTTCTCAAAAACCATAATTGAATTCCAATTAATTGTCTCATTCATTAAAATTGGTTGCTGATAAGCCTGATGACCTGTGTTCTATCTCTGGGTGATCCATATTGCTCCTACTAGTTTTTTCTTTTATTTCTAAACTTGGGAGGTAGCATATGCACACTCCTACACACATAAATAATTTTTAATCCTGAATAAGTGCAATTGAGACCAATTGCAGTCAAAGAAATCCCTAGGTTTTGAAGGCGTAAGTCATAAACAATGCCACACCAGTTTGGAATTATGATTAATAGGGTGGTATTTATTTAAAGGGGAAAAATTTTACAGATCACCGTCAGCCCTCTGCGCAAGCAGGGAGGGAGTCTAGTCGCCGGCAGAGCAGGAAGTGAAGAGAGAGAGGAGAGGGAAGTGGCAGCTTTTTTAAAGGGAGAGAGACCACGGCCCAATGGGCTGGTATCTCAGCGGCGATAGGCTGGAGGAGTGGGAGGACCTCCCGTAACACCTCCCCCTTTTGTTTAAATAAGAGAGTTCTAAACCTACTATGAAATTATATACAATAAGTACAAATATCCTATTCTAACTAGCTTAGGTCTTGGATAATAAATAACTTGGCCAAGTCATGAGAGAAAGTAACTACATTTATATAGTCCTCAACCCCATCGAAGATCTGAGAAGGGAAATAATGTTACCTGGGTAATTAGGAAGTTCAGTAAAACAACTTCCAAAGCATGCAACAAATCACAGAGACAACTAGCTACCTAGGCAATCACCCAAAGTCACATTAGCAGCTTTGAAGAACCAACATTTGCTAAGGCCTAACATAACTGACATACCATTTTCAAAGGCAAGCAACTTTTCAAAACTATCTTACCCTGTCTTGGCAGGATATGACAGCCCTGTTTTATCCATTGATGCATGCTCTGTATCTTTGTCAGTGGTTGAGGTATGGGCATTTCTTTGCCCCAAGGCCAGTTCTGCCAAAAAGAAGGCTCTAGGTGGAGTGTCTTTGGTGCTCAACATTCTCTCGGTAATAGAGTGGTGTTGCCAGGAGCAATTGTGTCTAACTACCGCAAAACTCTAAGTTAGATTAAAGGCCATTTTCTACAGCTCTTTGAAGAAGTTGAAGATTATCTATCTATACTGAGTATAATCTCTATATACGTAAAGAACCTGATTAGTCTAATTATAAATGACAAACTTAAATGACTATTAGTCTATATAATTCTCAATATCTATCTAACTTAAAGACTAAGACAATAAACGACTGTGAAACAAATGAGGACAATGGCCTCCAAATATAAACAATGTACAAATATACATTGCAGTAGGTAAATATATATCAATACACAAACATTATATAAGTATCTTAATCAGAGGTAGAAATGTACACTGCAATATGGTAAATATATACTATATATATATATCAATACATGTCAATACATAAAAAATGTTTTAAACAGAGGTAGAAACATGCATGCATACAATAGTCAATATAATTTAACTTTGTGTCAATATACAAGAATCTATACCAATATATTTGTCTAAAAACAGTAACTCACAATTACAAATCTATTATCCCATCATCCCTCTTTTTTTTTTCCAAAATGATCCTTGAGCTTATAAAATTCCTCCCCCAACCCGCAATCATATACTAATTATAATCAACCCCTAAATGATGTCCCTAACCCAAGGGCAAACTTTACTGGGAGAGGGGACGTCGTCCTCTAGAATTACTTCCAGCTGTCATGGGGGCGACGTTCTTTCTGGGGGATCCTGTGAAAGTAAAATGATGGTTAAATTTCAAGATCAATGTCTTTTAAAATTGCAAATAGTCTCTGACTATTTTGTGCAGGTCTGGCCAAAATGTTGTACAAGATGTGCACCATTTCAGCTAACCAAGTTGGAACTGTCTTGTGCAGCTGGTATCCAAAGCAGGTCTTGTAGTAGCACTATCAGTATCATGACGTCATATCAACCAGGTGGAGTTGTTGTTATGGGGCCCCATCTTCTTCCTGGAAACTTCAAATGTCACTTCAGGAAAAACTCATTGTTCATTATGAAAAACTTAAACATTAATCATAGAGACATATCTATCTATCTATCTATCTATCTATCTATCTATCTATCTATCTATTCAATGAACGACATGATAGATATATTCAATGAAAAGTATGATAGATATGAAGAAAAGCAAAGATGTTTTCTAAACTCATATTTCTTTCTGTCCCACATCATGGCTCTTGACATGAGACAGAAACTCCAGAAACTCTGGGTTTTTCTCTTACTAACAGGCTTGGAATTGGAGAGGGACTGAGCCAGAGTCCAACTTCAAAACCAGCTTTATAAATTTAGAAATATTGTTTAATTTTACTTACACAACCCATTCTGTTTTCTTTATATTTCCTATTGGGCAGGTATTTTTCCATCTGTCAGTATCCAAATATCCAGGGTCCCTTGAATTTTTCAAAGATGAGTGTTTTCCTGTGGAGATAAGAAAAGAACCCTGCCCCCATTCTATATGTTTTTCTTACCACCTGTATGAATATCATCATTGTGGATAAGTTGTCATTTCTCCTTTCCAAGAGGTTTCTCCTCTTCATATCGAAACTTTATTAATTTTGATGGTATCCACAATTTTTCTTCTCCTGTGGAAACAAGAGCAAAACCTCTTCCCCAACGTAGCACATCTCCTGGCTTCCACTGAGAGGTCAGCACATCTTTGAAATAAATCGTTTGATTTAGTTCAGCAGACTTTTCCATTATCCAATGTCTTTCTGCTGCTGTCGTTCCTTTCTCATTAGCGTTAAGAAAATTCAAGGTTAATAAAGCATTATGTAATCTATTTCTGGGGGTATTTTCGGTCCCTTTCTGTTTGTTCAGCATATCCTTTATAGTACGATTTGATCTTTCTATAACTGCCTGACCTGTAGGATTATTTGGTATACCTGTAATGTGTTTTATATTATAATAATCAAAAAAGCGATTCATTTTCTTAGATATGTATGCTGAACCATTATCTGTCTTTATTTGTGCAGGTATACCCATGATGGCCATAACTTCCAATAAATGTGTGATTACTGAATCAGCCTTTTCTGAGCTCAGGGCAGTAGCCCATTGAAAACCTGAATACGTGTCTATGGTGTGGTGTACATATTTTAATTTACCAAATTCCATAAAGTGGAACACATCCATCTGTCAGATTTCATTTCTCTTAGTACCCTTTGGGTTACTCCCTGCAGGCAACGGTGTTTGATTATAGAAAGAACAAGTAGGACATCTCTTTATAATGTCCTTAGCTTGTTGCCAAGTAATGGAAAATTCTTTCTTTAGGCCTTTACTATTGACATGATGTTTCTTATGAAATTCTGAGGCCTGAAACACACTTCCAATCAATAATTGATCAATCTCAGCGTTGCCTTGGGCTAGAGGACCAGGCAGACCTGTATGGGACCGGATGTGTGTTATGTACATCGGACAAAGCCTGTTCCTGATTATGTCTTGTACCTGGATAAACAATGAAGTCAACTCTGTGTCATCTGGTATAAATTCAGCGGTTTCAATATGCACGATAACTCTTTCTGCATATTGTGAATCTGTAACTATATTAAGAGGTTCTTTAAAATCCCTTAGCACCATAAGAATGGCATATAATTCTGCCTTCTGGACAGAATTATAAGGGCTTTATTCCACCTTACTCAATTCATCTGACTTGTAACCTGCTTTCCCTGATTTATTTGCATCAGTATAGAACGTACGGGCTCCAGTTATTGGAGCATCACGTACAATTCTAGGAAGAATCCAAGAAGTTCTTTTTATAAGGTTAAGTCTACCACTTTTGGGATAGTTGCTATTAATTTCTCCCAAAAAATTAGCACAAGCTCTTTGCCACGGTTCATTGTCTTCCCATAACTTTTTTATTTCTTCAGTAGTAAAAGGCACTATAATTTCTGCTGGGTCTATACCTGCTAGTTGACGAAGTCTCAGCTTACCTTTTATAATTAATTCAGAGACTTTTTCCACATAAGTTTTTAATTTTTTACTTGGTTTATTAGGTATAAATATCCACTCTAAAATAATATCTTCCCTCTGCATTAGAATCCCTGTAGGAGAAATTCTGGAAGGCAATATGACTAGGATGCAGCTAAGATTTGGGTTCACCCTATCCACATGTGCCTCCTGTAATTTTTCCTCAATCATTGTCAGTTCCTTTTCTGCTTCAGCTGTCAGTTTTCTTGGACTATTCAAATCTTTATCACCATCTAAGGTTTTGTTTAAATGAACTATTAGATCAGGTGTTATCCCAACAGCTGGTCGTAGACTGGAAATGTCTCCTAACAATCTTTGGAAGTCATTAAGAGTCTTTAAGCGGTCTCTCCTAATTTTTGCCTTTTGCGTTTTAATTTTCTCTAACCCTATTCTGTAACCTAGGTAATTAATAGAATTTCCTCTTTGAATCTTTTCAGGGGCAATTTGTAATCCCCACCTAGGCAAGACTTTCTTTACTTCTTCAAACATCCTTTCTAAAGTATCTTTATTTGAATCAGATAACAAGATGTCATCCATGTAATGATAAATGATGGACTTGGGGAATTGTTTACGAATTATTTCCAATGGCTTACTTACAAAATATAGGCACAGTGTAGGACTATTGAGCATACCGTGTGGGAGGACAGTCTATTGATATCTCCTATTAGGCTGAGAATTATTATAAGTAGGCACTGTGAAGGCAAATTTTTCTCTATCCTTTTCTTGTAACGGTATAGTGAAAAAACAATCTTTCAAATCAATAACTATAAGAGGCCATCCTTTTGGTAACAGAGAAGGCAAAGGAATTCCAGATTGTAGTGGGCCCATAGGTTGAATTACTTTGTTGACAGCTCTTAGATCTGTCACCATTCTCCATTTACCAGATTTCTTTTTTACAACAAACACAGGAGAATTCCAAGGGCTGGTTGATTCTTCAATATGGTGAGCATCTAGTTGCTCTTGCACCAGCTGTTCCAATGCCTGTAGTTTATCTTCAGCTAGAGGCCACTGTTTGATCCATATTGGCTTCTCAGTTAGCCATTTTAAAGGTAGGGATGTTGGTACCTCTAAAGGTTTGGTATTTGCTGTATATTCTTGTACAGCCTGAATGGCTGGTGACCTTTTTCCATAATACCTCATCATATCCTTCCCAGAATTATGAGTTCCTGGAACTACAGGAATGTTAATCTGTGTATTCCATTGCTGTAGCAGGTCACGGCCCCTTAAATTTATGGCAATATTGGCTATATATGGCCTTAGTCTTCCTATTTGCCCTTTGGGCCCTATGCATTCAACCCATCTTGTGCTTTGCTTTACACGAGATAGGGTTCCAATTCCCAGGAACTGAACATCTACCTCTTGAAGAGGCCAATTTGGATGCCAAGATTCTGGGGTAATGATACTTACATCCGCACCTGTGTCTAATAAGCCTTCAATAAAAGTGCCATTTATACAGACTCTTAGGTTTGGTCTTTGATCATTAATAGAAGTCTGCCAAAATATACATTTACTCTGTCCTACTGGGTTTTTTGACTCATCCTCCACACGTATTTCATCATTTAGACCAGTATTACTTTTTACAGCAGAAATTGGAGCTTTTAATTTTCTTGTTGAGGCACGTTCTCCACTGTGACTGGGAATGACTGGGCCACTGTTGGCTTGGGGGCCTGCGAGAGGCCCCTCAAGGAGTTTCCCGATGGTATCGGGTTGCCTTTTTTTCTGTTGTTGACCTGCATTCATTGGACCAATGTCGGCCTTTACCGCATCTCCTACATATACCTGAAGGCCTAGGTCTCCTATTTTTGTCATTCCCAGAGGAGATAATATTCCTAGAAATTCTGTGCCTGCAATCCCTTTTCAGATGTCCTAATTTACCACAATTAAAACACCTGGCAGTTTGATGTCTCCTCATTGCTGTGGAAATCGCTTCTCCTACGCAAGGTTCATCGTTATAACTAAACGTCTCAACATTCATCGTATGCTGAATCCATTCATCCATGGGTGCTGATCTAGACTTTAAAGGCCCAATTATCTTTTTGCATTCTATGTTTGCATTCTCAAAAGCTAGAGATTCAAGAAGTATTCGTCTAGCTTCTGGGTCTGTTACCCCTATGTCCAGAGCCTTAATTAATCTTTGCAAAAAGTCAATAAAGGGTTCTCTCGGTCCCTGCCTAATTCTAGTATATGATTCAACCCTTTTGGATCTTGTATCCTATTCCAAGCATTTAAAGCTGCTTGGTGACATAGACACAGTACTTCATCATCATAAAGAGCTTGGACCTGTGGATCAGCATATTCTCCTGCACCAAGAATTTGATCTTGGGAAACCTCGACACCTTTTGCTCTTCCTTGCTGTTCCATATGTTTTGATTCTTCTCTGAAATAAATCCCAAACATCAAGGAAGGTCCATTATCTAAAACTGCAGACACTAACTGATGGAAATCATGGGGAATAGCTCTAACATTAGAAGCCCAAGTCCTTATCATTTCCTTTACATATGCAGAGTGCAAGCCAAAATTAACAATAGCTTGCTTAATTTCTTTTAGATCATTCATTGCTATTGGCGTCCATCTAGCTTCTCTGACTCCCTTTGAGCCTTTAGAAGTTGACGCTTTGTCAGAATTAAGTATAGGGTATGCCGCTAAAACCTTGGGTAAGCCAGTTCTAATAGCTGGTGTTGGCATTGTATTCTGTCCTTGTGCCTTATTACTCTGTTCACCAACTCCAATCATTTCTTCAATCATTTCAAGTCTTTTTATTATTATCTTTATTATTGTCTCTTTTGAATCCTGAATCTCCTGACCTGCATGAGTTTCTAGTAAAGATTGTATGGTTCTTAGGAGTGCCATGATCTTTCTAAATGATAGAATATTCAAAATAATATTGAAGCCTAGTAACCAGTAAATTAAGTTATCCCCATAGTCATATAAACCTTGCATGATATAACCCATTGTATTGGCAACCAGAACAGTAAAATTTGCATTGGAAATGAAAACTGCCATATTCCTATTATCCAGCAGGTGGCGCTGTTGCCAAGTCGCGACGAAAACAGAGTCCTGTTTCAGAGTCCGCCTAGTATTTGTTAAAAACTGGAAAATGTAAGTTGCTCAACAAAGTAAATGTAATTAAATCAATTCCAGAGACGGAATCAGAAACCCAGAATCCAGGGGTAGAGAAGAGCAACCTGAAAGCCGCTTATGCCTCCACGTGACAGAGTCACCCTGAGAGGTTTCAGCTTTCAGCAACCGCGTGCTCTGGTTCGTGCCACTTAAGAGCTGTGCTTGCAAGGGAGATTTAAAAACGACTCAGAAAAGAGCAAACCACGCGGCAGAGACTGCGCGGGCCTGTGGAGTTTAAATCCACGTGGGGAGGCCAAGGCCGCCAGCGGTGGCTGAGGAAGGGAGGGCTCCCGCCAAGCCGAACTCGCGGCCGGCAGCCGAGCGGGGAAAGGAGAGGTTCTAAAACCAAACGTTGGGTGCCAACTGAAGGCGTAAGTCATAAACAATGCCACACCAGTTTGGAATTATGATTAATAGGGTGGTATTTATTTAAAGGGGAAAAACCTTACAGATCACCGTCAGCCCTCTGTGCAACCAGGGAGGGAGTCTAGTTGCCGGCGGAGCAGGAAGTGAAGAGAGAGAGGAGAGGGAAGTGGCCGCTTTTTTAAAGGGAGAGAGACCACGCCCCAATGGGCTGGTATCTCAGCGGCGATAGGCTGGAGGAGTGGGAGGACCTCCTGTAACAAGGTTTCATCACTAAAACTCACATAGGGGAAGAAAATAATAGACACCTGTGAGTTGCCCAGGTGTATATACACAAACACTGTTCAAACATTTTTACATGGATAAAGTTAATAAAGCAAAGACAATGACCCAATTATTGAGCACGTATTAAACGACTGCACATTTCAATTATAGAATTTCAAGAAATTTACTCATCAGAACAATGATGGTCCCTTTAAAACCATACTTTATTTTTCATTCTCTGATTCAATGATAGGTCATTTAAAAACATATACCTCAACTGGATTTAGAGGTGCATGGCTATAATCCTAGCACTTGAAGGATTGTGTTTGGCCAGTCTCTGAGTCTGTGGCCATCTTGGTGCCCATAGTGAATTCCATTGCAGCTATGGCTCTGTGGACATACCCTGTGTCAAAAATTCCAAAAATACAATCTTATCTCAAATTTTGGAACTTTTCCTAATATAATCTGGCTGGACTCTGAATGGTTTTAACAGAAACTTTTATAATCTTACATCAAGAGAACTGTGTTAACAATGAAACTCAGAAACAATATGGAGAGGTAAAGAAATCCATTAAATTCTTTGACAACCATCAAGAGGGGACTTTCCTCACCCTCAAGTGATAGGAGACAGAAGGAATAGTAGCTCATCTTCATCTTTAGCATTATTATGACCTGGAGAGTTGTCTCAGTAGTGCTGCTCCTCTTGGATACTGAAGTTTAATTCCTGGCACCTATATCTGATTCTTCAGAATGACTTGTATTTCATTCTTGGAGATCTGGTGCATTCATCTGGCCTCCTAGGGAACCAGATATGCAAATGGTGGAAAGACATCTATGTATATGATTACATATTGTTAAAAGGGTTTTCTTCATGTGTCTATTACCTTAGAAAAGAATAAAATTTAATTTAAGTGTATAAGTTTTGCCAGTGAGTGTACCAATGGCATACCAGGAACCAGTAGTGACTAGAAGATTTTGTCTGATCCCCTGTGACTGGAGTTACTGACAATTGTAAGCTGTCTTTTGGGTGCTGGAAATCAAAAGTCAGGCCCTGCGGGTGAGCAGCCAGTGTTTTAAGTGCTGAGCCTTCTATTCAGTCCCATGAACATGTCATTAATAGCAATAAGGTGTGACTGGTTGATCTAAGTAACTGATGACTCCCATCAAATGCAGCCTTCCTGTCTTAAGGTCCACTGTCTTCCAACTATGAGCAATATTGTTTTTCTTTATCTTTGTATTATAATTCTTCAAGAGACTAGATCACAGTACTGTCTTTAGTCTACAGATTGTTGAAACCCAGGCTCATGGAGATTGGTGGAGTTTTAATATAATTAAGTGTAACTGCTCATCTTACTCATCCCATCATTCTAACGAATAATTAAATGGAGTTAAAGCCAACTAAGTCAAGCATGGTTACAGATGTATTACCATGGTACTTAGAAAGTGGAGGCAGTAATTTCAGGATTTCAAAGTCATCTAAAATGAGAATGGTCAGTAGGGTATGGTGGAAGGCCCATTGAACCCAGCGAGCCTGTGGTTTGTGCAGGACAGTGTCCATAGTCTTTCCTGCAGCCCTAAAACTTCAGGGCTGTGGCACCAGCAAATATTAGCTGAGGTATTTGCCAATCTAAGTTTTTTATTCTTGATAATGTTTTCTGTCCAAGTCAGCCTAGGTCACTTAAAGGTCAGAATCATGTTGCTCAATAAAGATTGCAATTCTCCTACAATTGGGTGAATTAGCCTCAGGCAGGGATGAGATCCCTATTTGTGTATCTGAAACAACATGTTCAGCTCTGAAACAATAACACAAAACGAACAGAAATGGACCCAGCAGGTTTTATTAATATAGTTGCACATCCTTATTCATACAGACTTAAGGAAGGAATTAGAAGGGAAAATTTTGGGAATAAATTTTAAATAAAAATGCAGCTTGCAAGATAGTTTAGCAATTAAGAACACTGGGTGGTGTTGCAGTTGGCAAAGGTTACATTGCCAAAAACCATGGTTGCTAACCATCTCCTGCAACTCCAGTTCCAAGGGATCTGATTCACTTATCTGGCTTCTGCGGGTACTGCACAGAGACACCTGTGGGTAAACACCCATATACATAAAATAAAACTTAAAAAATGAGATTCTGTACATCACAGACTTGAAATAAATACCAATCAGGGCTGTTCATCAAAAAAGCATCTGTGGCCTTTCTCTGAGACAGCTTGCTTGGAGGCAAAAGAAGGATTATTTTGAGGTTAGAATGGCTCAGAATAGCTGTTGACTTAAGAACAATCACAGTGTGGATAGGTGACTTTCCCATAACATTGTTTTAATTTGTGTTCTGTCCTTTGTATGTGTGAGGATTGTAGCATCAATACATCTTAAATGTATCTTTTAGATCATATATTAAGGTCTATTTCTCTTTTAAGTCATACATTGTGATATATTTTATTTTTATCATAATGCATAATCTGAAAGATAGTTTTGTTCTGTAAATCTCCATCTGCCTAAGTGTCTAGACTTGCATTCTCCTGTCCCTATTTACACTGTTCAATGTATAACCTCAGGCCTGAACCTAAAAAAAGACATGACAGCATATGTGGAATGCAAAATCTGGACCAGGTTGTCTCCTCTTTTAGCATTAACCACCATGAATGCATACTGTTATTAACGGAATTTATTTCTATTAAACTTTAAGTGTGTGAATGATTTATCACTGGGAAGACATATTAATTCTAGAATAGCAGTACCTCCAGCATTGTAGAAAAATGTTTCTGAGAAAAACATTTCTTTGTTGGATTAGTTAGCCTTGATCCCACACCATTGCTCCCCAGAGCAATGACCATGTTGTCCTTGTAAATTAAACTAAATTCTTATATTGAAGAATACAATAACCACTGAGCTCTAAATTTAAAAATTTAAGACATGTAGTCAACTGTCCATTTCAGTAACAGGAAAAGGATTTGTGTGTGGAGCATCGCTTCCACTTTGAGACCAGAATAGGAGGAATAGTTTATTGCATAAACTGTAGGTAGGCAAACAGCTGCTGGAGTCACCATTATGAAATAGGACCTGACTGTGACAGGATCAGTGATTTTGTAATTTCCCAGCATATGTTAATCTGTCATGAGAATGAAGGCAGGCTAGATTTGGGCTGTATAATTCTGGAAGGTTAGCTTGAGTCAATAAATATTGACTTTCTAACAAGGGAACTCTCCTATGCTTATATGTTCAATCCTGCCTGTCATGATTCTATCCATTAGCTGTAGCTGTGTGTTTCAGGTCACAGGTCTCAGCAGCTGACATTGCACATAGGGGCATGGTGAAGTAATGCCTTTTTAATGTCAGTCTCACTGCCAGGGAATGTTTTTCTCTTGTTAAAAGTCAGTATAACTGTGTTTTTAAAAAATTATATTTATGTTTTTTAAAAAGATAATTGCTATTTTCACTTTTTAAATTTTATTTACTTTAAATGCATCACTGCTCGAATCTATTTGTTTCTATTCCCTATTATTTCCAGGTCATTAAGAATTTCTTTCCATTTTTCTCAAATGCTGTTGATTATTTATTTCTGTCTTCTGTAGCTTAGGCTTATCTCACATTACATATTTGAGAATTGCTTTGAACACCTAATCCTGCTACTGCTGCACAGAAAGCAAGTCCTGCAATTGCTTTAAGACTGGGCCTTAACTGCTCAGTGAGAAGGATAATAGATGAGTAGATGAGTGTCCTCCAGCTTCTCTGGATTTTATTATGAACTTGCAAATAAAGAGGGACCCATGTAAGAATTGAGTTCACTGACAAACTGTAAAGCAGGTGTAGTACCAGCACAGAAAGGGATGGGCAAGAAGGAACATGAAAGTTTTCCCCCTTTCGACCGTAGCTTACATTAGAAATAAGCAGTGAGGTAATCAACTTTAGATGATTATTAAATCTCCTGACTAGCCATTTCTTGTGTCCACAGAGCAAGGAATCAAGAATCTGGATAAAGAACAGAACTTATCATGAAACCAAATTAAAATAGCTATACTAGTTTGACCAAAATAGAACTGAATAAAATGGCATGACCCTGCCTAAAAGAACTGTTATTTTACATATTTAAGATGTACAGCCTGAGATAAAATGTGACTAATATGTTGTGCTCTCTAATATAAATCCCTAGTTCTGGAGCACATAGTCATAAAGCCTTTTTATGAATAATTTTTAGAGTAATTTTGTGGATTATAGTTACATCATTTCCATCATCTCTTTCTTGCCTCTAAGCCCTTCCATAGATACTTCATTGTTTTCTAATTCATGGCCTGATTTTGATTTAAACAAGACTTACTGTTTGAATGTGACCTATTTTTGGCTTCAGGACTTCTGAGCTCTGAGGGAAAGGGTTGGTTACACTGATCAGTGACTCTATAAATCTTGGAAGAGGAATGGGAGACTGGAAGAATTTCTACTAAAATACAAACTTACCAGATTTTGGCCCTGTCTTCCCTAGGGTGGAATGGCAAAGTTGGGAAGGGCTGTGCTGACTTAGTCCTGTAGGGGAGCTGCTACTGTCTTGCAGCCCAGCTGGGTAATACTAGCTATTAAGGGACTCTGGGCAAGCCTAGCAATCAGGAGTACCAGTGAGAAGTAGATTATGAGCCATGATGGAGCCAATAGGGAGCCATACGAGTTTTTTTTTTACCCTAAATTGTCTAATTTCTACCTCCAGTTCTTATCCCACCTCCCTCTGAAGAGATAACACTAACTACCATTGTGGGATTGGGGCAATGACTGATCTGGTTTCTTCTAGCTGATTTTAGGGTATCAGGTGGCAGTATTGTGATACCCTTCCAGAGAGACTCTTGTAAAGACCAAACTCTCAGATGTAGACAGAAAAGGAATTCCTTTACTGTTGTCTGGGAAGAACTAAAATATCCAAAGTCTATAAGACATTCTTGATGAGGTCACAATAGTCCCCATCTATTAGATGTTTCCCTTTAACCTCTACAGTTGGTCTCCAGAGTTATGAACACATAACTGACTTTCACACCCTTTTATATCTCTTTTATCAGCCAAAAGTCAGCATAATGCTCTTCCCATGTATCTTCTGAATAGAGAGAGAAAGGGTATTTAGCATCATTTAATTTGAATGTTAAAACAATAAATGTCCTTTCCTTCTGTGCTGTAGGAACGTGTTCTAGGAGCCAAGGTCTGATGTCTCACATCTGGACAACACCTTTTTTAGTCAAGAAGAAAATGTTAGTGAGATTTGTTATCTAAATAACATCTCATATAGACTTATATCTAATGTCTGTGGAGTGCTATCCCTTGTGTTGTTACCAATTCTCTTAGTCTTTGATTAAATTTTCTCCTTGCATACTGAAGAAAAATGCAGGTTGCCAAAATTAATTTTTCTTTCTCTGTTGTCAAGGCCAGTTGAGCAACTAGTCCTCAGAAGTCACTTGGGCTTGGAAGGGATCTCAGACTCTTCAAGTCTCTCTTTTATCATGTGTCCATCATTGTGAGAATAATGCAAAGGCTTTGCTTTATTACTGTGGCTTCCTTTGAAGCCTTGAGGAAATATTTCCCACCTTGATCCTCCATTTTAGACTTGATAATGTTTCAGATTCTTTGAGTGGGTTCTCCATGGACTCCATGAACTGAACAATAAGTGATCAATGGCCCTTGTTCCTAGGGACCTCATTGACCTTGTATGGAAAGGGGAGGAATATTCCCCCTTTTGATCCATCTGACCACATTAGAATGGCCTCTAAGAATGATTATTAAACACTTAGAAGATCAGTTTTACACCAGTTTTGTACTTTTAACTACTTTATAATATTTCAATATTCAGATACAACTTAATAAACTTTGTTTGACATACAGTTTAGCCAGTCCTTGAAATAATTGATATCTGATCTTTCCAACTTCAATAAATATATGATCTCTAAACCTCATCCTTTATATACCTTAGACAACTTACTCAGACCCTCATTTATTCTAGAGCCACTCAGTCATAATTATCTTCATATAGCTAAGTTCTTTTTTTTTTATTAAGGGCATTTACACTTTTATGTTCTTCTAACATGTTCTTTTATGTAATGCTTCTATTTTCTAGTATCATGAGAAATAGAAACATTGTTAAATATGTTTATGATCTGTTGTGAGATATTTCTCCCCTGTGGAGGGGAGGAAGCAATGTCTTTCCCAACTTAAGTCCCAGTGAAGATGCAAAGTACAATTTCACCAAAGTTCATCCTGGGGAACCAAGAATTTTGTTGAGTTTACTTACTGAACATGGGTGAAAAGATACAAGGATTTTGATACTGCAGTGATTTTAGTCAAAATTACTCCAATGTCCCATACAGAGTGGTACTATTAGGAGGTGGCCTTGTTGGAGGAAGTATGTCATAGTCACTTTCTGCTATATGTTGATCTGGATGTAGAACTCTCAGTTCTTTCTCCAGTACTGTGTCTGCCTGTATCCACCATGTTTTCTGTCATGATGATAATGGACTAAACTCTCTGAAACTGTAAGCCAGCCTCAATAAAATATTTTCCTTTATAAGTTCTTGCTGTGGTCATGGTGTCTCTTCACAGCAATAGAAACTCTAAGATTCCCAAAAGCCGCTCCACAGGAGTGTCTCCAGTGTATACAATGGCTCTTCCATAGCTGCATATGTGGAACTTACCTTCTCTCTACTCTTCCACTGCCCATATACTCTCTATTACATTACTTTTCTCAGTGAATGTAGGAAGTAAGCCTGTTAGCACTCAAATTAAGTTAACACTTTTAAAGATGGCTTTCTCATAGGTTAATACACAGAATCTACATCCTCTCAAGTCTTTCCCAGGCTGTGTACTCTAGCTCATCCCTAGAACCACAAGGTCACATATCATTGTATACAGTTGCCTAGAAAAGAGACTACATACTTGATGGAGGGGATACCTTCTTTCATGATAGAATATCAACAGTAAGCAAATGTGGTGGTGGTCATCCTTTGTAAACAGGCACAGTTGACCAAAGGAATGTTGTTGTAGGAGCTGCGGGCTGTGTTCCACCCGGCTCCCAGCTGCCTGACTAGCTTATGCCCCAAAATAATGACACACAAATTGTATTCTTTTAAACACTGCCTGGCCCATTAGTTTCAGCCTCTTAACCCATTTCTAATAATCTATGTAGCAGCATGAGGTGCACTTACCAGGAAAGATTCAGCATGTCTGACCTGGTGGCTGGCTGCATCGTGTCTGGGCGGGAGAGAGGAGAGCATTCTGCCACCCAGCTCCTGCCACTGGCTAGCTTTACCCGAAATAACAACACACAAACTGTATTCTTTTAAATACTGCTTGGCCCATTAGTTCCAGCCTCTTATTGGCTAGCTCTTACATATTGATCTAACCCATTTCTAATATTCTGTGTAGCACCACTAGGTGCACTTACCGGGAAAGATTCAGCATGTCTGACCTAGCGGCTTGCTTCATCGTGTCTGGCGGGGAGAGAGGAGAGCTATTGAGTCTGTCTGAGGCATCTTACCTCACTTCCTCTTCCTCCCAGCATTCTGTTCTGTTTACCCCACCCACCTATGTTCTAACCTATGAAATGGGCCAAGGCAGTTTCTTTATTAGCCAGTGACCTTCCTCCATCAGAAAGTACTGATTGTCTTAAGATAGTGCTGAATAATAACAATTAAATGAAAGAGAGCTGAATCAAAACTAAAAGATAATGTAATAAATTAATATTTCTTAGGTATAAACTGTTCAACTAAACCTTGGATAAAACACAAGACACTCTTCATATGATACATGTAACCATGCTTTTGGATTTTAATGTGAGTATGTAGTTGATACCAAGAAATAACAAATATATAACAAAACATCATGGAATTGATGTTTACAACATCCAGTACAACACAACTAAGAAATCCCTCTTAAAACTAGTCATGCTCCAGCTTAATCTAGAGTGTCCTTCACACAGGGGGTTTCTCATTTGTTGTTCTCACTACAGATTTGTATACACAAAAGGTAAATAAACATTAACATTTTAGCATTCAAATCTCTAACAGTCCTCGTTAACATACTACTTGTCTTTGGGGGTATTTCAGAGGCAGCCCTCCCTCAGCCAAATTCTACTTTGTGTGACTTACTAATTATTGGCCAATCCTTTTTATCACCAATTTTACTCTTCTGTGTTGCAATTTAGTAGTGTAATACACAGTACATGAGATGCCATTTACAACTCCCACAAATTACCTCCAAATGGGCCTTACACCTAAATGTCAAATGCTAAGTGCAGAACTTCTAGAAGATACTTGAAACTAGGCCTCTCTGAGTTTGGCAACCTGCTGTGGCTTTGGGAGGTTTCTCTAAGGCCCTCATGTATATAGCAATAACAGCTGTGCCTCTAATCTTGGGAATATGCTTGAGAGAGCTGGTAAAGATGGGGCCAAGGTCTTTGGACAATGGTTTTGTCAGATCCTCAGAACCAATGACTTTACGTGGAAGGGTGAAAACTGGTTATCAGTCCCAACACCACTGTGGACTTTGTTTATAATGTTCTTGAGTTACCCAGTGTTCCTCTTGTGCAACATTGTCTGATTACCCTTTCTGAATTTGTATACTTCCATTTAAAACCGAACCCATTGTTTTGCATTAGCAAGACATTGATGTTAAATTTGGCACAAATCTCCAGACAAGCTGGGATATGTCTGTCTTTAGATTAACCCACCTGGTTCTGTCACTCAGACCTCACTAGCCAATCAGAGCCTCCAGCAGACCCACCAGTCAAATGGAAGGGTTCTTTCTGAAGTCAGGCTTCTGGTTTAGCTCTTCCTGAAGAAAAAAAAATCACAGTCTCTCTCATGCACTGCACCTTAGGCTCCCTTGTGGGAAGAGAGTGTGTCAGCTCAGCAGCTGCACCATGAAGAGTGAGTGGTTGTTCTCCACAGATGGGAGGAGCGGTGGGCCGAGGTGAGCGGAGGAGTGGCCGGCCTTGGTATGTGAGGGGCCACTCTCGCTGCTGGTGTGGTGGGACCTCCCCTGGCTGGGTGGGAGTCAGTGGACAGACACAGAGTTTAGTTTGTTTCTGCCTCGTCCTAAGTAGTTCTAAGTGATCTCTGCTGGCAGCCTCTGAATAACTTCACTGTCTGGGCTGTGTCTGCACAGAGCAGAGCGTAGGGAGCCTCAAGTGGTGGTGCCTGTAGTGCTTATATTGTTGCATGTGGAGAGATAGCACCAGATTTGCCAAACTTGGAGACTAGTCTCTCCAGTATCTTCAGAAGTTCTGCACTTTTAACATTTAGGGTTAGAATCCATCTGTAGTTATTTTATGGAGCTTGTAAATGGTTTCTCCTGTGTAGAGATTCATGTGATGTAGAAGAGTAGAATTGATAATAGAATTAATGGTATAAGGATTTACCAGTTCTTAGGAGACATTAAGTCACACAAAGTAGAATTTAAGTAAGGGAGGACTGCAAATACCTCAAAGATATGTAGTATGCTAACCATGCCTGTTAGAGATTAGCATGATGAGATGCAAATGTTTGTTCACAAGTGTAGATTGCTGCATGGAGCCGCACCTGATGGCGATGTAGAGAGCTGCGTGGGGCCGCACCTGATGGTGCTGGCTTCTGCCCTCCGCGATCCTGAAAGCGAGTGCTCTCTATGATAATCAACTCCTATTCTTTAATCCGAGCACTCGGGAGGCAGAGGCAGGCGGATCTCTGTGAGTTCGAGACCAGCCTGGTCTACAGAGCTAGTTCCAGGACAGGCTCCAAAGCCACAGAGAAACCCTGTCTCGAAAAACCAAAAAAAAAAAAAAAAAAACTCCTATTATTGGCTAAGGCCTGACTCATCCTATTATCATGCAATGATTGTCAGCTGCTTGCATGTGCGTGGACCTATGGACAGTGCCCACCTGGCAATCCGGGGTTGGTGGCCCGTGCCTTTTTAAGGACTGGGAGAGGTTTGCCCGGGGAGAGAGATATCTTCAATTGTCAAAAGGTCCTGAATAAACTGCTTGCAGGAAGAGCTCCAATGTTGCATCTTCCTTGCTGGTTGAGGTGGGCGTGACACACCAGGATTAATCAGCCATTAAGGTACATTCCTATAACAAATGAGACAATCATGATTTACAACCAACCAGAAGACCCATTTCCCCATCAGAGGCCTCTAACCTGCTTCTTGGGAGCTATTACAGGGTCACAACCTGTGTGTCATGAAAGCATAGTAATTCTAGAACAACTGCAATTTTCAGCTTTTAGAAAAGCAGTTTAGAGTCGATGTCCCCTATACTGATTGAGGTGGACTTGAATCCTGTCTGTAGTCCCACAGGGCAGTGCCCTTGCTATCCTCCTGGCTAACCACCATAAATTTTTGGATCACAAGTATGCTGCACCACAGAGTTTTAAAATTATCAGTTTGAGACATATAGAGCATGGCTCCTCCCTTCAGACCAGAAGAGTAGGAACAGTGTACTGTGTACACTGCAGGGGACACACTGGACAATAGCTAGATCACAGACTGAAGTCTAAGGTCATGAGCTTCAGACCAGAAGAGTAGGAACAGTGTACTGTGTACACTGCAGGGGACACACTGGACAATAGCTAGATCGCAGACTGAAGTTTAAGGTCACGGGTGGCAGGGGTGTCCATTACATAGAAGGATCTGATGGGTCACAGTGTGTGATTTTCCATCATATATTAATTCCTTCCGTGTGAATGAAGAGAGACACTGGTGGGTGTACAGTTTAGGGAGGAGAGCTTGAACTACTAAGCATTTAGTTTCCATTAGTGAACTCTCCCATGCAGATATGTTCAGTCCTGCTTGATACAGCGAAGTCAGCTCAGATGATTAAGACATAAGCCATTGGCTGTAACTCCATGTGTCAGCTCACAGCACCCAGCAGCTAACATTTTACACGAGACAAAGTCATACATTTTCTTATTAATGATGGCGGAGGAGTAGTGGTTCTTTGCTCGGCTGAACCAATACAACAGGAAGTAAATTTTTAAAAATTAAACAACAAATGACAAAAATTATTTAAAATCATACAATTTGAAATATATCTCTCTTTTCATATTTAAACAGTGTAAAACTGGCAGCACATACTTAAATCCTGGCATTGATGAAGGCCAAAGTAAAGGGATCATGAGCTGATAATAAGACCCTATCCTAAAAAACACAAAACTAAACAATGAACTGAGATACTATGGAGCTGAACATGTAGCTCAATGGTAGAATACTTGTCTAGCATGTATGAAGCTTGGGTTTGATACCAACCGATGGAAAGATAAATAACTAAATTTAAAAACTAAGTAAAAATAAGAGGAAATCATTTATATAAAAGTAAGCAAATAAACACTTTGAAAATAGAAGTGAAAGTCAATTTTTCAACAGGATCGCAACATAAATAGAGAAGTATATACCTAAGGCATCAACATCAAATTAATTTTTAACTGAGATAAACCAGACATTACTTTTATGAATCAATAAGTCTTTTTGATGGGTATTTTTGTTTGTTTGGTTTTTGGTTTTGTTTTTTCGAGTCGAATTTTTTTTTTTTTGCTTTTGTTTTGGAGCATGTTCTGGAACTAGCTCTTGTAGACAGGCTGGCCTTGAACTCACAAAGATCCACCTGCCTCTGCCTCCTGAGTGTTGGATTTACTAATGTGCAACAATAGGTATTAATTTTAAAAGTTAAAAGAGCTTTACTATTATCTAAAATAGAGATAATTACTTTTCCCCTACAAAATTTATTGAGTATTATGTAACAGTATAATGTTAATTAAAAGCTACCTTCAATAGTCATGATGACAAATAAAAAACTTACTAGGAAAATCATACTGACAAATATTCTACTTCATCCAAAGTCTTTCTTAAATTAGCCAATCTCAAAAAGCTTTTCTAACCTGTGTGGAGAATAAAGCTTGAAGCTACTTCATCACTAGTTCATATTTCACAGAGATAGAAAAGTATATCATAGCATTTTAGGAAAATATTTACAATGTATTTTCTAAATATTATCAGGATTTTACAATCAATTAGGGTCCTAAAAAAACAAAGAAGCTACATATACTGACCTCATTCATGGCAGGGAATCTGAGAGGAGCAGAAACCTTTTGTTGTCCATTGTCATAGATAAAGATGATGCTCTGACCAAAGGGCCTTTGCCCAGGCATGTGAACAATGGTTATGTTGTGCTAATGAAGTAAAGCACACATTAAAATGACTAAAATTACATCATGTCTTTGCAATGACATATGCTTACAGATTATTACTTCATAATTTGTGTGAAGAAAATATTAAGGAAAGCTAAAATGCTGACTCAATGGTGTTCTCAAAACAAGTAACAATTTTCATGTACTATAAAACTATTAAGCCTTTATCAGAAGACTTACAAAAATTATGTTTCTTTTGCATTTTCTAAGGTTCTAAATATTCTTAAAATTATTTTCTTCAAGGAGAACCATTTTATATTTTTGAAGTAAGCAACAAAAATACATTGATTTAACATTAATTCATTAGAAATGAATATCGGCAGACAAAACCTTCTCCTATAAATGCATCAAACAGTTATACTTCTTTTTTGAGACAGGGTTTCTTTGTAGCTTTGGAATCTGTCCTGAAAATAGCTCTTGTAGACCAGGCTGGCCTTGAAACTCACAGAGAGTCACCTGCCTCTGCCTCCTGAGTGCTGAGATTAAAGGCGAGAACTGTTATACATCTTAAAGGAAAGATAGAATGAGGAGGTGGCATCCTGAAGTCTTACCCAGAGAGAATCACAGAAACTGTGGTCAGGAACATAACTGTTGCTTATTCTCTTTTTGTGCACACTGCCACAACCAACATACCTAAGTGAGTAATAAAAGCTTCAAAAACCCATTCCATTTCCTGTAAAAAAAAAAAACTAACAAAAATGTATGTTATCAGAACCTCTGAAATAAAGTAGACAAGTCTCTTCATCATTGAAGTTCATCATCGTGAACAAATAATGTGATTACAAATATCTTTATCAACAATGCTGCAATCTTAATTCTATTGCTATACAACAGACTTGGTTTCAGTCATTTTTTAAATCCATTTTTGGCATAAAAGTTAAAAAATTATAAAAGGTAACATTGGAAGTGGGATTTCATTATCAAGCTAGAACCGTGGTTTTCAACCTTCCTGATGCAGTGATCCTTTAATATACAGTTCATGTTATAGTGACCCCTAGTTATAAAATTATTTCAGTGTTACTTCATAACTGTAATTTTGCTACTGTTACAAAGCAAATATAATTATCTGCATTTTCTAATGGTTTTAGGTGACCCTTGTGAAAGGTTCCTTCGATGCCCCCCAAAGGACTCACAGGTTGAGAACTTCTGAGCTAGAACAAAACCACAAATTTCAAATCTTTTAAAGTCTTCCAAACATCCAGAAAGTACACATAAAAGTTTTAATAATAAGGCATATTAAAAATTATTAGTTACCTGAGGCCTGAATGTTTTACATGAGAACACAACTCCTTCAGTGGAACAGTTTACTATTTCTTCTCCACTTTTATAATACTTTCATTTTTGTTTCCTAAAGTTACTCAGCATTCAGCCAGGAAAATATATAAAATAGAGAACTATTTTAAAAGTAATAAAGCACTTCTAAACTATATACAGGCACAAAATAAAAATTTCATATAAACTGTTATAGATACTTCATCCTACTTAAGAATATGACAATCTTCATTTATATTCCACATTTGTACCATTACCTATGTAATTGTTTTCTTTTTCCTCCTTTGTTAGCAGTGTCAAGGGGTAATTGATCCTGATCTAAGCAAAACCAAGCAGAGAAGGAAAATGCAGAACCAGGCCATTTCTGAATGGCAGGCACAGAAATTCCAAATTAAAATACTGCAGTGCACTCTCAAGATTGAGTTTCCGTGCCATTGTCAGAATTGCATGAGTCACAGGAATGGCATATGGGTAAATAAACTCAGATTCATCTACTCTCAGCAATCATAGTAGTCAACGGATTTCTTCCCCAATGAACCATGAATTGTCATTAAGCTCTCAGCACAAGTTCGATTTAGGGAAGAATGGGATTCAAGGGTTTCAATGATTCTTATTCCCATGTTTGCATTCACACACATAGTTCGGCTCTGTTCATTAATACAACATTTTTTTTTCAGCCAATCAGAGATGAATATTTGTAGGTCATGTGATTCTAGCTCTGGAAGCCGTTGGATAAGAACCAAGAGAAGATGGACATTACTAATGCCCAAAATACCAACTGAAGTATGATCACCTTCTACAGCCTGAAAAGTGGCACAGAAGTAAAAGGTTAGTTACTATTCTTAAAGTTGAAACAAAGGAACTTCACATCATAGTGGTTAAAAACTTACTATATTCATAGTTCTTTAAGCAGTTCTAGTGATGGTTGACCCAAAAATTTTAATACCTCAAACGTGTATATAGCCAATTCTTTCTTTAAATACTTCCTAAAGGGGAAGACAACATATCAAAGCACATTTTCAATGATTAAATTTGTTGGAATATTAAATATCAAAAACTATTTGGTTAATAAAATCCAAGAAAAGACTATGAGATTATTTTTTATTATTATTTTCATTGAGTTCTACATTTTCCCCTGCTCCCCTTCATACCTCTCCACTCCCCTTCAACTTTCTCCCAAGGTCCCCATGCTCCCAATTTACTCAGGAGATCTTGTCTTTTTCTACTTCCCATGTAGATTAGATCTATGTATGTCTCTCTTAGGGTCCTCATTGTTGTCTAGGTTCTCTGAGATTGATTTGTGAGCTGGTTTTCTTTAATTTATGTTTAAAAACCACCTATGAGTGAGTACATGTGATAATTGTCTTTCTGTATCTGGGTTACCTCACTCAAAATGATGTTTTCTAGCTCCATCCATTTGCCTGCAAAATTCAAGATGCCATTATTTTTCTCTGTTTTATAGTACTCCATTGTGTCAATGTACCACATTTTCCTTATCCATTCTTTGGTCTAGGGGCATTTCAGTTGTTTTTAGGTTCTGGCTATGACAAACAATGCTGCTATGAACATAGTTGAGCACATGTCCTTGTGACATGATTGAGCATCCTTTAAATAGATACCCAAAAGTGGTATTACTGGGTCTTGAGGAAGGATGTTTCCTAATTTTCTGAGAAATTGCCACATTGACAATGAGAGCAGTTTTGTTCTCTGATTACTATCTATGTGCATCTATATCCATCCCCTCCCACAACTCTAGGGTCTTTTCTATGTTGCCTAAGCTGCCCTTAAAATTGCAATCCTTCTATCTGTCTCACCTATCTCAGAAACTGGGATCACAGGCATATGCCCTTGAACCTGACTGTATTAATCTTAGAATAGATGCTATATTATTTCTGTAATAATAATAAAGGTACAAAAGTCCAGTAAAATGAAAAATAGACTAAATTAGAAACAACTGTGTTACAGAACTCTTTTCTGTATATTAACTTATATGACACTTTCTTTACCCTCATCTCTCTCCCTCTTTTTCTTTCTCCCCCACCCCAAAACAGGGTTTAACTATATATAGCTTTGGCTAGCCTGGAGCTCTATCTTGGGGGTGGGCGGAAGAAGGGAAAAACATCAAGAAAGGTCTAGATTAGACAGATTCCTGATTAGTGTGGTGGCCCAGAACTAGGAAGGTACAGACAGAAGGAATGAGTGTTCAAGGCCATCCCAGGTTATATACTAAGGCCCAACTTAAATAACAAGGACTAGAGATGTAGCTCAGTAGCAGACTGGAGGACCTGAGTTAGGTCTATAACAATGCTCAAATCTTTGTGAACAAAGTAAGAGTACAAAGAATTTTCTCTCTGTTCTCTGTGTCTAAATGATCTAGAGCATCAATTTCACATAGTGTTCCTAAAATCATGCACATTTTTTAAACTCAAAGATTAAAAGTAAAATATAAAGACTACCAAAAACATAGAAAATACAAAATCAGTCCATTAAATTAGGCAAAAATAGATACACCAACCACAAAAAGGTTTAAACAAAAAACCAGTTACCTATAAGAATAGATTGCATGCCAAGGGTAAGAATAATGTTGTTTTGATGGGGAATCTCTGTTAGCCAATGATCTTTAAGAGGCTGGACCAGGTTAGGGCATGACCTTTTGGGTACCTGGAGAAAACCACTGGTCCTCCCAGGGTTCTCTCTCTGGTTCCCATGTTACACAGCTGAGGCTGGATTTCTCGTTCCTGTTTTGTGAGTTTGCCCCTTATAATAAAGAAGAATATAATTGGTATATCTTGGAGTTAGCCTGGGATTCTTTGACCCATGTCCTTCAACAATTGGCTTGGGGACCATTACATCCACTTTTTAGGACCCATGCAACTCCACCCAGCCATCACTGGGTCACACGTAGGTATTTGGGCACTGATCCTCCTTGTGCATGGCTCTACAGCAATCTCTGGCCTCAGTGGCATCCCAGAGCTGCTCTGGGTCTGGCTTCCCGGGCACATTGCAAAGGCACAGGTGAGGTGTGGGGCTCCCTGGATGTCTCTGTTGGCATTGCTGCCTTCCTGTCCCTCCAGTACCCATGCTGCGGCCACAGAGGGATCTTTGTGGAGTGCAGGGTCTGTGATTTGTACTGATGGAAGGCTCTGGATTTTCTCTTTATCCTGATCACCAACTCTCAAAATCACTTTGATCACTTTAATAACTGATCCTAAATTAAGCATATCTTTCAGTATCTAATATGTTAAAACCAATTTGAGAAGTCCTTAGCTAGGATTTTCCTACCAGGCAAATACAACTGCGACACCTGCTGGCCGGTAACAGTTATTGCACATACTTCAATTCAATATACCTTATGACAGGTGAGATTTATAATGTCAACATAACAAGTAATTTATCAATACAAGACAACAGCTTTTTAACTGATACCATGTATGGTATTATGCAAGGCTTATGTGATTTCCATCCTACATCCCTATATTTCATTCCAGGGATTAGCTTTGTATTTCATATTTTCTCCTTTAAAAATGGTTTGATAACTAATGAGCCATGAATGAGGCACTTTAAGACTGATAATGACCAGCTGAAAGGAAAAATCGGCACTCTGGAGAAGGATACAACCAATTTGATGGCCCAAACCCAGTCAATGATGGAGGGTGAAGAGACACTGTCTGAGAGAATTCATGATGTTGAATGTATTAAGCAAAATCTCTTAAACAGTTATGATAGATTGATGGATAGGGTGTCTGTCCACGAAGGTAATATGTATGCCATAAAAATTATGTCCAAGATCCAGAGTAAGTGATCTCCACTGAAACAGGTACTGGGGAGTAACCGCTGAGCAAGTGAGCCAGAGCCAGAGACTGCTGAGAGTCCCAATGTGAATCTGGGACCTTCAAGGGAATAGACCTAAGCCAGGACCCCTGTAGGTCTGAGCATGAGTTCCTAGGGCCTCCCAGGACTAGGCCTGAGCCAGGACCTCTGCCAGTCTAGGCATGCATCTGGGACCTCTGAGGGAGTAGGCAGGAACCAGAGATCTCTTGGGGCCAGGCATGAGTCTGGGATGTCAGAGGGAGTAGGCCTTAGCCAGGACCTCTGTGGGCCTGGGCATTGTTCTGGGACATCAAAGGCAATAGGCAGAAACCTGGAACCTCTGCGGGTCCAAGCATGAGTCTGGGACCTCTGAGGGAGTAAGCCTGAGCTAGGTCCTCTGCTGTTCTGGGTGCACCCAAGCCTGGGAACGCTCAGTCAGTAGACCAGAAACCTTTGCAGGACCAATTCCAGGTAAGAGACATCTACAGGAGGGGATCCAGACCAGGATTTACAGAAACAGGTAAAAGCCAGCAACCTAGTAGGCCTGAGACAACAAACTCCAAGGGAGCAGAGAAAAACACAGGAGCACTGAGCTATCTCCAGTAACACAGAGTAACCAATGGTTAAACTAGAACTGTGGCACTGACTGTACCACAAGGAACAACCAACTGAGCTTTGGATTCTTTAGCACCTAAAAGATTAATCAACAAAATCTCAGACAGCCCCAACCACATCTATTAGAGGAAAAGATGAGTAGAAAAGGTAAGGTCACATGCTACCCCACAAATAGCAGCACAATACCAGTAAACCTAAAGACCCTACAACAAGAAGACTTGAACAACCAAATATAGATGAAGCAGAAGAAAATGACCTAAAAAATAACTTCAAGAGAAGGTTTAAAACTCTTAAAGAGGAAATGAGAAATTCCCTCAAAGAAATGGAGGAAAAGACAAACAAAATTTGGAAGACATCAGCAAATCCCTCAGGGAAAACCAAGAAAAAGAAATCAAACATATGAAAGAAACTATTCAAGACTTAAAAACTGAAATAGAGACAATAAAGAAAATACAAGCTGTGGGAATTATAGAAACAGAAATCATGAGAAATGATCAGGAACCACAAAAGCAAGCATGAATAGCAGAATACAAGAGATAGAAGAAAGAATCTCAAGTGCTGAAGATACAGTAGAGGAAATAGAATTATCAGTTAAAGAAAACATTAAATCTAACAAAAGCTGAACCCAAAATATCCAGGAAATATTGGACACCATGAAAAGAAAATATAAGAATAGGTATAGAAGAAGGAGAAGTTCAACTCAAAAGCACATAAAATATATTTAACAAAATCATAGAAGAAAATGGTCCCAACCTAAAAAAAGATATGCCTATGAAGAAACAAGAAGCTTGCAGAACACCAAATAGACTGGATAAAAAAAGTCCTAAAACACTAAACATACACAATAAAGAAAGAATATTAAGAGCTGCAAAGGAAAAAGGCCAAGTAACATATAAAGGTAGACCTTTCATAATTACACCTGACTTCTCATTAGAGACAATGAAAGCCATAAGGTTATGGTCAAGTGTTATGCTGATATTAAGAGACCATGGATGCCAGCCTAGACTACTATATCCAGCAAAACTTAAAATCACTATAGTAAAGCAAAACAAGATATTTCATGAAAACACTAGATTTCACCAATACCTATCTACAAACCCAGCCCTACACAAAATACTAGAAGGAAAAGTCCCACCCAAAGAAGTTGTCTACACCAACAAAAACATAGACAATTGATGGTCTCATAGCAGCAAATCCCAAAGAGAAAAACACACAAATTAACATTACCAACAATGAAAAGTAAACTAACAGGAGACAGCAATCACTGGTCATTAATATCTGACAAAATAGACTTCCAGCTAAAATCAGTCAAAAAAGATAAAGAAGGTCATTTTTCATATTAGTCACGGGAGACTAATAAAAAGAAATCTCAATACTGAACATCTAAGACCCAAATACAAGGACACCCTCATATGTAAAAGAAAAATTTCTAAAGCTTAAATAATATATTAAAATCCCACACAGTAATAGTGGGAGACTGCAACCCTCCACTCTCACCACAAAACAGGTCAGTCAGACAAAAAAATGAAGAGAGAAATAAGAGAACTAACAGATGCTGTGATTCAAATGAACTTAAAAGACATATAGAATACTCTATCGAAACAGAAAAGAATACACCTTCTTCTCAGCATCTCATGGAACCTTCTCAAAAATTGACCACATACTTGGTAACAAAACAACAAATATAAGAAAATTGGAATAACCCAATGTACCTTATCAGATCACCATGTTTTAAAACTAGAAGTCAAGAGCAATACTAATTCCAGAAAACCCACAAACACATGGAAATTAAACAATGCTCACCTGAATCATTGATGGAACAAGGGAGAAATTTAAAACTTCCTAAAACTCAATGAAAATGACCACACAACATACCCAAACTTATGGGACACAATGAAAGCAGTGTTAAGTGTTCATAGCACTAAACACTTACACAAAGCTGGAAAAAGCACACTAGTGAATTAGCAGAACATTTGAAAATTTTAGAACTGAAAGAAGTAAACTCAGCTAACATAACTAGACAGGAAATAATCAAATTGAGAGCTGAAATCAACAAAATATAAACAAAGAAAACAATACAAAGAATCGGTGAGACAGAGTTGGTTCTTCAAGAAAATCAACAAAACAGAAAACCTCTATCCAAACTAATCAAAGGCAGTGAAAGAATATCCAAATTAATAAAATCAGAAATAAAAAGGAGGACATAATAACAGACATGGAGGAAACACAGAGAATCATCAGGTCATATTTTGAAAACCTGTACTCCATAAAATAGGAAAACTTAAAGGAAATAGACAATTTTCTGGATAAATATCACTTACAAAAATTAAATCAAGAAGTGATAAGCAAATTAAACAGACCTATAACTGCTGAAGAAATAGAAACAGTTATCAAAAGTCTCCCAAGCAAAAAAGGCCCAGGACCAAATAGTTTCAGCTCAGAATTCTACAAGACTTTCAAAGAAGAGCTAATACCAATACTCCTCAAATTATTCCACACAATAGAAACAGAAGGAACATCGCCAAACTCTTTTTATGAGGCTATAATTACCCTGATACCCAAACCATAGAAAGACATTACTAAGAAGGAGAATTACAGGCTAATCTCACTCATGAACATTGATGTAAAAATACTCAATAAAATACTGGCAAATCGAATCCAAGAACACATCAGAACCATCATCCACCATGATCAAGTTGGCTTCATTCCAGAGATGCAGGAATGGTTCAACATACAGAAATCTGTCAACTTAATCCACCATATAAAAAACCTGAAAAAGAAAAATCACATGATCATCTCATTAGATGCCGAAAAAGCTTTTGACAAAATACAACATCCCTTCATGATAAAGGTCTTGGAGAGAACAGGGATACAAGGAACATACTTAAACATAATATAGGCAATAGACAGCAAGACAGCAGCCAATATCAAACTAATTGGAGAGAAACTCCCAGCAATTCCACTGAAATCAGGAACAAGACAAGGCTGTCCACTCTCTCCATATCTATTCAATATAATTCTTGAGGTCCTAGCTAGAGCAATAAGACATCAAAAGAAGATCAAGGGGATAGAAATCAGAATAGAAAAAGAAGTCAAACTCTCACTGTTTGCTTATGATATGATAGTTTACATAAGCAATCCCAAAAATTCTACCAAAGAACTTCTACGACTTTCAGTAATGTAGCAGGATACAGGACTAACTCAAAATAATCAGTAGACCTCTTGGACACAGATGATAAAAGGGCTGGAGAAGAAATTAGAGAAACAACATCCTTCACAATAGCCACAAACATCATAAAATATCTTGGAGTAACTCTAAACAAAGAAGTGGAAGACTTGTATGACAGGAACTTTAAATCTTTGAAGAAAGAAATTGAAGAAGACACCAGAAAGTGGAAAGATCTCCCATGCTCTTGGGCAGGCAGAATCTTACCAAAAGCATCTACAGATTCAGTGCAGTGCCCAGCAAAATTCCAGCAAAATTTTTTACAGACCTCGAAAGAACAGTACTCAAGTTCATATGGAAAAGCAAAAAACCCTGGATAGGCAAAACAATCCTGTAAAATAAAAGAACTTCTGGAAGCATCACAGTCCCTGACTTCAAGCTCTACTACAGAGTACAGTACTAAAAACAGCCTGGAATCGGCATAAGAACAGACAGAAGGACCAACAGAACTGAATAGAAGACCCAGATATTAATGCACACTCCTTTGAACACCTGATTTTTGACAAAGAAGCTAAAGTTATACAATGGAAGAAAATATAGCATATTTAACAAATGGTACTGGTATAACTAGATAGCAACATGTAGAAGAATGAAAACAAATCTATATCTATCACCACGCACAAAGCTCAAGTCCAAATGGATCAAAGACCTCAAGATAAAGCCAGCCACACTGAGCCGTATAGAAGAGAAACTGGGAAGTACACTTGAATACATTGGCACAGAAGACCACTTCCTAAATTATAGCCCCAGCAGCATAGATACTGAGAGAAACAATAAATGGAACCTCCTGAACCTGAAGAGCTTCTGTAAAGCAAAGGGTATGGTCAACAAGACAAAACGACAACCTACAGAATGGGAAAAAATCTTCACTTAACCCCACATCAGACAGAGGTCTGATCTCTAAAATATACAAAGAACTCAAGAAATTGGTCATCAAAAGAACACATAATCCAATTTAAAAAATGGATTATAGACCTAAACAGAGAACTCTCAACAGAGGAATCTAAAAAAGATTCCATCTTTTTTTTATCCTCCAGAGAACTTAGACAACAATGAGGACAGTAAGAGAAACTTACATAGATCTAATCTACACAGGAAGTGGAAAAAGACAAGATTTCCTGAGTAAATTAGAAGCATGGGGACCTCAAGGGAAGGTTGAAAGTGGGAGGGGAGAAATAGGAAGGGAAGCAAAGAAAAATGTAAAGCTCAATAAAAATCAATAAAAAATGGTAAAAAAAAATTCTGTATGAGCATGAGATATTACCCTTACTGGACAGACTTCATACTTTGAAATCTTCAAGGAGGGCATTAGAACAAAATACTGGACAGGAGATCCAGACTTTACAAAAGGCAGGAGTAAAAAAAAAAACATTAAAGATTAAAAAATTTATCAAAATTGTTGAGCAGGGACAAAAGTTACAAAAACAAAATTTAGCCCCATTAGTATGTACCAAACTCCTAGGTGGCTTACCCAGAGTTCTAACTGACCATCTGCCACCAAGTACCCTAAGGTAGTCAAAAAATATAAATAGGAACCCATTCGCATGAGTGATCTAAACGAAATTAAGTAAGCATTTCTTTCTTTCTTTTTTTAAATATTTATTTTATTTATTTATTATGTATACAATATTCTGTCTGTGTGTATGCCTGCAGGCCAGAAGAGGGCACCTGATCTCTTTACAGATGGTTGTGAGTCACCATGTGGTTGCTGGGAATTGAACTCAGAACCTTTGGAAGAGCAGGCAATGCTCTTAACCACTGAGCCATCTCTCCTGCCCCAAGCAACCATTTCTTACAGCCCACATTCACCCTTTGTTAGGAAAATGGTAAAAACGTGGGCTTCAAGCAATAAGGTTAACCCACAAGCTTGGCTTCAGTTAATCTCAGGGGTCCTACAAGATGGAATGCAGCTTCTCTAAAAAGGTTATTGGAAAAAAAAAGACGAAAATTTTTGAACAAAAGTAAAAAGCAAAAGAACTTGAGATTTTCCAAGATCAAATTCTTGACAAGGGTCCTTACTCTGATCCTAAGGACCAGGCTCTTTACAACAAACACACCTTATCCTTATGCAGCACAGCAGCCTTAAATTTTTGGTACAGGATTCAGAAACCAAAATAGAAAAATATATATTAGGGTTAAACAGGGTCAGAGAGAACCTTTTAGTGACTTTTTTCAAAGATTAACTAAGGCTGGACAAATAGGAGTAACAGACCCAGAAGATAGATGTATACTTATTAAATATTTAGCTTTTAAAAATGACAACTTCGAATGGAAAACGATCCTTGGTCCTTTAAAGGTCAGATCAGTACCAATGGATGAATGGATCTGGATACAATGAATGTTGAGACGTTTGACTATAATAATAAATTGGGTAGGAGAAGTGATTTCCAATGGTATGAGGAAACAGCAAAATGCTAAATGTTTTAATTGTGGTAAAATAGAACATCTGAGAAAAGATTTTAGATAAGAAATTCCTAGAAATAATATCTACTATAGACATGGCAAGAATAGGAGGACTCAGCCTTTGGGTGTCTGTAGGAGGCATGGCAAAGGCTAACATTGGACCAATAAATGTAGGTTGACAAAGGACAGAAAGGACAATCCGATACCATTGGAGAACTCCCTTGTGGGCCTCTCGCAGGTCCAATGGTCCAATCTTTCTCAGTTAGTGTGGAAAACATGTCCCACAAAAAATTTTAAAAATCCAGTGCCTACTATTAAAAAAAAAAACATACTGGTCTGAATGATAAAATAGATATGGAGGATAAATCAAAAACTCTAGTAGGAAATAAAAAACATATTCTGGCAGACTTCTATAAATGATCAAAGACCAAAGCTAATAATGTAAATGGAATTGCTACTGAGGGCTTGATAAACATGGGTGCAGATGTAAATATCATTACTCCAGAATCTTGGCATCCGAATTGGCCTCATCAAGAGGCAGATATCCAGTTCCTAGGAATTAAAACCCTATCTCAAGTAAAACAATGCATGAAATGGGGTAAAAGAATAAAAGGAAGGCTGAGGCTTTATGTAGCTAATACTGCAATGAATTTATGCGGTTATGACCTGTTGCAGCAATGAAATATTGAGGTTAACATTCCTGCAGTCCCCAAAACTTAAGACAAAGGTCATCAGACATTCAGGCTGTACAAGAACAGAAAACAACTAGAAAATCTTCAGAGATTCTAATGGTCTTGCTTTTAAAATGGTTAACTGAGAAACCAATATGGGTTAAACAATGGTCTCTAACAGAAAGCTTTAAAACAGTTGGTACAGGAGAAACTAGATGCTCAACATATTAAAAATTCTACCAGTCCTTAAAATTCTCCTGTATTTGTTGTTAAAAAGAAAAATGAGAGCAGGCAGCTCTCATATCTCTTGGTGACTGCCGCCGAGGCCTGCCGCAGTTGCTCTTGGGTTCTTCTGCCGAACCACCATGTCGCAGAGCGGGGAGGAGAACCTGCAGGGCTCCTGGGTAGAACTGCACTTCAGCAATGGGAATGGGAACAGTGTTCCAGCCTCTGTCTCTATTTATAATGGGGGCATGGAAAAAATACTGCTGGATGCTCAGCATGAATCTGGATGAAGTAGCTCCAAGAGTTCTCATTGTGACAGCCCACCTCGCTCCCAGACACCACAAGATACCAACAGATCTGAAACAGACACTCACAGCTTTGGAGAGAAAAACAGCACTCTGTCTGAGGAAGACTATCTTGAGAGAAGAAGAGAGGTTGAAAGCATCTTGAAGAAAAACTCGGACTGGATATGGGATTGGTCAAGTCGGCCAGAAAATATCACCCCCAAGGAGTTCCTTTTTAAACATCCAAAGTGAACAACTACTCTCAGCATGAAAAATACAAGTGTTATGAAGAAAGGGGGCATTTTCTCAGCAGACTTTCTGAAGGTTTTTCTTCCATCTCTGTTGCTGTCTCATCTGCTGGCCATTGGATTGGGGATCTACATTGGAAGGCGTCTGACAACTTCCACTAGCACCTTTTGATGGAAGAATGGATCTGACTTTCATTAACACAGTGTGGATTCTGTAGGGGTAAGTCCCGCCCCTTAGGGGGCGTGTTCGCCTCTGGCTAATGTTGGCCTATAAATTTGGTAAGCATGCTCCCAGCCGCCCCCTTCTGCTTTCCTGCTCTCCACGGGAACGGTGGTTCTGTAAGTCTATTTCGCCATTAAAGCTATATATATTTTTACAATCTGTCTGCATTCGTTTATGCCGTTATATTTTGGCGCCCAACGTGGGCTATTTTGCCCCCGACTCAAGCGGGTAGCCCGCTAGCTAACACAGCACCCTCCCGGGTGCTGTTTTTTAGTTTGTGACTCCGGCCTCAGTGCCGAGTCCGAGACATACTCAGCCACACAGGCCCATTCTGCCTGCCTTGGCTAAGTTTGCAGCAGAACCCCACTGCCTGACTTAGCAGAAGCTCAAGTACCTGCGGTTTTGCCACAGCAGCAGATTTGGTCTGATACAAAGTGACTTGGCCTGGCGGTGGTGGCACACGCTTTGATACCAGCACTTGGGAGGCAAAGGCGGGCGGATCTCTGTGAGTTTGAGGCTGGCCAGGCAGTGGTAGCGCACACCTTTAATCCCAGCACTTGGGAAGCAGAGGCAGGCGGATCTCTGTGAGTTTGAGGCCAGCCTGGTCTACAAGAGCTAGTTCCAGGACAGGCTCCAAAAACACAGAGACCACCACTGGCAGGAACCTATCATTGCAGGTAAAAAAATTTTTCTTTTATAAATAAAATGTCTGAACACATTAGTATTCAAGAATTTGACAGTTTTTTTAATTGTACCATGTGGGAGATTTTACAAGAGGTGTCTATCACCCCACATCTATGGATCCTTCTGGGATTCGTAGTTTTCATTGGCACTAAATGGTTTGATAATAGAAATATGATAAAGTCTTTACGAGACGAATCCAGGATTCTTAAGGCAGAGATTGAACACTTAAAAACAATTGAGAATGACAACAATCTTCTCAAGAATCAGTTTGAAGTTCTTCAGGCTGACAACAATCTTCTCAAGAATCAGTTTGAAGTTCTCCAGGCTGATGTTAAGGAGAAATTCATTACTATGGAAGAGGGAACAGCTGATTTGGATCATAAGCTTCAGTCCCTTTCTGTAGGAACTGAAACATTAGTGGCTGATATTAAGGAGAAATTCATTACTATAAAAGAGGGAACAGCTGATTTGGACCATAAGATTCAGTCCCTTTCTGTAGGAAATGAAACATTAACTGAGAGAATCAAAACTGCTGAATGTGACAATCGGATTTTGTCTAAAGCTTATGACAGATTGACAGAAAGATTGTCAATACAAGAAGGCACGGTTTATGCCATAAAAATTATGTCCAAAGATGAGATGTTATCTCTAACGGACAAACTTCATACTTTAGAATCCTCAGTGAAGGCTTTGGAACATAATTCTGGACAGGAGATTCAGACATTGCAGAAGGCAATGGTGAATAGAATCAAAAAGATTGAGGAATTTCTAAATTCTGATGAAGAAGAGCAAAGGGAAGAAAGGCAAATTTTAACTACATCTGTGGGTAAATCTCTCCAGGACAATTTCCACAAAGCTCTACCTACATCTCTACCTGCCTTTCCAGTAATAACAACAGAGAAGGTGATTGGTTCCAGAAACCCTAGGGTCATCAAGGAGGATACATGGGAGCCTGTCCGTATGAATGACCTCAAGGAAATTAAACAGGCTGTCATGACTTTTGGGATGCAAGCCTCTTTTGTTAAAGAGATGCTAAGATCTTGGGCCACGACATGCAGAGCAACCCCCTCGGACTGGCTCCAGCTGAGCTCTGCGGTACTTGAGAGTGGACCACAATTGAAATGGAAATGCTTATTCAGGCAAGAGGCTAGACTCTTAGAACAGCAGGAAAAAGTGAAGGGAATTGACATTTCCCTAGATAAAATTCTAGGTGAAGGGCTCTTTTCCGACCCTCAGGAACGAGCTGATTTGGATGAAAACACACTCTCCATGTGTACTACAGCAGCCTTAAGGGCTTGGGACAGGGTACAAGACCCAGGACAGAGAATGGAATCATTTGTCAGAGTTAAACAGGGTCAGAGAGAAACCTTTAGTGACTTTTTACAAAGATTAACTAAGGCTGTACAAATAGGGATATCTGACCCAGAAGCAAGACATATAATGATTGAGTCTTTGGCTTATGAAAATGCAAATGTGGAATGCAAAAGGATTTTGGGGCCTTTAAAGCTCAGATCAGTGCCCTTGGAAGAATGGGTCTTGCATACACTCAATGTTGATACATTTGATTATGGCACTGAAGCATGGGTAGAAGAAGCAATTTCCAATGGTAAAAGGAGACACAGAATACCAAATGTTTTAATTATGGCAAAATGGGTCATATGAAAAGGAATTGTAGACAACGGATTTTCAGAAATAATAATAATAATGCATCTTTCAGAAATAATAATAATAATGCATCTTCTAGAAATAACAGAAATAGGAGGACTCAGCCTTCAGGTTTATGTAGAAGATGTGGAAAAGGCAGACATTGGACGAATGAATGCAGGCCTACAAGAGCTATCTCTTGTATCAGGCAACCTGATACAGTTGGGAAACGTGAGAGGGGGGCCTCACAGGCCCCCATGGCAAACATGGTTCAGTCATTTCCAGTTTCTGCAGAGAACGTGCCTCATCAGGACAATTAGGAAGCCCCATGCCTACTGTTACAAGCAATAATGATCAGAAAGATAAGTTATGTGTGTTTTGGCAAACTTCTATAAATGATCAAAGACCTAAACTGAGAGTGTGTGTAAATGGCATTTTTATTACTGGCCTGCTGGACACAGGTGCTGATGTAAGTATCATTACCCCAGAATCTTGGCATCTGTATTGGCCTCTTCAGAATGTAAATGTTCAGCTGTGGGAATTGGAACCCTATCTCGAGTAAGGCAGAGCACGAGATGGGTTGAATGTATAGGGCCAGAGGGACAAATAGGAAAATTAAAGCCATATGTAGCCCATATCGCAATGAATTTATGGGGTCGTGACCTATTACAACAATGGAATAACAAAATTAACATTCCTGCTACTTCTAGAGCCTATATTTCTGAGAATAATATTAAAAGATATTACAAACGGAGAAAACCAGCCATTTGGGCTGTACAAGAACAAGCAATTGATGTCCCTTCAGAGATACCAACAGCCTTGCCTCCAAAATGGTTAACTAAGAAACCAATATGGACAAAGCAATGGCCTTTAGCTGAGGAAAAGTTACAGGCTTTAGAACAGCTGGTACAAGAACAATTAGATGCTGGACATATAGAAGAATCTACCAGCCCTTGGAATTCTCCTGTATTTGTGGTTAAGAAAAAATCAGGTAAATGGGGAATGGTGACAGATCTCAGGGCCATCAACAAGGTTATTCAATTTTGGATACCATCAAAATTAATAAAGGTTCGGTTTGAAGAAGAGAAGCCACTTGGAAAAGATAAATAACAATTCTTTCATAAGGATGGCGAACATACTGATGGTAAGAAATAAAGATAAAGGTTGGAGGCAGGGTTCTTTTCTTATCTCCACAGGAAAATACTCATCTTCAAAGAAATTGAGGGACCCTGAATATTTAATTACTGATGTATGGACACATTTTGTAAGTATTAATTTTTTTTTACTATGTTTCTTTTTTTTAAATTTATTTATTTATTAAAGATTTCTGTCTCTTCCCAGCCACCGCCTCCCATTTCCCTCCCCCTCCCCTAATTAAGTCCCCCCCCTCAGCCCGAAAAGCAATCAGGGTTCCCTGTCCTGTGGGAAGTCCAAGGAACCCCCCACCTCCATCCAGGTCTAGTAAGTTGAGCATCCAAACTGCCTAGGCTCCCACAAAGCCAGTACGTGCAGTAGGATCAGAAACCCAGTGCCATTGTTCTTGAGTTCTCAGTAGTCCTCATTGTCCGTTATGTTCAGAGAGTCCGGTTTTATCCCAGGCTTTTCCAGACCCAGGCCAGCTGGTCTTGGTGAGTTCCCAGTAGAACATCCCCATTGTCTCAGTGTGTGGGTGTACCCCTCATGGTCCTGAGTTCCTTGCTCGTGCTCTCTCTCCTTCTGCTCCTGATTTGGACCTTGAGAATTCAGTCCTGTGCTCCAATGTGGGTCTCTGTCTCTGTCTCCTTTCATCGCTTGCTGAAGGTTAATATTCAGGAGGATGCCTATATGTTTTTCTTTGGGTTCTCCTTATTTAGCTTCTCTAGGATCTCTAATTATAGGCTCAATGTCCTTGGTTTATGGCTAGAAACCAAATATGAGTGAGTACATCCCATGTTCCTCTTTTTGTGTCTGACTTACCTCACTCAGGATAGTGTTTTCTATTTCCATCCATTGTATGCAAAATTCAAGAAGTCCTTGTTTCTTACTGCTGAATAATACTCTAATATGTATACATTCCATACTTTCTTCATCCATTCTTCCATTGAAGGGCATCTAGGTTGTTTCCAGGTTCTGGCTATGACAAACAATGCTGCTATGAACATAGTAGAGCATATAGTTTTGTTGTATGATAAGGCCTCTCTTGGGTATATTCCCAAGAGTGGTATTGCGGGGTCCAGGGGTAAGTTGATCCCAAATTTCCTGAGAAACCACCACACTGCTTTCCAAAGTGGTTGCACCAGTTTGCATTCCCACCAGCAATGGATGAGTGTACCCCTTTCTCCACAACCTCTCCAACAAAGGCTATCATTGGTGTTTTTGATTTTCGCCATTCTGACAGGTGTAAGATGGTATCTTAAAGTTGTCTTGATTTGCATTTCCCTGATCGCTAAGGAAGTTGAGCATGACCTTAAGTGTCTTTTGGCCATTTGAAGTTCTTCTGTTGAGAATTCTCTGTTCAGCTCAATGCCCCATTTTATAATTGGGTTGGTTAGCCTTTTACAGTCTAGTTTCTTGAGTTCTTTATATATTTTGGAGATCAGACCTTTGTCAGTTGCGGGGTTGGTGAAGATCTTCTCCCAGTTAGTGGGTTGCCTTTGTGTCTTAGCGACAGTGTCCTTTGCTTTACAGAAGCTTCTCAGTCTCAGGAGGTCCCATTTATTCAATGAGGCCCTTAATGTCTGTGCTGCTGGGGGTAAGTATTAATTTTTATATATGTCTTATTAAACATTTCTTTATAAATATATAGAGCTGGTTTTGAAGTTGGACTCTGGCTCAGTCCCTCTCCAATTCCAAGCCTGTTAGTAAGAGAAAAACCCAGAGTTTCTGGAGTTTCTCTCTCATGTCAAGAGCCATGATATGGGACAGAAAGAAATATGAGTTTAGAAAACATCTTTGCTTTTCTTCATATCTATCATACTTTTCATTGAATATATCTATCATGCCTTTCATTGAATATATATATGCATGTCTATATGATTAATGTTTAAGTTTTTCACAATGAACAGTGAATTTTTCCTGAAGTGACATTTGAAGTTTCCAGGAAGAAGATGGGGCCCCACAACAACAACTCTACCTGGTTGATATGACGTCATGATACTGATAGCTGTACTACAAGACCTGTTTTGGATACCAGCTGCACAAGACGATCCCAACTTGGTTAGCTGAAATGGTGCATACCTTGTACAACATTCTGGCCAGACCTCCACAAAATACTCAGAGACTATTTGCAATTTTAAAAGACATTGATCTTGAAATTTAACCATCATTTTACTTTCACAGGATCCTCCAGAAAGAACATCGCCCCTATGACAGCTGGAAGTAATTCTAGAGGATGACATCCCCTCTCCCAGTAAAGTTTACCCCTGGGTTTAGGGACATCATTTAGGGGTTGGAAGGTTGGGGGAGGAATTTTATAAGTTCAGGGATCATTTTGAAAAAAAAAAAGAGGGATGATGGGATAATAGATTTATAATTGTGAGTTACTGCTTTTAGACAAATATATTGGTATTGATTCTTCTATATTGATACAAAGTTAAATTATATTGACTATTGTATGCATGCATGTTTCTATGTCTGTTTAAAACATTTTTATGTATTGACATATATTGTATTGATATATATATATAGTATATATTTACCATATTGCAGTTTACATTTCTACCTCTGATTAAGATACTTATATAATGTTTGTGTATTAATATATATTTACCATATTGCAATGTTTATTTGTACAGTGTTTATATTTGGAGGTCATTATCCTCAATTGTTACACAGTTGTTTATTGTCTTAGTCTTTAAGTTAGATAGATATTGAGAATTATATAGATAAATAGTCATCTAAGTTTGTCATTTATAATTAGACTAATCAGGTTCTCTAGATATATAGAGATTATACTCAGTATAGATAGATAATCTTCGACTCTTCAAAGAGCTGTAGAAAATGGCCTTTAATCTAACTCAGAGTTTCGTGATAGTGCGACACAATTGCTCCTGGCAACACTGCTCTATTCCCGAGAGAATATTGAGCACCAAAGACACTCCATCTGGAGCCTTTCTATTTGGCAGAACTGGCCTTTGGGCAAAGAAATGCCCATACCTCAACCACTGACAGAGATACAGAGCATGCATCAATGGATAAAACAGGACTGTCATATCCTGTATGTGATATGACAAGTAGTGAGTAGTGATAGCAATAGAAGATAAATAGCAAAACATCATCAGATTTAGTACTCACATTTAATAGAGATGACTCGAGTAGCCATTGAGGGAACAAACAAAAGATAATGACAGAAATCATCTGGAAAAGTCCTAATTGAAGCAGCCATTTGGAATTCTTGATTGAGAGACCCAGGGGAGGCTTTCCAGTTGTTGTTGTTTTTTGTTTGTTTATTGTTTTTTAAAGAATAGCAAGAAGCAGATGACTGGAGAAGTTGAAGCGGTCATCTGGATTCTCAAGCCAACTTTCGCTCCATGGGTGAGGTTTCCATGGCTGAATTTCTGGCTTCCTGTTCCTACTGAGGCGTTTTTATACCATCTGATAAACGATAGTCTTGGAAATGGTTAGCGTTTTAGTCATTATCAAGGACACAGTATTTTATTCCTGGGCTGTTTTGCTCTTTCTTTCCTCCATTCATAGAATTAGGTGCCCATCCAGCCCTAGAAAAAGGTATTTTGGAGAACATTTGGAGACCACTGGAAACAAATATGCTAGAGTTGGTACAAGAGAGGCCTTGCTTTCATCATCCATTTTGAACAAGCTTAAACAGCACAGAACAGTTTACCAGTAAAATGCACATTATACTTGATTATGAAAATATTAACAAAAAATTAACAAAGAATGTTGTTCTCTTGTGAGTCTTTAACATCTGTACCCTTGATGTACACAAAACAAAAGCCTTTGGCTAAACAGTGCTGGGTTTCAGCACACTCCTCTTGCAGTCTGTGACTGAGCAGCAGTAACTAAGACCAGCTAGCTTATTCCACCTTTAGATGTTTAGTGTAGTGCTGACTGGATGGTGGTAACTGTTAGAAAGATGGCTGCTATTCTTACTGAAATTGTTTGTTTATTTTGTTTGTTTGTTTTTTGTTTTTTTGAGACAGTTTCTCTGTAACTTTGGAGTCTTTCCTAAAATTCACTCTGTAGACCAGACTGGTTTCTGCCTCCCAAGTGCTGGGATTAAAGGCATGCACCACCACCGCCTGGCGAAATTCTGTTATTTTAATATGGAATAAGCTTTCATGTGAGGAAAATTCAGTAAGATAAACATCTAGTACTAAATGAAACATATCTAACATGGTTTGTGGTACCTGCTAGAAACTGTTAAATATTGGAACTGTGGCAGAGTGACATATTCAGGGTAAAGAGGATGACTTTCTTGATTCAGTAGCTATGTGGTTTTTAAAGGTTCTTTCCTAGATTGGCTTGTAATCATATAAATACGTTACTCTATTTTCAACTAGTGTCCCAATTTTAAGGTGACCCTGTTAGATTGATAGTGTAGCAGTAGGACTAAGTGACTTATCCAAGATTAAGCCCAGCCGTATTAGCATTAAGGACTAGTTACAGCTGGGGGAAAGAGCTCCGAATCTACTTTAGAAGTAGATGAAATTTCAATAGTTGAATCATGAGTTGAAAAATATTATTTGTCTTGATTATGAAGATGGACTATTTTGTCATAAAATAGAAACAAATATGTATCAAGACATAGTTTTTCACCTGTCTTAAGATGTCAGAGTGGTATCTTCATTTCTAGGCTTAGTTTTCCAGGCAGCGCTGTTACCATTTGTGCACATGGATGTGTATAGTGGTTGTCTCTAGTGTTCCAGAAAGAAGACTGAGAGGGGAGGGGAACCATAGTAGTTTTGTCGTTATTGAGGTTCTTCTTTTTTTTATTTTCCTTTTTATTTTTCTAGACAGGGCTTCTCTGTGTAGCCTTGGTTGTCCTGGAACTCACTCTGTAGACTAGACTGGCCTCAAACTCACAGAGCTCCTCCTGTCTCTGCCTCTTGAGTGATGTGACTAAAGGCATGTGCCACCACCTGGTCTGAGACAGGTTCTTATGTAGTCCATGCTGGCCTGGAACTCACTAAAGATGACCTTGAACTCCTGAACAGGAGGCTGTTTTGATTCAGAAAGTCTACAGATCTTCCTGTGACTCCATATTCTTCAGCAGTTTATACCAGCATCACCACCTTGTAAGAAATAAAGTCATTAGTTTGGAAAAGTCACCCAAGGTCAGTATAAAACTGGGGAGGATCTTCAGGGTAAAAAATATTCTCTGTGTACTTACCAGGGCATATTGTATATTAGTAATTGGACCTAAAAGGAATGCTTTCTTCAGCAAGACACTGTGGGAAAAGATAAGAGGTATATTTCTTAGAGGTGAGGGGAAGTTGTGTTAGGGATGTAGGACACACAGTGCTGGCAGGGACAACTTCTCTGCTAAATGTTAGCCTTGAAACTGATTTTATGTTTGTTACAATTAGGTATTTGTCACAGTGTGTTCTATTTGGGAAGAAAGTTTTGTGGATATTTTTACCTACAGTTTAAACATCAGAGTAACCAAGTCAGGTTGGATGGATTGCTTGTTGTGGATGAGTTTGTGTGTACGTTGAGATGTAATGCCCTAGTTAACATTGGGATACCATTAAATTTGAATTTCAGGATGGCTCAAAGGGTAAAGGTAACGTAGGATCCCTAGAGATCACTCCTGCAAATTGTTCTCTGACCTCCACTTGTGTTTTGTGGTGCAATAGACATATCCTCCAAATAATAAATGTAAATTTTTTTAAAAAAATCGAGTCAGTCAAACATCAAATGGCTTATTTGCTGTTGACTTAACTTTCTAGTGGTACTAGGATTTTTTTTCCTAATTAAAAAAATTATGGTGTGTGTGTGGGCTCACACATGCCATTGTGTGGATGAGGAGATCAGAGGACAACCCAGTGGTGTTGGATTCTTTCCTCTCATCTTTATGTAGGTTCTGGGGAATGCACTAATGTTATTGGCTCTGTGTCAAGTACTTTACCCACTGAACCATTCCTTTGGCCCTGTAATCCCTGCTCCCAATACCAGCATCCTTGGAGGGTGAAGCAGTTATTGACAAAAGATACTTCTGTCTTTATTACATTCATATTTATTATTATATTCGTGAAAATAACATGCGTTTAGAGGTTTTATTGTTTTGCTCTTGACTTTAATGTAAATAGTTATTAATGTTTTAATTGTAGTCTTGCTTGATTGTAATCTTGAACATGGGCGGTGCTGTGAGTGCTGGTGAGGACAACGATGAGCTCATTGACAATTTGAAGGAAGCCCAGTACATCCGGACGGACTTAGTAGAGCAGGCTTTCCGAGCTATCGATCGAGCAGATTATTACCTTGAAGAATTTAAAGAAAATGCGTACAAAGACTTGGCATGGAAGCATGGAAACATTCATCTCTCAGCCCCTTGCATCTACTCAGAGGTGATGGAGGCTCTGGATCTGCAGCCTGGGCTCTCATTTCTCAATTTGGGCAGTGGTACTGGCTACCTCAGCTCCATGGTGGGCCTCATTCTAGGTGAGTGTGGATACGGAGCTTGAGTCCTCTCTGCGTTAGAACAATGTCTATCGTTTGAGATAGAAAATGTAGTGGGTTGGTTGCATCCCCTGGTGAAGACCATGAACCTCCTATCAGTTGCCTGAAGCTTAGCTACAGGTGGTGGATGATTGATGAGTTGTAAGTGGGGGGTTTCCATTTCTTTGTCTCCTCTTACCTGTGCTGCTGCATTCTGCTATGAATGATGGAAAACAGCAAAAGTGTATAAATCTTGACTTTATGTGATTTCTTAATTTAATTTAATCATTCTTTTGCTCTTTTTTCCACTGTCATTAAAATCCTTTGGTAGTTGAAGTTCATTGTAGCTGTTTCTGTTTTGTTGTTTGCTACTAAAGGAGTAATAAGTTTATGTATTTTTAAGGCATTTTCAGAGATGGAAGGGATTTCTTAGGTTATCATGTTTGGAGTCATTTAGGCTGTATTCTCTACAAGTTGTAGAATGTATGTATGAATATGGCCATTTCTGATATTATTATCAGGATTACCAACCAAAGAGCTATTGAATTCCTGCCTTGTGTAAAATGTATATTGGGGCAAAGATTTTAGATGTTGCTTGTTTTTCTTCTCAATTGAAATGATTTTTAATCTTAATTTGTCTTTGATTGAGACGTGGTTTCCATGCTTTAAGAAAAGTACACAGGCCCAGATTATTTATCATTCCTCTGACTTGTTTGATTTTACCTGAAAAGTTTTACCTTGACTAAGGTAGTGGTTTTTGTTGGGGGGAATAGATAATAAAGCCACCTAGATTAGAAATGCTAATGAAAAGATCCTGGGAACTTAGGAGATGCTGTACAACCATGAACACTTGAGTTTAAATCCCCAGAACACATAAAAAGCCAAGTGCAACAGTGTGTGCCTGTAATCTCAGTGCTGCAAAACAGAGATAGGCTCTAGGGGCTTCTTGGCCAGCCAGTTAAGCTGAGTGGGAATCTGTCTCAAACAGTAACTTTGGGAGTGGAGATACCTAATGTTGATCTCTGTGCTATGGATACTCGTATGTGTGTGCGCACACACACACATACACGCACACACACACAGAGTGAGCCTTAATGCCTGTGAAGAGAGTAAGTCTGGAGACACTGCCACTCGATACTGCCAGTAGTGATAATGAAGGTGCTGTGAGATACAGAGAAAGCCTAATATAAGTTTTATTTGTAAATATAGATTTTTTTCTTAAATTTTTCAGAAAAATTTCTTTTTCTCTTGCTTTTTTTTTCAATTTGCAATTTTTAAAAAATTGTTCTTTTGATGTTTGAAAAGTCCAGGCATCAAAACAAATACTGTGTTAATGAATAGAAAGACTCCCTGAGTGATTTAGAGCCACAAATGTGCTGAGACCTTAAAACCTCATGAATTTCTGTAATTATACATTACATAATTATCTGTGTTGTAATTAGTAAAGTACAGAAAAACAAATGAACAAGGGTTCTTTTCCTATTCTAAGAGCTTTGTTATTCTCAATATTTTCAGGTCCTTTTGGTGTGAACCATGGGGTGGAGCTTCATTCAGATGTGACTGAGTATGCCAAGCAGAAACTGGATGCCTTCATCAGAACAAGTGATAGTTTTGACAAGTATGGTCAGATGCAACCCATTGGTTCAACTAAGGGCATTAATGATAGATAGAAAAAGCCTGCTTAATATGCATTGATCAATAAACAAAGTATGATGAGATGATCCCAGGTTATATGTGTATCTACCCTAGTTACTGTACTATTTTAATATTCTCTAGTCTTAAGGGCTTTATGGTTTTTATTTTATTTTATTTCTTTGTTTTTTGAGAAAAAGTACCCTCACCTAGCCCTGGCTATCTTGGAACTCACTATGTAGACCAGGCTGGCCTTAAATTTATATAAACCCACCTGCCTCTGTCTCTTGAGTTCTGGGATTAAAGGCATGCACCACCACACCTGGGCAGCTTTTTGTTTGTTTGTTTTTTTATTTTTTGAGACATGGTTTTTCTGTTTTACAGCTCTGACTACACTGGAAATCAGACCAGGCTGGCTTCGGATTTACAGAGATCCTCCTGCCTCTGCCTCCCAAGTGCTGGAATTAAAGGTGTGGGCCACCATTTTCCAGCCAGCTTTGTGTTTTATAACTTATGACACTTACATTAACTTTTCATCAGTATAGTAAGAGAAGAGAACAAAAACTTTATTCAGTTTTCATATTCCAGTATAGAAAACTTTTATCACCTAATGGTTTCTACAATAGAATAGTTACGTTTGTCTTTGAACAGTTTATGTAAGTAGCTCTTGGTGTTTAAAACATGCACTAAACTTCTTAAAGAATGGGAGTTTCAGAGAATAAAAAGTGCTTTTTTTTTGCTGGTAGTTGTGGACAGAGGCAAGCAGATCTTTGTGAGTTTGAGCAAGTTGGTCTACATGTCAGTTTCTAGGCTAGACAGTAGAGAGTGCCTGTCCAAAAAGAGAAAGTGCTCTTTAAAACTTCCTGTTGGGATTGGCAGAATGGCTCAGGGTAGGTAAAGGAACTTGCTGCCCAGAGTGATGATTTGAATTTGATCTCTGGGAACCACCTGGTGAAAGGAGAACTGACTTCTACAAGTTGTCCTCTGAAGTTTTCATGCATGCATGCGGTACATGCATGCACACACACACACTGAAATAATCAAAATCTGCTTGTCATGCAACTGAATGTGGTGTTGCACATTGTAAAAACAGTGAAAACTGATGGCTGCTGTTGCTTTATATTTAGATCATGTTGGAACATTCACTTTCATTTTATTTTGTTTGTAATTTCTAAGGATCTATTTATATAGTAATACAGCTTCTAGCTCCTGGATCCAGAAAGTGTTTCCTTGTCTGTGATTTTATAATTAAAACATAACCTATGGTAAGCACAAGTTTGTTTTATGCACTTGTTGCAATGACACATATAGTTACAGAAAACTTCTTTCTTCGCAGATTTGACTTCTGTGAACCTTTGTTTGTAACTGGCAATTGCCTAGAGATTGCTCCAGATTGTTGTCAGTATGATCGTGTGTGTTGTGGAGCAGGTGTGCAGAAAGAACACGAAGAGTACATGAAGAATCTTCTTAAAGTTGGAGGGATCCTTGTCATGCCCTTGGAAGAGAAGGTCAGGTTCTCTACACAGCTGATGTTGTGTATACTCTCCTTCACAGTCAGTTTATCTGTACTACTTTTGCAATAGCTTCTGCCGTTTTATTAACCGAGGGCAGGATGGATATGCCTAGGTCTTCCAAACCCTAGGTGCTATGTCTGAACCTTCCCTTACCTCCTTTTTCTCTTAGATTTGTTCTTTTTGTTCTTTTTTCCTTCTCACCACTAATTTTCTTCCTTCCCTCCTCTTCTTCCTTCTCTTCATCTTCATCCTAGCTCCCTTTGTTGTTTTTGTTGTCTTATAATGGTCTACTTGCTCAATACTTGATGGAAAGTATTTTACACATTTTTTCCTTTTCCAAAATTTTCTTGTATAGATTGTCTTGTAACTTACAATATTTTACTTAAAAGAGGTCATGAATGTAATTTTAAGTCATCTAATTTTGAATCTATATCATTTTGGTATTTAAAAGTTGCATTTGGTTGATGCATGTCTTAGGTGTGTGTGTTTATGTATGGGTATTCACAAGTGTGTGGCCACGTATATCTTCCAGTGTGCAGGTATGTATGTCATGTGCATGTAGAGGCCAGAGAATTGACATCTGGTATTTTCTTTGATTGCTTTCCACCTTATGTATGGAGGCAGGATTTCTCACTTGAAACCAGAGTTTACCAGTTTGCCTAATCTAGCTAGCCAGCTTGCTCTGTGGATTCCTTGTCTCCACCTTCCGGCTGTTGGGATTACAGGTGAATCACACCATCTGCCTTAATGTTTAATTGAGTGCTGAGGGTTGGAACTCTGGTTCTCCTGTTTGCATGTCAAACACTTTACCAACTGAGCTATTTTCCTAGCTCAGTTTTCCTTCTTATTTTTTTAATCTATTGGTTTTCTTATTCATATTTTCTTTACAACTGATTTATTCAGGAGAGTAGGTTATTGGTCTCGTAGTGTTTTCCTACACTCTGGACTTTTCAGTCCATAGATGCATGTTCTTCTGTCCTTTGTATTTTCTACCTATTGGTAATTATATCTAGAGGCTTGGTAGAGTTTACCTTTGTCATATTTTGATGGAGGAGAACAAAAGAATATAATCCATGTATTAAAAATAGACATCTGCTCTCAGTATACAAAGGATTCTTTCTGAGATCACTTTCTTCCACTCATGATGACAAAATATGGAGATGCCTCAGATCCTTTTATAAAATCATGTCATGTGATAGTGGCATATGGACTACACACATCCTCCTGTGTGCTTCAGAATTCCTCTAGATTACTTGTAATGTCTGATAGAGTATCAGTTGTAACATGGAGGGCCAGTCTGCTTGTTTGTTGGGGTTTTTGTCTTGCCCAGTACCCCACAACTGTTTAGCCCCAAAGAAAATCACACATAGGTCTCCATAAATTATAAGCTGATTGGCCCATTAGCTCTAACCTCTTACTGGCTTACTCTCACATCTTGATTAACCCATTTTTCTGATCTATGTTAGCCATGTGGCTCAATACCTTTTTACAGTGGGGCAGATTACATCCTGCTGCTTCGGTGGTCTAGGCAGGAGTGGAAGGAATCAATTTCCTCCTTCCCAGAATTCTCCTGTTCTCATTACATCATTTCTTCTCCCTGTCTGGTTTTCCCGCCTGTATTTCTTGCCTGGCCAATCAACGTTTACTTATAACATGATTGACAGAATACAGACAATTCTCCCACACCAATCAGTACTATATAAATAGTTATTGTGTTGCCGGAATAATGACAAGCAGAAAGTCTGTACATGTTCAGAAGCTGACAATTATTTCTGAATATTTTTAGTATATAATTGCTTGTATGTTAAAAACCTTGGATCTCGAGGATAAGTTCTACTTAAGTATGTAGGTACAAGCAGCTTCTCTGTTTACTCATCCTTGTAAAATGATAGTAGCCTGATCCATTGTTTCATTGAGAACTATAGAATAATACATTTAAATTCCTTCATTTTTTTCTGTATTTAGGTGCTGGTTAACTTTGATAAAGAGAAAACTGCTTATTACTGATTTGGTCCCCCTGAAGTATACATTATGTAAGACATATAGGATAAATTTTGGTTCTTAATGTTTGCTTATTAATTTTCTAAGTAATTTGCCTTTTTTTTATCAAAGGGAGGTGACTAATAAGGCTTTGTTTGTCTTTTAGTATCACTAATTTTGATTGAGATCATTTTAGCTCTAGTTAATTTGAAAAGGATGGGCATCCTCATACTATCTCCATCTGTTTATCTAGATTATGAAATACAGGCTTATAGTTTTATTTAAGGTCTTACATGTCATTTATGTACTATGCTTAAATGTTTGATGTTCATTCTAGCTAGAAACTATCCTTTAAAAAGAAAGTTTCTGGGTAGTTGGATGGTGGTGGTGCATGCCTTTTATCAGGTGGAACTCTGAGTTGGAGGCCAGCCTGGTCTACAGAGCGAGTTCCAGGATAGCTGGGGCAATACAAAAAAAACAAAAACAAAAACAAAAACCCTCTTCTTAAACAAACAAACAAAACAAAAAAAGATTCTAGGTGATGAAGAGATGGCCCAATGGTTAAGAACATACTGTTCTTTTTTTTATTTGATTTTTTTATTGTAAATAATATGTATATATTTACAATATATTGTAAGCAAAACATGTATACAATATATATTGTTTTTTATTCTCTTTTTTTTATTGAGAAAAAAAAATTTCCGCCTCCTCCCAGCCTCCCCACTCCTCCCCCCTCCCAGAACATACTGTTCTTACAAAGGAACTGAGCTCATGAAGATCTGTAACTCCAGCTTTAGGGATTCTGATGTTCTGTACTGGACTCTGAGAGCACTGGCACTCATGCACAGACCTTTGCACACACACATACACGTTTTTTTAATCTTCAAAATTTTCTGAAAGAATGTTTCTGCTGTTATCCCTGAATATGATTAATCTTTAGATATTTTTTCTATATATTGTGCTGCTTAATCCTTTTAAAGAGTCTTAATTGTGGATGATTTTCTGAGTTAGATGTTTTTAGAAAAGATAAGCATATAAACTTATAAGTTCTATGACTTACTTGGCTACTTACAGACTGTCCTAGTCATGTTAAACAAATGTGACTTTGTTGTTAAATTGGATTCTTAGGTACTAATTGTATAATATAAAGTGTTTTAATGATCTACATTGCTGTGTATCCGATAACATATTCCACTGCACCTCTGAAGTGCAGTTAGTGAGAGTAAGGACAATTGCTTAGATATCCAAAATGACACATTTATGTTGAATAAAGTCACATCAACATGGTGGTAGTGTCTGGCCTCTCCTGCTCCCTTCCTGTTACAGGTGCAGATGGCTTGCACCTTAGATGTTTTGTGCCTCAGATGCCATTGTAGCTATATTCCTGAAAGCAGCACACTGAAAGCAGAGTTTGTACCTTTATAATCACACAGAAACTATATTAATTATTACACTCTTTGGCCAGTAGCTTAGGTGTATTCCTAGCTAGCTCTTACATCTTAAATTAACCCATTCCTATTCATCTATATATTACCACGAGGCTGTAGCCTACCCGTAAGGTTCTTGCGTCTGTCTCCTATATGGTGTCTCCTTGACTCTGCCTACTGTCTTTCTATATCTCTGTTTGGATATCCTGCCTGGCTTTACTCTGCTAAGCCATTGGTCAAAACAGCTTTATTCATTATCCAGTAAAAGCAACACATACACATAAGGACATCCCATATCAGCACAGAATTCAGGGTTTTTTATGGTTGAAATATTGTGGCTATTGTGCATCTTTGATTATTTTTACTGAGGACAGACCCTTCCCAACTTATCCCCAATCACTCTTTTGAAGAACCCTAGAAAATTGTTTGGTAAGAATTTTTCTTCCTTATCTCATTCTCTTCTAGCCCTTTAACTTGCTTATCATTTGTATTTCTTGTAAACAGAAGGTAGGTTAAGGAGTTTGAGTATGTTCATGCTAAGCATTGCATAATAATATATTGCTGTTAGTTGTAATTCACATCACATTAGGTGTTATATAGACAGGCTATTTCATATTTAGATTTCATATATTGAAACGATTATACTTAAATGTAAGTTGTCTAGTAGCCAAATCCTTTGGATATTCTTGTTTTGTCTTTGAGATAGTTGACCAAGATAACACGCACAGGCCCCTCTGCTTGGGAAACAAAAAAGATTCTGGCTGTTTCCTTCGCCCCTCTGGTCCAACCCTGCTGTTCGGAGTCAGGACAACCCAGACTTGTTCAGCTACGTGAGTATAAGCATCTACCTGTCTTTTATGTCTGGTTAAAATCAGAATAGAAAAAAAGTACAAAAAAAATCCCTTTGATATTAAAGAGTGTTAACCTCCCTTATTTCAGCCCACAAATTATACAAGATACTTTCGGCATTTAAAAAGTCTCTCTATTTAACCCATCTTAGATGATTTTAGTCTTCTTTTAAATCTATACAATGTTGTTACTGATCATGCATTTGAAAGTAGCAGATTCACAGAAGAGCTAATTTTGCCATGTGGGAAGCTCAGGCAGTTTGCTTTGCCTGCTGGGAATGTGTAGTGGCACCTGCACACAGTTTTCTCTTTCTCACAGTACCTGTCTCATGCTGCTGTAAGCAATATGGATGAGGAGCCTGTTCTACTGTGCGACTAGGAAATTTGGGGTAGCCTCATATGCTCTAAACCTTTGTGTTTTTATTTCTAAGATGTAGACTCAGCATGGAGCTTAAATAGGGTGATATTCATTCTGATGTTTTATATTTTAAACAGTTCTCACAGAAATAGGATTTCAAAGTTTTGAAGATTTAGGATTTCCAAGTGAAGACTATTCATCATGCTTTCTGATCACTTAAAACATTTAGAAAATGTGTGTGTGTGTGTGTGTGTGTGTGTGTGTGTATGCAAGAAAGAGAGGGAGAAAAATATAATAGAAATGTGAATTATTATAGATTGAAAACAAATACATTTTGGTGAATTTTTTACAAAACATTTCAATTTGTAATAGTCATTTAACAAATTGTCCTACTTTGTGTGTCATATGAAATTCAGTTTACAATTAACAGTGAAACATACCAAGGAGTTTATAAAGACTAGGGAAGGCATGTACAAGATGTTGTTATGTTGTGCTTGATTTTGAGGGTGAGAAGGAATTCCCTTAAGAGAGGAGGAGTAAAAAGAGAACCAGGAAAACCAAGGCAATAGAGACATACACTCTGTGGTGTTGTCGTGGGATGTGTTGGAAAAACTTGACTTATGTGTAGTTTGGGTTTTAGTTCATTGTATGGCTGTGGAGAGCCTCAGATGTTATTGAAGATGCTGCAATGCCATCATTTGGAGGGTGAATTTGTCAGACTGGTGCTCTGAAATTTTATTCTTTCAACAAATGTGGCCTATGATCTTCTGGCATAGTGGCTGGATTTGGTGGAAGACAAGGACTCATGAGAGCATTTGGAAGACTTTGAAGATCTGGTTAGAAATGAGTGTTTCTGTATGAGGATTTGTCAAGCCTGGATATGTGTTGCCTTCTCAAATGCTCACTGTGAATGTTTAGTGATAAACATTCATGTGATTTGGTTAGCATTAACCAAAGCTGTGTAGGGTATTTGCAGTTTCTGTCTTCCCAGATTTTCCTAGATCACTGATTTTTATGAGACCAAGGAAGTAAGAGAAACCGTATAGCAAAGCCAGCCCACAATGATGCTGAACAACTTGGACATGCACTGCCTGGAGTATCCTCCTAAGTGGCCTGTATTCAGGTTGGAGGCAGACATCAGGCAGGAAGTTGGGGTTTTCCCCATCAGGCAAGAGACAAAGATTGAGACTACACTAGCTTCAGCAGGAAGGGTTCAGGGATACATGACCTTTCTGAGGAGCAACAGGAGAGTCCAAGGTATTGATATTATTGTCTATGCTAAGTGTGGGGTAGGATTGTCTTGACTGGGACGAAATTTCAGCTTAGGGAAATGGTCTGTATTACTTAAAGTCATAGAATAGATATAAAACCAAGGATCATACTGAGAGAGAAGCGGAGTGGATACTGGAGCCTTTGGGGGTATCATAAGGCCCAAGGAAGAGAAGTCATAGAGAAGGGATATGAACTGAACCAGCTATTCCTGGTAGTCCTTAGAGAAAGCTCAGTAGGCCAGAGTTGGTGCTTGGGAGCCCAGTAGCCAGTGAGGGACTGTTTTTAGCATCTCAGGGAAACAGCTGAATTGCAGAGGTTCTAGAACTAGTCTTTCTTGAATTGAGTTAGTGAGAGCAGGATATACCACAGGTCATTTGTTGAACTACATTGGGGGATGCGGGAAAGATACTGCAGAACCGTCCCAAAGAGAGAGCACAGCCCCATGTTCTCAGGGACAGAGGAAAAGAGAGAAAGGTTGGTACCTCTGAAAGAGGGAAGAGGTATTGTTTGCTGTTAGAACCTGGTCTACAGACTTGCATTTCTGCAGGGCAGAGGATACTGGTGGTCTTTAGGCAGGGTTTATGATTTAGGTAGCAAATGCTGCAGATAACATGAGAGTCCTCTCTATAGGGTGGCATCTTGTTTGGAGAAGGTTATGTGCACTGGAGGGAAAAAGGGTTTTAGATTTTCTGTTTAATGTATTTAAACCCTTGGTCTCTAATTCCTTTTACTTTGAGAAAAACCCTTATTACTGCTATGTGTTTATTGTTAGCTTAAAGTTGTGTTTGGTTTCCATTTTTTTCCCTTTGGTGTGATTTGGAAATTTTGTTTTTCCTTAAAATGGTTTTAGATTTTCATTTGTCTACTTTATCAGAAAAATAATATATAAATTACTATGAAACTATTAAAATAGATAAAAGGATGTTCGAAATATAGATTACTGTATTGTTGAGTAGATGTTATCATGTCATTGAGCAGAGTAAATTGAGTTATAAACTAGTCTGCAAGAACAAACCCTAAGGTTCCAAATTCTGCTGTTGACTGATGTATGGCTAGACAGTATTTCTTTCCTTTTCAGAGTTAAGAATTAGTATATGTGGATATGTCCTTGAGAAACACGCATGGTGCAGAGTAGACCACTAGTTCCTATTTTGTTAGAATTAGTATATGTGGATATGTCTAAGAAACACGCATGCAGAGTAGACCACTAGTTCCTATTTTGTTAGAATGTTCCCCTTCTTTGAAGTTCTTCCAGCAAGTTAGGTGTGGGGTTGACCTTGCCCATGCCCATAGGCTCTACCCCTGTCCACAGCACCACTGGCTGTGCGCAGCCTGCAGGACCTGGCCAGACTTGCTATCTGTGGCAGCATCAAGAGGGCTATGCGCCAGGAAGCCACCAGAGGAGGTGGACTGAAGAGCACACCTATGTTTAAAAGAAGGCGACTTCGTCGTCGGCGAATGGAGACCATTGTCTTTTTGGACAAAGAAGTCTTTGCCAGTCGAATTTCCAACCCCTCTGATGACACCAGCTGTGAGGATGCAGAGGAGGATCGGCGGGAAGTGGCAGAGAGGACCTTATGGGAGGCCAAGCCTGAGCCACCAGTAAACTTCCTTCGCCAGAGGGTATTGCGCCTCCCATTGCCCGACCCCCTGAAGTACTACCTGCTGTATTACAGGGAAAAGTGAGCTTGTGGGAGAGTGGGACCAGGATACCCAGAACAAACCGCTGGCCAGGTACACGTGTCTTTTCCCTTCATTGGTTCCTGATTATCCTCTAAAACTTTCATGCAATGGTGTGATTTATTTAAGCACAATCCAACAAGAAACTTCATTGAATTATTTTCCTCAGTGGCGGGGGTGGGGTGGGGTGTGCATCTTGTTGGTTTTGCTGTAATTTGAACTCACTGGGACCTGCATGATATCTGCTCCTCATGCAGGCAAACTTATACATTGAGGCTGGAACTGAATTGTATTGGATCCTGTGTGAAGCAAGGGGCATGTTTGGAAAGGTGTGAGGGCATCTTTGGGTGTGACATACCACTATTCAGCTTGAATTTATGTCGTGATTCTATTGCTGGCACTGAGTTCATCTGACTTTTGTTGTTTTCTAGGTTGGGAAATGTTGGAAAGCCTCTCTTATTTTAATCAAATCTTATGTGAAATATCAACTTGAAATTTTTAAAAGGAAAAAAAATGAGATGCAGGAGGAAGAGGAATAAAATATAAAACTGCCAGACGTCTTTCTGAAATTTCCAAAGGCTTCTAAGTAGTTGACCCTCTCTCCCTCATGCCCTCTGTTACTTGATAGGAACCACCATCAAGTAATCTCTTACAGGATAGTCTAAAAAGAAAACAAGTTTTTCTTACTTAAAAAAAATGTGTGAGTGATAAACTAGTCACTGAATTGCAAAGACCAGAACAAGTTTCTAAGGTATTTAAATGGGAATTTTCAGAGCAAGTAGAGAGACTGCAGGGTGTTACAGACAGCCCCCTCCCTGCATACTTCTTGACTTTAGTTTGCTATCTTTCTGTGATCATACTAGAGTATCAATTCATAGATTTTTATCTTTTATAATTCTGGAAAAAAATTGTTAGTTTTGTAAATTTTCTTAAGAACAGATATATGTATTTTACTAGCTCCATTGCATTAGAGCAGTTTAACCCAGTGAGTTGTGAAATTTATTATCTCCAGGGTGTTGGTGTTGAGAACTATCAATATTTTTTTTAAAAAGCAACCTTTCTGGCTGTCAGAGGGCAGGACTTGAAGTTACATTGCTGATTCCAAAAGCTGGCTCTTAAAAAAAATCTTTTTTAACCCAAAGAATAGTGTAAATTGTTAACAATAAACCCAAATTAGAGTGTTAATTTAGGATTTAAGTACTGAGATTTTATGATTTATTTTCAGGTTAGCCTCGATGACTTGCAGGGAGAGGTTTGATTTGTGATTTCTCCAGCTTAAATGGATATTTTGGATCTTTTTTCTTTTTCTTTTTTAAGTTGAATCATTTTACCACACAGTATAGTCTGCATGTATAGTTGTTAAAACATATATTGTCCTATATTATAAATATAATGTACACTTACATTACTTTAAATATAAGCTATTTAAAGAAAGTTCATAGTTGTTTTTACCTGCCTTTTAACTCCACGTCAGGCTTCTTTTCTTTCAGAGAGAATTGCATGCTCTAACTTGGCTTGCAAATGTTTGTGGTTTGCAGATCTTAGTTGATGTTAACTCTAATTGTTAGGTAGACTTTTGTTACTGGAATTTTGAACATAAATTTAAATAAATCTGTAAAGTCTGTATATTAGGTGGCTTGACTGAATTTTTTCCTGTGATTGAATGTGGGCTGCATTTTGAAAAACCACATTTGCCTTTATGCTGGATTAAAAAAATTATAATGCATGAGACATTTTCCTTTATATGATAAACTTTTCTTAGCTTTTTGTATTTATATCTTTTAGTTGTTATCACTCTGCATTTTAAATCATAATTCAATTGAATAGAGTTATAACATGTGAGAAATAGATTGGTCTTTATAAAACCAGGGAAGAATTGGAATTTTCTTGTGAGTAAACACACTTTGTTGCCAGAATTTAGTATAATGTACCGCATTCTTTTTTAGACTACTAAATCTTAATGTAATCAAATGTCTTCAGGATTTGTATTGTAAACAACATTGATAACTGCTTTTGTTTTAAGGAGTGGTTATTTTTAAACATGTGACTTCTGTTTTAATGTAAGAATCAAAGGTATACATAAAAATAGATTTGCCAATGTGCAACTTAAAGTCGAAAATCTAAGAACTTTAGAAACACTGTTTTTTTTTTCAATGAGATGAAACACATGGGGAACTCAAGTGAATCAATAAAAAAGTAGTTAAGACATTTTATTCTCAGCATTGCTTCTGTGTTGAGTATGGAATTGGTTACATTTACATCTTGCTAAAATCCCATTCTGTTCAGTGGGCTTGCAGTTTGTACACGTTCCAAATGTCAGTTCCTTTTTTTTTTTACATTGTGTAATTATTCCACACCTGCAAACACCCTAGTGTTGGCATATCCAGCACATGTAGAAGTGAGTTTATCAGATGCCATCCCAAAGCTAGATTCAAATTGGCCATCAAAATCCATCATCCATCAGATTACCTTCAAAACAGTACATAATTCTAAGAGTCTGTAAAAGAGCCTGTTTTCATTTAATTAACAAAAAACAATATTAAGAACCTTTAAAATATCCAGACTGATGGAAAAATCAAGTTGACACTCTGACCACTCCATAATATTTAAAAAATTTAATGATTAATATGGATACTTTTTATATAGATACTTGTTATTTTTGCTTGATTCAGAGGAAATATTATTATTTATGTGGTGATTCTCTTAAAGTATCTCAGCAGGCTGATATCTGTCCACTCATCCAAAGAGATTTCTTCTTAACCCTGTTTTCACACTTCTACTGTCGGCCAAGAATCCTTGCATGAGATAATGATGGGTCTCCCACCTGACTGAGCTGCTTCTCAGTTCCTAGTAGCATAAAGAACAGGAAATGATATCACTAGTGGGAGAAGTCCAGCAGGCATTAGAGCTTTGTTCTGGACCCTGTCCTTACTGTCAAGTTAATGAACAGATCTAGTATTTGACTCTTCCAGGGAGCAAGCCAGGTCTCCCACTATGAAATCACATCATTGCCTATATTTTCCACATGCAGACTTGATCAGAACCCACAAATTCATCATCCCATCAAGAATCCCTCAAAGAAACAGTTACCAGTAGAGACCTTCTCTGGAAGCTCCACTCTTTAGCCCCCTCATCTGTAAGTACTTGGGTACAAGGAGGATACTTGTGCAGATGCTGAGCACTGGCCTCCAGTGTCTACATGGTAGATTTCACCTGATGCTGCCCAGGCTATCACTGTATGTAACTCTCTACCATCCAGCCGTATTTTAGGTCAGTTCTTCATAACTAAAGTTGGAAGTGAGATGGTAGAACTTCAGGTTCATGACAGCTCCTCACTCTGTCTTTATGAAAATCCATCATGCCCATGTCAGTTTCCAACCTGTCAAAGAATCTGAGCGACACTTTTTTTTGTGTCCTAGAGAATGTGACTTGGAGCTCACCATTGGGCTGATGAGAGAACATATACAGCTATGTCTGATGAATCATTCTTTCCCAGCTCTGACATGCAAATGGAAGGCAATTGGGGAATAATGTTAGGAGTAGGCTCAGAGACACTACTATAACTATGCAATTTTTAACATCTAGATTCATCTTTATTAAAATAATAAATAATAAAAATAATAAAATAAGAGCTCTGTCTGCTCTTATATTTAGAGGACCATTTCTAGCACCTGCATTTCTAGTTCACAACTGACTAACTCCAGTTCCAGGATATCTGATGCCCTTGTCCGGCCTCTGCATTCACTGTGTGCACAAGGTACATAAACATACATGCAGGCAAAATAAAAATAAATCATCAAAAAATAAAATAATTAGTTGTAAAATTTAACCTTTCTATATTTAAGACAGTGCATTTCATACACACCTAGTAAGATGATTTTCACAGTTGCCATGATTGTGCCATATCAGAATCATAGACAAACATATTTATGTCTTTACAATGTCAGAGTTTATTTAATAACAGTAAATTCACAAGATATAACAGTTTCAGTGAAAGCAACTGTGAAGTATTCCTGTTTTCCTTGGTAATCGTGGCTGACAAAAAGTTTTTAAAAATATTAAAGAACTTATTCTTAAATCACACATTAAAAGCCACACAGTATGTATATTTGTTTAGGTTTCTATTACTGTAATAAAACACCATGAACAAAAAGCAATTTGGAGAAGAAAGGGTTTGTTTGGCTTACAGATGATAGTTCATTGTTTATTGAAGCCAGTGCAGAAACTGAAACAGTGACCATGGAGAAATGCTGCTTACTTGCTTGCTTATATTGCTTTCCTTTTTTTTCCATTTTGTTTTGAAATTTGTTTATGTGTATGTTTTTGTACCATAGGCATGCATGGAGGTCAGAAGGGGCTTTGGATCCTGTGGTACTGAAGTTTTTATGGACATTTATGACGCCACCCTATGGGTGCTGGGAATCGAATCTCTGTCCTCTGCAAGAACAAGTTCTCCACCCCACAACCCCCAAAAGGATTTCTCTGTGTATCCCTGGCTGTCCTGGAACTCACTCTGTAGACCAGGCTGGCCTCAAGAGATCCACCTGCCTCTGCCTCCCAAGTGTTGGGATTAAAAGCGCGTGCCATTACTGCAGGGCAGAACAAGTGCTCTTAAAGGCTAAACCATCCTATCGTCTTGCCTTCCTATTTCACTCATGAACACTGGTTTAGTGGTAACACTGCCCACAATGCGCTAGGACCTCTTCTATCAATTTACGTTCAAGAAAATGCCCACAGACTTACCTACAGGTCAGTCTGATAGAGACATTTTGCCAGTTGGGGTTCCTCTTCCCAGATAACTAACTTGTGTAAAGTTAACAAAAAACAACAAAACAAAGCAACTAGGACTCACTCCCCCCCCCCCCCCCCCCCCCCCCGTGTAGGTTGACTGCAGAGGATTAACGAGGAAAGGCATTTATTTCAAAGAGGTCTGAGAAACGAGAGCTGGGAAATGTAAAGAAGTCTATAGGAACGAGTAAAAGAACCAGCTGGAGGTCTGTGGAGAGGAACTGCTGGTATTGTAGGTCAGAGTTGGTCTGTAGTGCTGAATCTAGCTAAGTGAAATGACAGAATTAAGACCAGGTGAAGAAAAGGTTAAACGGATCCATACGTTAGGCAGACAGCAGTTGATACATTTGGGTAGGCTCTGCCTGTCAGTCCCGGCTCAGAGACCCTCCTGGAACCCTTCCACGGCTCGGCGTGTGGCAGTTTCTTCTCATCACCCGGTACCTCCCTCCGATCCAGGGTACTTCAGGGCCGCCCGCCGCCAGCCTTCTCCTGTCAACAGCTGGTGTTCCAGGCAGAGAGCCCCGTGCGCACGCGCAGGCCCTGTACGGAAAGCTAGGGAAGGATTATCTGCGTTGACCAATGGCGTGTGCGAGGCTGCCCGCCGCAGTGCCTTCTGGGAACGTACCAATGACCGATTCCAAGGGGCGTCTGCGGCGGCGGAAGCGCGCCAGACATTGAGAACCTTTACGTTGAAGCTGGAGCAATGCTGCTTTTCTGTCCGAGCTGCGGAAACGGACTGATTGTGGAGGAAGGACAGCGTTGCCATCGCTTCGCCTGCAACACTTGCCCCTACGTGCAAAGACTAATATATAATATTTAATAATTATTTTATAAAATTAAATAAAACTAGTTTCTATGTTATACTTAATAAGCATGTTTTATACGTAATCCTTGTACATCTCTGTGCCTTTTAGAAAAGTATATTGTCAAAAAATCAATTTAGTACATAGGATAGCATGCTTATTAAAAATGATTTAATATTCCCAAATTCAGATTAACTTGGTATTGAAGACCTAGGTGACATTTCATAAATCATTTAATCCTACGTGCATAATATCACACGCAAGGTGAGTACCAGAGGCGAGCGCCTCCTCGGCTGTCTGAGCTCAGACCTTCCTGCGGGCGGTAGGTTTTTTGTCTCTCGCAGCAGCGGTTCCCCAAGTCCAGCAGTTGCTAATCCAGTGGCGTCGCTCCGACCAAATCGAAGCCGTTCTTTTGGTTACTACAGAGATTTCTGCCTCCGGCTCTGTGCTGCTCGTTTTGTGACACTCAAAAAAGTTGCGAGAATTTCCGTTCATACCTCTAGGCTGAACCACGCTTTTAAAACCTTCAGTCCCCACACGCTGTTCCTGGCGTGCCAGACTCCAGTCCGCTTATCACCTCTCATCTCAAATCTTTATGTTCTTTTTGTAGCTCTTTTTGCTCTCTCCCCCTCCCCCTCCCTTCCTCGCCCCCCTCTCTCTTTTTTGGGTGTGTGTATATCTCTCTGTTTCTCTCTTCCTTTTCCTTTATCTCCTTATCTTTTAAAATAATGACTACCCTATTTAAATTCCAGCCTTTTTGGCTGTTGGTACGTGCCTATAATTCTATCACTTGGGGAGGCTGTGGCTGGAGAATAAGTTCAAGGTTCACCTGGGCTGCATGGCATATATATATATATATATATATATATATATATATATATGAAAATTAAGTAAACAAACCACAATCCAGTTCTCCCAGTTTATCCTCATTCCTGTTATGCTGGTTTTCAGCCCTTGGTGTTTTGTTTACCTTTCGGCTCTTGTTCCTCCTTACCTTGGTGTCCGGAGTTCTGTGATTGCAGACGGCATCACCAGGCCTTGGTGATACCTCATTCTTTTTTTCTTTTCTTTTTTTTTTTTTTTGGTTTTTCGAGACAGGGTTTCTCTGTCCCGGAACTAGCTCTCGTCGTCCAGGCTGGCCTTGAACTCACAGAGATCCGGCTGCCTCTGCCTCCCGAGTGCTGGGATTAAAGGCGTGCGCCACCACCACCCTCATTCTTAATGTTTGCACTTTCCTAGAGCTATATGGAGTTTAGAGTCTGGATTTGTGATAAGATGAATGGTGACTTAGTTTCGAAGTTTGAGAGATTGACTGCTAAATTTAGGAAAGCAGCCAAATGTGTCCCCGGGGAATGCTGGGATACCCAGATAAATGATACTGCTAGGCTTATTTTGTGTCTTTCATATTGGATTATTAGGTGTTTTAGGGGTATGAGAAAAGAGTAGGGTTTAACTCAACTCTTCTTCCTGCTCTGCCTGGTGTTTCCTCCAGTCTCTAGAGGGCTCTGACATTGGACCTCTGGGTTGTTTTGGGAACATCCCAGTCATAAAACCCCAACATTTTAATGGCTTTTGGTGCTCTCTGAAGAAGATAAATTTTGTATCCATTTACCATGTAGAGGAAATGCTGGAGAGGGGTTATAGTTTGGTGTCCCACCTTTTAAACTGTATGATTACTTGAAATCTTTGGTTTATTTTTGTCAGGTAACAAACCGAAAGTATCCAAAGCTGAAAGAGGTGGATGATGTGCTTGGGGGAGCAGCTGCCTGGGAGAACGTGGACTCCACTGCAGGTGGGAAGTTTTCCATTACAAAGCCAGTGACTCAACCCTGTTTATTATTACTTATTATATTTAATAATAATGCATTTATTATAATACAACCCTTTATATTATTATGACCAATGACATGGTTTAGCGGGTAAAAGCTCTTGTTGCCAAATCTGTCAACCTGAGTTTGATCCTTGGAGCTCAGATAGCTGATTCATGAAAAGTTGTTTTCCACTCTCCCCCAGTAAGTATGAAAGAATTTAAGGAAATATAAATAATGGCAAATATCAGTAATTACAAATAGCTTGTGTTTGCCACTACAGGAAGTATTTGATGATATGTTTTAGTTACAATGTAGTCGTTCTTTAAACTCTAAGCAAGGCATTAAAACTTTTTTGTTTGTTTGATTTTTGTTTTTTGTGGATTTTTTTTTTGAGACAGGATTTCTTTGTGTAGCCCTGTGTGTCCTGGACCTCCTCTGTAGACCATGCTGGCCTCGAACTTAGATGATTCACCTGCCTTCCTGCCAAATTCTAGGTGGTTTTTTTTTTTTTTTTTTTTGGTTTTTCGACACAGGGTTTCTCTGTAGCTTTGGAGCCTGTCCTGGAACTAGCTCTTGTAGCCAGGCTGGTCTCGAACTCACAGAGATTTGCCTGCCTCTGCCTCCCATGTGCTGGGATTAAAGGTGTGCGCCACCACCGCCCGGCTCAAGTTCTAGGTTTAAAAGGCGTGTGTACCACCATCTGGCTGTATTAAAAAATTTAAAGTAGGTTCTTTCAAGGAAAGATATTCTGAAAGGAAAATCACCATACTGATACCCACTCCATTGTTTCATTTCGATTCTCCAGGTCAGATTAGACCAGTATAAAAATCTGGTATATATTCTCTTTTTGAAGCAAATTCAGAGTTTATTACAAAAAAGTTTCAGTGTTGGTTTCAACTTAAATATTGATGGTTGTTGAGAGGGGCAGAGAGATACATAGAGGGCAGTCATCCATGCTCTCGTAGGTATAGGCTTCTTAGGAGAACTCTGTTGTATGTATTTTCAAATACCACTATTGAAAAAATGATCATCTCTGGTCTTTTTTATTCTATATGGATTTAAAAGTTTTATAGCTGGAAGTGAAGTATGGTGGCTCAAGCATGTAAGTCAGTACTCTCAACCCTATCTCAATCAATCTGTCAATCAGTAAATAGTTTTGGGGAAGCTGGGTGGTGCCAGCACTCAAGAGACAGAGACAAATAGATCTCTGTGAGTTTGAGGCCAGCCTGGTCTACAGGCTCCAAACTATATAGAGAAATCCTGTCTTGAAAAACAAACAGAAAAAGTAGGGCTGGAGAGATGACTCGGTGGTTTCCATCTTGATCCAGTGTCCTCTACTGGCATCCATGGTTCATAGAATACTTACTAACAAAACATACACATAAAATAATTTTTAAAAATTAAAAGATTTATGTTTGATAGACTTAAATGTGATAATGGAAAGAAAGAATAGGGCCCTAAATATTATCTGTTTGAGAAGGAAGGCACATGTGTGATTAGCAGTCTTTTTCTCTATAAGGAAATATACAATTTTATGTTAAAAGTTAGAATTAGCTAGGTGTGCTAGTACAGCTTGGGAGGTGGGGACTGAAATAATCAGGAGCTAAAGGTCATCTTGGCTACCTAGTGACCTTGAGGCCAACTCCAAGAACTTGTTTTATAAAAGCAAACAACAAAAACCTTGAAAATGAGGACTGGAGAAATGGCTCAGTGGTTAAGAACACTGACTGCTCTTCCAGAGGTCCTGAGTTCAATTCCCAGCAACCACATTGTGGCTCACAGCCATCTATAATGAGACCCGGTGCCCCCTTCTGGCCTTCGGGCATACATGGAAGGAATGCCGTACACATAATAAATAAATAAATCTTAAAAAAAAAACCTTGAAAATGGAAAATGAGTAGGGGCTTAATTTTTTTTAAATCTATTTGTTTATTTTTGAGATAGACTCTTGTTATGTAGCCCAGGCTGGCCTTATAGCAAGCCTCTTGTCTCAGTCTCTTAAATGCTGGTTTTATAGCTGTGTGCTACCACACTGGGCAGGTATTTTTGTTATAGCCCCACAAAACAGACTATAAAAGACCCTTCCCATGCTATGCTTCCAGCCAGTCTTCAATAAAATTTGAGAAAGAAAGTGATACTATGGAGGTGCTTTCAAAGTCACAGTCTCTCCAGTCCCCCTAGTATTGGTGTGCTGTGGGTAGGATGTTGCTATTGGCAAATTTACCATTGGCAAAGTAGTCTGGATGAATGCGGGGATGCGATATTTACCCATACTTAACAGTATTTGTGTAATGTGGATGACTTGTTTTTCTCTTTGTCAGAGCCATGTCCAAAATGTGAACATCCCCGTGCCTATTTCATGCAGCTTCAGACCCGTTCCGCAGATGAGCCAATGACCACCTTCTACAAGTGCTGCAATGCTCAGTGTGGACATCGCTGGAGAGGCTAAGGGCAGGACTTACCCAGCTGTAGCTCTGAATGTTGTGTGCTGAAGGTCTTTGTTGTGTGATAGGAAGCTAACTCTTCAGTGGTGGAGGACCAGGGTGAAACAGGTCATCTGCAGGTCAGCAGATAAAGACCTTAATGCACAGGGGCCTCGGGTCCTTGGGAAATAAATACACATGAGGATATTCACTCACTTGGCTTCAGGTTCTATTCCTTCATCCTTTGTATTTATATAGTGGGTAGTTGATATTTCCTTACTACCATTAGAACTAGAAACTTGGTTTATAGCCAAGGATAATCTTGAACCTCCTATTCTTCTTGCCACTGATTCAGAAGTATTAGGATGATAGGCATGTGAACTATATTCATTCTATGCAGTGCTGGGGATTGAACTCTGAACCTCATGAGTACAGACAAGTAACTCAGTCAACTGAGCTATATCTCCAGCCATTTAATTTTTAAGATAATTTTTATTTTTTCTCTCTAGAACAATTATAAAAATATCCATAAAATCATTGAAAAGCACATTTAAATTCAGGACTGACATGATACAGCTTGTATGATTAATAACTAAACAAATATCTGTTATTTGGATTTTCTGAATGACGTTGATAGGAATTTAAAAGTAACCAAAAATATTTTCTATTTCCAGCTAGGGAGAAAGGACCACAATAGAGCCTATGCCTAGCACTTACAAAAGTCTGTGTTTGAACCACATTCAAAAACCTATTAAAATCTCAATAAATTTAGAAAAGTTACTTATTTGCTAGAATTACTAGTGAGATTATTCTATATAGTGGACATATTTTTCTATGATGGAAGCTCTGGTCCCTCCATGCAACTGGACAGTCATATACATGATAAAGAATGCAGATAGTAAGGAAATCTAAAATAACAGTATCCTCCTATGAACATAACACATCTAATGTTTTCAAAGTCCTTAAATAGTGGTGTGGGTGAATAATTCACAAAAGCTGATTTCGAAATCTTTGATCTGCGGTTATTTTCAAGCCTTTAGAACTTTGTAGATTATCTCCTTTTACTAACTCTGTTACAAAGGAGAGCCACATAGTCTTTGAATGAGATGTATTTGGATATTAGATCACTTGCCTAGCATATGGCAAGTTCTGGGCTCAGTCCTTGGTACTGAATGACAGAGGTGTGGGGGAGAGTGATCATTTTTACTGTTGGTAAGGGTTAAGACATTCTCACAAGGCTGGTGAGAATAGAAGTTGGTACAACAGTTTCTCGGGACAATGAGGCAATATCTAGCAGTAATTTAAAATGCTACCCAAGGGTGACAGACATGCAGTGTTACCACTTGAGAGGCCGAAGCAGGAGTATTGGGAGGTCCAGGCTATCCTGTCAGTGGCAGCAGGAGTTGGAAGAGAAGATAGGTTGTGTGCTGCTGCCTGTCTCAGCCCCAGTTCTTTCAGTGAATTTTTGTCATTGATGCTGGGATTCTGGACCACGCCACAAAAGATTCTCAGGACAACTAGGTATAAAGTAAGTCAAGTGTCTTAATAATAGCCATGTTTATGATTTGGGTGGCTTTTTTTTCTTTATTAAAAATTTCCACCTCCTCCCATTTTCCTCTCACTTACCCCACTCCTCCTCCCTCTCCCTCTCCAGTCCTAAGAGCAGTCAGGGTTTCCTGCCCTGTAGGAAGTCTAAGGTCCTCCCCATTCCATCCAGGTCTAGGAAAGTGAGCATCCAAACAGACTAGGCTCCTACAAAGCCAGTCCATGCAGTAGAATCAAAACCCAGTGTCATTGTCCTTGGCTTCTCATCAGCCCTCATTGTCAGCCACATTCAGAGAGTCTGGTTTGATCACATGCTCCATCAGTACCAGTCCAGCTGGTCTTGGTGAGCTCCCATTAGATCAGTCCCACTGTCTCAGTGGGTGGATGCACCCCTCGCATTCCTGACTTTCTTGCTCATGTTCTCCCTCCTTCTGCTCCTCATTTGGACCTTGGGAGCTCAGTCCAGTGCTCCAATGTGGGTCTCTGTCTCTATCTCCATCCATAATCTGATGAAGGTTCTATGGTGATATGCAAGATATTCATCAGTGTGGCTATGGGATAAGGCCAGTTCAGGCACCCTCTCTGCTGCCCAAGGAACAAGCTGGGGACATCTCCTTGGGCACCTGGGAACCCTTCTAGAGTCAAGTCTTTTGCCAACCCTAAAATGGCTCCCATAATTAAGATATCTACTTCCCTGCTCCCATATCCACCTTTCCTCCATCCCAACCATCCCATTCCCCCAAGCTCTGCCCAATCCTCCCTTTCTCCCTTCTCTCTCCCCATCTCCCCTTCCCCCCACCCCCCACACCCATGCTCCCAACTTTTGCCTGGCAATCTTGTCTACTTCCAATATCCAGGAGGATAAATATATATATATATATATATATATATATATATATATATATATATATATATATGTTTTTCTTTGGGTTCACCTTATTTAGCTTCTCTAGGATCACAAATTACAGGTTCAATGTCCTTTATTTATGGCTAGAATCCACTTAGAGTGAGTACATACCATATTCATCTTTTTGGGTCCGGGTTATCTCACTAAGTAAAGTGTTTTTATTTAATTTGGGTGGCTTTTTAAGAGAATTGTTCAGTGAAGTTTCACCCCTACTTATCCTTTTTTGTATTTGTTAAATGAGATCATTGGATGAGTCCATAGATGACAAGGGTTCAAGCTGTTCTTAATATACCAGGTCACAAGGGGTTAAGACATAACTTTTGAATGTCAAAAAGAAACCTTACTATCTCTTTGAGTTTTAGGTTTACAACCGGGAAAAGTCAAATTAAGGTCATCTGGTTAGTGTGGTTCATCAGTGTTAACATTCTCAATTGAAATCTCTATATAAGATGATTATAGACTATGTACTCCACCTTTATTGCTTTAGAATTCACAGCCCTTAGCTGGAGTTTTCACAACCAGACGTAATTTGCCTATTTTAAAAAAATTATTATGCCTTTTTCCTCTTCTGGGGACGGTGCTTAGAGGCACTCAGAATGGTCCAGCGTTTGACATCCTACAACACAGCCTCCAACAAAACTAGGCTGTCTCGAACCCCTGGCAACAGGATTGTTTACCTTTACACCAAGAAGGTTGGAAAAGCACCTAAATCAGTGTGCGGTGTGTGCCCAGGCCGACTCTGAGGGGTTCGTGCTGTGAGACCGAAAGTCCTCATGAGATTGTTGAAGACAAAGAAGCATGTCAGCCGGGCCTATGGTGGCTCCATGTGTGCCAAGTGTGTCCGTGACAGGATCAAGCGGGCTTTCCTTATTGAGGAGCAGAAAATTGTTGTGAAAGTGTTGAAGGCACAAGCACAGAATCAGAAAGCGAAATAAATGTGCGGTTTTTTAAATAAAAAAAATTATTATTGCATAGGTATATGGTAGGGGGTGGTGGATACATATCTCAACATTCACATGGAGGACAGAAGGTGACTTTGTGAAGTTGGCTATCTCTTTATTTTTATATTGTTTCTGCCCCACTTATTTAATTTTCCAAGCACTCCCCTGACATTTTAATCTATCTTAAGCCTTGGCTACATTATGAGATTTTGTTTCAAAAATCAAAACTAACAAGAATTTTGTCTATACATCAAATTATCACCAAAGAATAATATTGGAAACAGAAAAGAAAAATTACAATTTATTATACAAGGATCCATAATAAAGACTACCAACAGATTTTATAGAAGAAAATCTTTGGACGCTAAAAGTCAGTGAGCTGCCACATTGAAAGTGCTGACTGAAAACAAGCTGGAAAACCCCACAAGTGAGAGAGATAATATAAAACAACATGGAAGCTGGAGAGATGATCCAGTGGACAATAGCAGCATACTTCTCTCATACAGGATCTGGATTCAGTTCGCAGCACCCACAGGGAATCTTGCTACTTTATATCACTCCAGTTTAAAGGGATCCAGTCCCTTCTTCTGACTTCCATAGGCACTAGGTATGTAATTAAATCCAAGAAAAACACATGTAAGGAGAAATTTCTTTTTAAGAAAATCTATTAGAGCAGTAAATGCTCTTATGAGACATCTCTCCAGCACCTGCATTTGACTCCTGTCCTTACAGTACCATGTGCTGTATTGGTCTGTAGGGACAGGTACATGAGGTAGGCATGCTAACTCTTTAGATACCAGGTATCTATACAGGGATCCGGTGTACCCACTTCTCTCTGTGAGGAGGGATTCCCCTCTGTATGCTGTGAATATCATTGGTTAATGAAGGAACTGCTTTGGGCCTATAGCAGAGCTATAGGGGAACAGAACTAGGCAGGGAAAACTAAGCAGAATTCTGGGAGAAAGGAGGTGGAGTCAGGGAGAAGCCATGTAGCCCTGCTGGAGCTGAATGGAACTTTACCTAGTAAGCCGCTGCCACATGACAATATACAGATTAATGGAGATGGGTTAAATTAATATGTAAAAGTTAGCCAATAAGAAGCTAGAGCTAATGGGCTAAGCAGTGATTTAAATAATATAGTTTGTCTGATTATTTCAGGGCCCTTCTTACTACATCTCTGTGGGTTCAGGATCATGTCCCAGCTTCATTTATTATCAGAGTTGGAGCAGATCTGTCACCTCTCTTCTAGGATGGTAGTGCAGATTAGGCCCACCTGATGATGGAAAGCAGAGTTGAGATGACCCTTCTGGGGACTGGGAGTGGAGTAAGAAATGCTTCTTGATACTAAGAAAAAGCTCCAGCTAAGCAGTGTAAGTAGGAAGCCCCAGAGGAGCCACAGTGAATGGAGTCTGCAGCAGAGCCCACATGCTTTCCGTGAAGACTTTTCCTGTGGAAGCCTGGACATAAGAGGGACAGTTGAAGCTGCCCTTTTACCATGGCAGATCTCAAGTATATTGGGGAAGTGATTTCATCCAGATGACTGACTGTTTTATTATTGTAAAGCTCTCCCTGGAACTTAGAGAGACTGGAGGTGAGTCAGATAATACAAGTGTAGAGGAAGTAATTCTGTGGGTTCACAGACAGGTGCTGACAAACCAGGGCTTCTAAAAGCTCAGCAGCCAGAGATGTAGGGTAGAGGCTTTGGTTACTCTCTGCTGTAAGTCATTTTCTCTTTCTGAGATGACGCTGACACAGAAAGACCATCTGTAGACTGTAGACAGAGACTGCGCTTTAGTTTCCTGGTCACCCAGACCCGGATAATTTCACAGAAACTATATTAAGTACAACACAGTTTGGCCAATGGCTTAGGCATATTCCTAGCTAGATCTTAGATGAACCCATTTCTATTAATCTATGTATTGCCATGAGTCTATGACTTACTTGTAATGTTCTGGCATCTTTCTCCTTCAGTGGACCCAGATTGGAAGCTGAAGATCAGCTTGCCTTAGCAGATGGGGGTGGGTGATGGGAGTGGCTTGTCTCTTAAAGGGACAGGACAGACCATTACATACCCATCTCTTTTTTAAATAAAAATGCAGGAGGTTAGGCACAACAGGTTAAAGGAATTAGGGCGGTAGATTCTCAAGAGTGCTTCCTGCTTATTTGTGGGTGTCATCTTGGGGGGGGGGTAAGAAAGCTGGGTGCTGGTCACATCCTGGGTAGATAGTCTCTTAATACTTTTTTAATGTATTGGCAGAACAAAGAACAAAGTTAAGTTTAGGAAAAAAAATTAGGATCAGGAAATTGAGAGTGGTGTATCTGACCTGTTTAAGGTGGATACTTCAATTTGGCTCCCTGGAACTCACAAGAATTCTTTGGGTTTGTGAAAACAGAAGAATTTTACATCTAAATGTCAAATTTGAAGTGGAGAACTTCTAGAAGACACTTGAAACTAGGCCCCTTTGAGTTTGGCAACCTATGTAGTCCTTGGAATTTTTATCTAAGGTCCTGATGTATTGAGAAAGTAAGAGAACACCTTCTCTAAAACAGGGAAATTGCATGGTAGGGTCTTTGGCTGAGGGGTGGCATCAGATCCTGAGAACCCACGTTTTTCTACAGTTGGGGCTGTGGTTATCCATCCCAAGGCCACTGTGGACCTTGTTTATAATGCCCTTGAGTTACCCTGTGTTCCTCTCGTGCAAAATTGTCTAAGTAGCCTCCTTCTGAATTTGTAAAACTGAACCCATTGGTGTTGAATTTGGCACAAATCTCCAGCCAACCTGGATAGGTCTGTCCTAAAAGGGGAAGCCAGAGCTAGGAACTACTGTGCATTGTGCCTTCAGCTCACCGTCCTGTCATTCAGGCCTCACTCTCCAATCAGAGCCTCTTGCGGACCCACCAGTCAGATAGATGGGAGGGTACTTCTGGGAGCCAGGCTTCTGGCTCAGCTTGTTTCCTGTGAAAGTTGGAAGTTGCACTGTGTGTTGTGCCTTGGGCTCCATCGTGGGGAGAAAGCGGGTTAGCTTGGCAACTGCACCATGGTGAGTAAAAGAGCCTGTTCTCCACAGATAGGGAGAAGTGGCTGGCCTTGGTGAGAAAGAGGCTGCTGTCTCTAGACTGTGTGGCGCGGCTGACTGAGCTGCGAGAGGTGGTGTGGTGAGTCCTCCCCTGGTTTGGTGGGAGTCTGGGGGCTAGACAGAGTTCGGCGTGTTCCTGCTGGTTCTGTGTGGTCCTGCGTGATCCTTGCAACTCCCTGGCCCAGGGAGGCAGCCCCTGAATAACCTCACTCCGCTGGCTGCATCTGCACACAGCACTGGGAGCAGGACTGTACTTAGAAATATCCTTGTTGTTGACGTCACTATGAAAGGCGCGCTGTAGTCCTTGTATTGTCAGTGTGGAAGGCAAATTTGCCAAGCTCGGAGAACCCTGGTCTCTAGCGTCTTCCAAAAGTTCTACATTTTTAACATTTAACATTTAGGTTTCGGATCCGCCTGGAGTTAATTTTGTGGGGCTTGTAAACGATTATCTCCTGTGTAGAGTGTTAGGAAAAGACGAGCAGCTCCGCCGGCGCAAAGAAATCCAATCAGGTCAAATCAAACCAAATTAAAACGCCCGTGTTTTATTAAATGCACACTCTCGGGTGGCCGAGAGCACGTGCAAAATCCGGGACCCACGTGTTCTTCCTCTGGGCGCCCACGTAAATACCCGGTGTGAGTGGTCCTGAACCCTCCCTGGAATGCTGGGATTTGGAGTCCAGACCAACGCAACTCCTAGGCCTGGGGGCTGGGATGGATATCAAGGGCGGGGATGACGCTCCCAACTTAACATCACATAGAGTCTAGACTGTGATGTAGAAGAGTAGAATTAATTGTAATAGAATTGATGGTATAAGGATTTACCCGTTCTTAGGAGAACTTAAGTCACAAAGTAGAATTTAGGTAAGGGCGGGCTCCATCCCAAATACCCCTAAGATAAGTAGTACACTAACCATGCCTGTTAGAGAATGGTATGGGAAGATGGAAAGTTTGTTAAACAGTATTTTTTTTTTGTTAAACAGTATTAATCACCTTTAGAGCTGAATTCCCATAACAAGGGAGACAACCCTGATTTACAGTCAGCAGAAAGGCCCATCCCTTTGTTAAAAGACAGGCCTCTAAATGCTGTCAAGGGGCCATTCCAGGTACAGTCAACATTAAGTCCTGGTGCGCCATGAAGGTATACTAATTCTAGAACAGCTGCATCTCTAGTCTTTTTGAAAATCATTTAGAGTCAAGGTCTTTCATATTGATTGAGGTGGACTTGAACCCTGTCTGTAGTCCTACAGGGCATTGCCCTTGGCTCTCCTCCCAACTGACCACCCTCAATTCTTAGTTTACAGGTCTGCAGCACCACAGTTCTAAAGTTACCAGTTTGAGTTGCATAGTGGGCTATCCATTGCAGTAACAGGAAAAGGATTTGACCGTGGAGCATGGCTTCTCCCTGTAGAATGAAAGAAGATCAGTGTGCTGTGTACACTGCAGGGGGAAACCGACTAGACAATAGCTTGATCACAGACTGAAGCTGCAGGGGTCTTCATCATAAAGAATGACCTGAAAGGGCAGGGTGAACAACATTCTGTGTAATTTCCCAGCATGCATTAATTTCTTCCATGTGAATGAAGACAGACAGAATTAATGGGTGTACAATTTAGGGAGGGTAGCTTGAGCTATTGAATGTTCAGTTTCTAATTGTGGAACTCTCTTATGCAGATGTGTGCAATCCTGGTTGACACAGTAAGTTAGCTCAGAGGTTTGAGACACAGGCCATTGGCTGGAAATCTGTGTTAGCTTATAGCACTCAGCAGCTAACATTTTACATGGGACAAAGTCATACAGTCTCTTATTAATGGCATTCATTAATGCTGGGAACAATATGACTTCACTGGGGGACAAGGCCTGAGAAAAACATGAATAAGTTTTCCTTTTGGCAAGGCCAAGGAGAATTTAAAACATTTTTGATAAGGCCAATATATAGTTTGCTGTCTAATTCTGGGCATGACTCCAGGAGCATATTGCTACCTGCTCTCCTTGCTTTCCTTACAAAAATTATTGTTGATTGCCTTTAGTGTCACTTTCTTAGAGCGATAGATGAAATGAGTATTTTATTAGGAAAACTTTCCCCTGATGATTCTTCTCTGGGTGAGCCAGAGGGGATGTTGTTAAAAATATACAGTGGATCTGATTCAGCTCTTAAAGCCTTTGTTGTTTGAAGTATTACCTTGAATTCAGGATTCTCAAGAACAGGATGCTGCCTTTCCAAAGCACCTTGTGAGTAGTCTGAAAGAGTCACAGTAGTTCAAGACATGACATATTTGCATGATTGTCCTTGAGAGAATGATTCTAACCACAGGAGTCTAAGAGTAATGCAAAAGAATAAATGATATCAAGAGTTAATAGGAAGAATTTAAGAACAAGGAATGAAGTAGTATCATAGAAACCCACAATGCCCTAATTTCTCTGTGTCAATACTGCAGGAGCCAGTGTTGTAGGAAGCTGAGAGGAAGGGGATATGAGAACGAGGAATACCAGCAGTGCCAACTATTAAGAGCAAACTTTTTAGTTATGTAGCTAAAAGGATGACAGGAGGAAGTCTGGTATGTCCCTTATAGGAGACAGCGTAGTATTCAATATAGACTGAGGTTATTCAGCCTTGACTGAGTTGATTTTAGATTTGATTAGAGCTGAAATTCTCTTTTACTTTGCATCATGATGTAACTGCAAATGTTGCCAACTGGACACACTGTTCCACCTGTAGGTGTGCCTAGTTAGTAAATACCTATACTCCTCAAGGTGTTCCACATAATATAAACAGAAGGAACATTGCCAAACTCCTTTTATGAGATTAGTTACCCAGATACTGAAACCACACAAAGACTCAACCAAGAAAGAGAATTACAGATCAATCTCTCTCATGATCATAGATGCAAATGTATTCAATAAAATACTGGCAAACTGAATCCAAGAACACATCATCTGTGGTCTCTATGTCTACATAACACTTGACCAGGACCTTTTCTAGCTTTCATTGTTTCCACCGAGAAGTCAGGTGTAATTCTAATAGGTTTGCCTTTATATGCTACTTGTACATTTTCCTTTTCAGTTCTTAATATTTTTTATTATATATGTTTATTGTTTTGATAATTATGTGACAAGGGGACATTATTTTGGTCCAGTCTGTTTGGTGTTCTGTAAGCTTCTTTTACCTTCATAGGCATATCCTTCTTTAGGTTTTCTTCTATGATTTTGTTGAGTATATTTTTCTGGGCATTTAAGTTGGACTTTTTCTCCTTTTATCCCTGTTATTCTTAAGTTTGGTGTTCTAGATTTTCTTTGACCTATGAATCTATTTCCTCTATTGTGTCTTCAGTACCTTAGATTCTTTCTTCCATCTCTTGTATTCTGCTGTTTATGCTTGCATTTGTGGTTCCTGATCATTTACCCATAATTTCCATTTCCAGAATTCCCTCGGTTTGTGTTTTCTTTATTGTTTCTATTTTGGTTTTCAAGTCTTGAATCATTTTTTTTTCATCTGTTTGATTGCTTTTTCTTGGTTTTCTCTAAGGATTTTGTTGATTTCTTCCAATTTTTTGTTTGTCTTTCCCCCCACTTCTTTGAGGGAATTTTTCATTTCCTCTTTAAGGGCCTGAAACATTTTCCTAAAGTTATTTTTTTGGGCATTTTCTGCTTCTTCTGTGTTGAGGTGTTCAAGTCTTGCTGCTGTTAGAGCCACTGATTTTTTTCATGGTGCTGTGTTCCCCTTTGTGTTGTTCAGTGTGTTGTCTACCCATCTTTTCCTCCAATTGGTGTAGTTGGGGTTGTGTCTCTGGTGGTCAGTCTTCCGCGTGCCAGTGAATCCTAGGCTCAGATGGTCTCTCCTTGTGGTGGAGTTAGGGCTATGGTTCCAGTCACAACAGATGTTGCTCAATGGCAGAGCAGAGGTTAGGGGCAGGTAGGTGGGCCTTCCTTGCCTACTGGCTTCAGTGGAAGTTGGGCGTGGGTGGGCAGGCCTTCCTTGTGTGCTGGCTTTGGTGGAGGTCAGGAGTGGGTGGGCCTTCCTTACCTGCTAACTCTAGCAGTGGTTGGGTATGGGCGGGCCGTCCTTGTCTCCTGGCACTGGTGGAGTTCGGGCATGGGCAGGCTGCTGGGCCATCTTTGCTTGCTGGCTCCAGCAGAGGTCAGGAATGGGCGGGCCTCCCTTGCTTGCTGGCTCAGGTGGTGGTTAGTCATGGACAACCAGGCTTTCCTTGCCTGCTAGATCTGGCTAAGGTTGGACATAGCAGGAGGGCCTTCCTTGTCTGCTGACTCTTCCAGAGGTCGGGTGTGGACAGGCTAGTGGGACTTTGCCTGGTGGATCTGGCAGAGGTCCCCAATGTAGTCTTGACCTCCAAAAATAGCAATCCTGCCTCCAGGAATCTCAGAATGAGACTCCAAATCTGTCTTTATAAAGCTCTCATAAGCCCTTTTGTCTGCCTTTCCTCTGGGGTTTCCCTATTATTTTTCAGCAGCCACCATGAGTTCAGCCAACCTCTTACCTTTAAAACCTTCTAGTCTCTGCAACTTATGGTGAATATCTGGTGCTGACTGGTTGACAAAAGCTGGGCTGACTACAGACCAATTCTCTGGTGCTTCCAGATTCCAGGGTGTATAGGTGTTATAAACTTCTGTCCCCCTCTCAGGGAATGCTCCTGGTGTTTCTTCAGGCCCTGGCATACCTGACTAACTTTGGACAGAAACCCCCATTAGAGTCTGGAGGTGGACTTTCAGCCTCTCCCTACATTTTTCTATGTAGAATCCCAACTAAGTCATATCACAGAAAACCCAACATTTATGAGATCTGATTTGGTGGCCAGTCTTCCATCTGGGCCTAGAACCAATTTCTAAGCTTCTGTTCTAATCCTGTCTCTCTCCTCAGTAGTGAAGAGGACTTGGAGCAGTTGAAAACAATCATCCCAAGTTGGTTGGTGAGTGAAAAGAACTGAATACAACAGGTTCAGTGAGCCTTGCTGGCTTCTCAGAAAACTTAAGATTTTATAATTTCCAGTTATAAAGGTTGCTGGTGACCAAGGGCTGGTGACTAGATGTTGCCTGTCCCCAGCATCAGGTTGGTCCACAGCATGCAATGGAAGGGCCACGGAATTCTCCCCAGCTGGTCACTCCTCCTTTTGAGAATGGGTGTGTATGTGGGGAGCTCCTCCATCCCACCCCCTCTGCCTTCCCATACCTCTCATCCTGGGGTACCTGGGGGTAAAGTAGTGGGATAGAAAAGCACCCTTTCTCCCTGTTGCCTGGAGAAAGAAAGGGTACAGGGGCGTGGTAGGCAGTGGTCTGTCCCCCTCTCTCCTTTAAAGAGAATGACCCCATTCCTAACACAAACATTTTGTAGTGAATCATCAGCTTTTTTTTTTTAAATAAAATGAACGAGAATTAACATAACATGGCCAAATCTCATACCTCCTCTGGCCTTTTACAACTTACTATACATCCTCAGGTTCCTATCTCTGTTCAGACAGCCTTATCTTTTATTTCTCTTCTCCTTATTATTTTAGTCTCTTGCCTTTTCTCTTACTTTCTAGACATGAAAACTTTTTATCAAAGTTCTTCTTGTGGTTTCCTTTAGTAGTCTAGAATATTGTATGCCTTTAATATTTAAACAAGAACAGCACTCGGGAGGCAGAGGCAGGCGGATCTCTGTGAGTTCAAGACCAGCCTGGTCTACAAGAGCTAGTTCCGGGACAGGCTCCAAAAACCACAGAGAAACCCTGTCTCGAAAAACCACAAAAAAAAAAAAGAACAGAATCATACATATACCAAAGCAGAAATAACTCTAAATTTGCATCATCACAGTAAAACTTGTACCATGAGAAACATCTAAGACTAGCAGTAGGGTTTTCTTTTTCACCCTAACCAATGATAATCAGCTTCCCCAGCCACCACAGTGATCAGCCATTGGTTCTCTGTTGGGCACCCAAAGTCCTGCCATGTCCTTATCAAGAATTCTTTCACCCCCTCCAGATAATGAGCCCTAAGTCACTGACTTGGGTTTGAAAGTCCTTGGAGCGGTCCAAAATAAGACTCCAGGGAAGAAGTTGAGTTTGACTGATCCACTCCTAAGAGAAGTAAATGAGGTAACATTACAAACAACAGGAAAACACAAAAATAACACTGACAGAAATATATCAGCACAGCACTTAAGAAAGAAACCAGGAACCAAAGTAGGCTGATGGCATATCTCCCTGGGGAGTTCCGTTTTGCAACAGGTGTGACCTGTGTTCCCTGTTCAACCAAAGGGACCCTCTGTCCCATCTAGGTGGGCCCAGGACATCTCCCAGCCCACGTGGCCTCTAATGCATCCATCAGTCAAAACCCCAGCCTACAGATTCAGTTAGTTTGAGCCACCCAGATGGGGAAAAAAAAAACAAACCACAAACCACAGAACAAGGGACAGAACAGACCCAGACACAGAGGGCTCACTTCACTTACCAGCCAGCCAGGTTATCAGATGCTTATCATGGTGGGGTTCTCTGGGGAACTTTATGGACAATGCACCAATTGTTAGGGTCTGAGAGAAGCCTCCAAGAAAAGACCAACAGCCATGTATGTGATAACAAGAGTGCTTTATTGGTTCCAATGTAGCACTTGGCGGCCACTAAAAAAGGTCACAAGCTCCTTTAAGCAGAGTTTGGGAAATTTCAGGGAGGAGAGACTAATCTGTGACTGATTGGTGGAGGAAAGATTAGTCTGGGGTCTGATTGGTTAGAGGGAGGTCCTAGTGCTTAGGGACCTTCTAGCAGCAGGGTAGGGAAAGCTATCTTTAGTTATCAGGAGACTGGGGGTCATGTGCTGAGCCAGCAGAAGGGGCCATGGGGTGACTGCTGAGCTAGCAGAAGACTGGGATGCCTGCTCCTAAATTGTGGTTTTTCTGATGACTGTCTGTTTAGCTCTGTCCCATTTTAGTGAACCGAAACTAAGGCCTGATCTCTATTAGGGCTACTAGGAGAGCCTGTCTTGGCTCTGATCTACCGCCCCCCCCCCCAAGCTTTCTCACTGGTAATGATCTGGGGCCAGGGCTTTGTGGGAGGGGTTGATTCAGATCCTGAGAATCCAACTCTTCCCATCACATGGAGCTATGGTTCTCAGTCCCAAGGCCTCTGTGGGCTTGGTCAGTAATGTTCTTAAGATACACTGTGTTCCCCTTTTACGGCATTATTTTATTAGACCTCCCTGAATTTGTCCCATTGTATGGTAGTTTCTTTTGCAGCCTGGGAGAGTTCAGCTCTCAGGGCTGCACCCAGGGTCACTAAGAAAATACTTTTTAGAGTAGCAGGGCTTAAAACGATTTCCTATTTAAGAAGATTCATACAATCTGAGGATCATTCCCTTTTATTCTTCTTCAGCTCTAGTTCTCTTCATTGTTTTATTCTCCTTGTTCTCTTTATTCCATTCTGCTCCAATTCTCCACAGCTTATTTCAACAACAAACTTTCTGCAATAAAAAAAATTACAAAAACTGAGGGGAGTGAGTAACCATGGCAGTGCCTGAGCTCAAGGTCCCTAGTTTCCCATCCTGAACCTGGGGCCACATTGCCTTGTGAGACACCCTGCTGAGGAATTCATACAGGGAGTGATTGTGATCTTTATCAGCTAGACTTTTAGTAAGCAAAGAATTGTCATAGTACTTTAGATTGCTTTGTATTAATAGCCTTGGTTAGACATCTACGACTGTCCTTTTTCATGTTTTAAATTACGACATGTATACAAACCCACTCAGTCTAGTTTGAAATTGCTCTGAGGTTTCAGATCAGCTAAATGTGTGTAGCCTGTCTTAGACTGGGGGAAATTGTTATTTTCTTATGTTATTCTGAGTGAAAAAAAACCAGACCTTATGGGACAATAGACCAGTTATGAAGCATATCCTAGCATATTTCTGTTCTTCAAAATTATACAGGTTAATGAGAAGTCATCTTCCTGACTATCCATGGATATATGTGTTCACAAGATTGAGATATAATCATGAGATTACATATACATATCATATGAGATACACATTATAGTGCAGATATTGGGGAGATACCACAGTTGTTTCTGCACATGTGGAATTACAGAGAAACAACAGTTTCCAGAGTCAGTAGTTCCATAAGCCTTGCTTGAACAAGGTTCTCCTCCATCAGAGAATTATTCATCTGGTGGGTTGACATCAGAATTATCAATTGCTATCTGCTGCATTTGCATCCTGGCCCACAATAGCTCATGACAGTTTCTGCTGACTTCATAAAAATCTCCCATTTCTTTCCATTCCCCCCTAGAAGTAGTATACACGATATTATTCTTTTTAAGAAGCTTACTTGGTAAGAGGCATAGCTTGTACAGGACCATTTCACCCCAGCCTTTATCTTTTCTACCTTCTCCATTTCCTATCTTTCTCATTTCTGGCACCTCCACCTCAGGACCCTGTCACTGGAGAATAACCTGTTATTTTATGTCACTGTTATACTTAAGAAATAATTCTGGGAATATCTTTGCTGTGTAAATCTTCCATGTGCTAAGTTCCTGTCCCTATTTAAATTGTTCAAAGTGTAACCTGGTGCCTGAACCTAAAATAAGAATGACAGGAAGTTTGTAATGCAAAGTCTGTTCTAAGCTGGCTCCTCTTTGAGCATTAGAGTAAGGTGAAGAAGCATACTAGTACTAAAGCAGTTTTCTTTATTAAACTCTTAAGTGTGTAGAGTGATTTCTTCTTGGGAAGGCATATTAATTCTAGAACATCTGCACTTCCAGCCTTTTAGAAAAATATTTCTGAAACAAGCTCTCCTATGTTGTTGACTCCAGTAGCCTTGATCCCAGTCTGTTGCTCTCCAGGTCATTGACCTTGCTATCCTCTATAGTACACTTCCTAAATTCTTAAATGACTGTACTACCTTGGAATTTTCAAATTTTTAAATTATTAACTACCTATTGCAGTCACAGGAAAAGATTTCCATGAGGAGCATGGCTTCTGCCTTCACACTAGAATAGGGAAAATAGTTCATGGTGTACACTGCAGAGGGGAAACAAGGTCAACAATTAGCTGCTGGAGTCACAATTATGAAAAAGGACTTGATTGTGGCAGGGGGAGTAGTTTTGTAATTTCCAAGCGTGTATTAATTCACGTCCTGTGAATGAAGGCAGACCAAATTGGTAGTTTTTCCACATTGAGAAGGTTAGCTTGAGCCAAATATAAAGATCTTCCAATTAGGGAACTTTTCTTTCTTTCTTTCTTTCTTTCTTTCTTTCTTTCTTTCTTTCTTTCTTTCTTTCTTTCTTAAGCATACAATGTACTGCTGGCAAGGAAGGCACCAGGTCTCATTACAGATGGTTGTGAGCCACCATGTGCTTGCTGGGAATTGAACTCGGAACCTCTGGAAGAGCAGCCATTGCTCTTACCCTCTGAGCCATCTCTCCAGCCCTAGGGAACTTTTCTCTGCAAATATGTTCAGTCCTGCTTGACACAAAGATTGATAAACAGAACTTTGACTGTTACTCTGTCAGGTTACAGATTTCAGCAGCCAACATCTATCAGTCTCTTATTAATGGCATTCCCTCTACTAGGCAAAGGACTACTCTTTTTCTAAGTCAATATAGCTAAGTTTTTTATCTTAACAATAAATCATTTTCACCATTTAAAAATGCCAATTACTGGTATCATGTTTGAAAATTTCATTTTTTTTAATTGCATTACTGTGCTAATCTCTATTTGTTTCTGTTCTCCAGTGTTTCTCAGTCGTTAGGAATTTCATTTCATTTTCTCAAGTACTATTGATTTATTTCTGTTTAGAGCAATGCCTTCTCAATCCCAGGCTTGCACCACACTGTCAAGTTGATAATTGACTTGAATACTTACTCCTTCCTCTGCTGTCCAGTGCTGGGAAGACAGTTCTGCAGCTCCTTCCAGGCTGGGCCTTGACTGGTAAGTAAGAAAGAAACATAGACCAGTTAATGAGTGTCCTGCAACATCTCTGGCTTTTATTTGGGAAAATGAAGAGTGACCTGTTCAAGAATTGAGTTCAATGACCAACTTTGAAGCTGATGTAGTCACAGTGCAGAAAGGGAGGGATAGGATGGAGGTTGAAAGCTTTCCTGCTTTGCAGTAGTTGAGGTTAGCAATGTGGATCAGGTAGTCAGGTTTAGATAATCAACAAATATCCTGACTGACCATTTACTGGTGTTCACAGATGAGGGCAATCAAGAATCAGGATAAAATCTGACCCTGTCAAATTACTATAGTTACACTTGTTCAAGTAGACTAGAAGATCTGGCTAAATTATGTGGCTATGATTTGAGATGCACATCCTGGGAGCAAAGGTTGAGTAACCCATCATGTGCTCTCTTTCAAATCCCTAGTCTCTGGAGAACATGGTCATAAAGCCTGTTTCAACTTTTCAAAATAATTCTTTGAGATTATAACTACATCATATATAGTTTCTTTCCTGCCTCTAAGCCCTACCATGACCCTCATTGTTTTCTAACTCATGGCCTCTTTTTGCTTTAACAATTAGTTACACAGTAACAACAGTTACTGTTAGAGGGTGACTTGTGTTTGGCTGCACTGGACATTGAGTGTGTAATGGAAGGTGTACAAGACTGGAAGAATTTCTACTAAATTACAAATTTCCTAGACCATCCCCCTGTCTGCGTCTAGGAAGGGGAAAAAAGGAGTTTCTGAGCTGCAGAGATTTTTCTGTTATGCTTGGTGTTAGTTGGGTGGATAAAATAGATTCCACAACTTGTACCATAATCTATGTTGCAGGAAATAGACATTAGATTATTCTTTGACATTGTTTAGTGTGTAGGGCATCTTTGAGACTGAGTTTATCTGAAACCTCAAGGGGCATGAGAGTTTTCAGAGCCATAGCAGGAGATTACCTCCATTTGTAGAGTGGGCTCTAGAACATGGGCTTCTCTTTGGAAGAAATATCTGTAGCTGGAGAGTCAGAAACATAACAAATTTAGTGTCTGTTTGAGTTAATTTGGTAGGTGTTATAAAGTCTGTTTATTTAGTTTTTTTTTATTGCGAAAAGAAGAAAAAAAACATAAACAAAAAACAAGTTTCCACCTCCTCCCAGCCTCCCATTTCCCTTCCCCTCCTCCCACCCTTCTCCCCCTCCTCCCACCCTTCACCCCCTCCTCCCACCCTTCTCCCCCTCCCCCCACTCCTCTCCCCCTCCCTCTCCAGTCCACAGAGCAGTCCGGGTTCCCTGCCCTGTGTTAAGTCCTAGGTCCTCTCCGTCCATATCTAGGAAGGTGAACATCCAAACTGGCTAGGCTCCCACAAAGCCAGCACATTAAGTAGGATCAAAACCCCCTGCCATTGTCCTTGGTGTCTCATCAGCCCTCATTGTTCGCCATGTTCAGAGAGTCCGGTTTTATCCCATGCTTTTTCGGTCACAGTCCAGCTGGCCTTGGTCAGCTCCCCGTAGATCAGCTCCTCTGTCTCAGTGGGTGGATGCACGCCTCGTGGTCCCGAATTCTTTGCTCATGTTCTCCCTCCTTCTGCTCCTCCTTGGGACCTTGGGAGCTCAGTCCAGTGCTCCTGTGTGGGTCACTGTCTCGATCTCTATCCATCACCAGATGAAGATTCTATGATGATATGCAAGATATTCGTCAGTATTGCTCTAGGATAGGGTCATTTCAGGTTCCCAATCCTCAGCTGCCCAAGGAACTAACTGGGAACCTCATCTTGGGCACTAGGGAGCCCCTCTAGGGTCAAGTCGCTTGCCCACCCTAAAGTGGCTCCCTTAACTAAGAATTGTGGTTCCGTGCTCCCCTATCCACCTTTCCTTTATCCCAATTCTCCCGTTTCCCAGGTCCCCCCTCCTTCCCTTCTACCTTTTCTCTCCCCATCTCCCCTTACCCCCATCCCACCCCCCCAAGATCCCATTTTCTCCCCGGAAATTTGGTCTACTTCCCTTAGCGAAGAGGACGACTATATGTTTTTCCTTCGGTTCACCTTCTTCCTTAGCTTCTTTAGGTTCACCTATTGTAGACTCCGTGGTCCTTATTTATGGCTAGAAACCAATTATGAGTGAGTACATCCCATGTTCATCTTTTTGGCTCTGGGATACCTCACTCAGGATAGTGTTTTCTATTAAGGTGAACCAAAGGAAAAGCATATAGTTGTCCTCTTGGCTATGGGAAGTAGACAAAATTGCCGGGGAGAAAATTGAGATCTTGGGGGTGGGGTGGGATGGGGGTAAGGGGAGATGGGGAGAGAGGGGGGAGAAGGGGAGAATGGGGGGGGAGCTTGGGAAAGGGGGAGGATTGGGATGAAGGAAGGTTGGATGGGGGAGCACGGAAGCACGGTTCTTAGTTAAGGGAGCCACCTTAGGGTTGGCAAGAGACTTGAACCTAGAGTGGCTCCCAGATACCCAAGCCGAGGTCCCCAGTTAGTTCCTTGGGCAGCTGAGGATGGGGAACCTGAAATGACCCTATCCTAGAGCAATAATGACGAATATCTTGCATATCATCATAGAACCTTCATCTGGTGATGGATGGAGACAGAGACAGAGACCCACACTGGAGCACTGGACTGAGCTCCCAAGGTCCCGATGAGGAGCAGAAGGAGGGAGAACATGAGCAAAGAAGTCGGGACCACGAGGGGAGCACCCACCCACTGAGACAGTGGAGCTGATCTATTGGGAGCTCACCAAGGCCAGCTGGACTGTGACTGAAAAAGCATGGGATAAAACTGGACTCTCTGAGCATGGCCAACAATGAGGGCTGATGAGAACCCAAGGACAACGGCATGGGGTTTTGAACCTACGTAATGTGCTGGCTTTGTGGGAGCCTAGCCAGTTTGGATGTTCACCTTCCTAGAAATGCACGGAGGGGGGAGGACCTAGGACTTACCACTGGGCAGGGAAATCTGACTGCTCTTTGGGCTGGAGAGGGAGGGGGAGAGGAGTGGGGAGAGGGGGAGAAGGGTGGGAGGAGGGGGAGGGAAATGGGAGGCTGGGAGGAGGAGGAAATTTGTTTTTTTTTCTCTTTTCTCAATAAAAAAAAAGTTAAAAAAAAAGAATGAGAATGAAAAAGAAACATGCAATTTAACTGTCGTCCAGCAGATGGCGCTGTTTAATTTGCATCCTGACAATTCCTGTTTTCAAATATGTTCTGCTATTTTTGGTCGTACTGGCAAAAAACGAGTCAATTGAGAGGTCAGATGGACACAGAGATAAAATCCATAGGCCAGGCACAGAGCACCAAAAGTCAGAGTTTCTAGTGGCCAATGGACAAGGCACAGCCACTGCACTGCTGATAAATAGGCCGAGTGCTGTGGGCCCTGTGTCCCTGTATTGTGATTAAGTGTCGCAGTGCTTGCGATCAGTTGCGGCATTTTTTGCTAAATTGGTTTTTATCTTTGGCAACCGCTAGCGCTTGAGCTCTTTGACTCACCTTGCAGGGGGAAACTAAAAAACCTGATCAGTGTAAATCAAATTTTTCCTGGAAAGGACATTCCATACCTGTGGGTCCTCGGAGGCATGGAGGTTACTTTAATATATATATATATATATATATATATATATATATATATATATATATATTTAAAAAATGCTGCAAGATCCCCTGCGGAAATGCTGTAGGTTACAAATGGTGATGGCGGGCCATGTGGCAGCAGACAGTGTGCCCTGGGAATAGCCAGTCCCAGGCAGAGATGGCTGCAGGTCCCAGAGCAGTGACCTGAGCAGTGGTTGCAGGTCATGTGGTGGCAGGCACTTGGCTGTGAGAGCAGCCAGTCGCAGGCAGAGGTGCATGTCTGTCCTTGAGCAGTGGCTGGTACCAGGCAGGTATACACATGGCAGCTGGGCAGGAGACAGACATGTATATTTGAAATGGAATGGATTTGAGTTGCTTTACATTTACTTTGAAATCTGCTGTTGATTTGCTGTATGTTGCTTTTTTATATTTAGATATGATCCTTGTAACCCTACCCTCTTCAAGACCTTTATCATAAAGGAGTGTTGAGCTTTGTCAAATGATTTTCCATCATCTACTGAAAGGATCATATGGTTTCTTTTTCTTTCAGTGTATTTATATGATAGATTTGATTGATAGATTTCCATGTGTTGAACCAGCCCTGCATCTGTGGGATACAGCCTCCTATTATTTTTTTGGTGCCTTCTTGTATTATGTTTTTCAGGATTTTATTAGGAATTTTTTCATCGATGTTCATGAGCGAGATTGGTCTGGGATTCTGTCTTGGTGGATTTTTTTCTTTTTTTCTTTTTGGTATCATGGTAACACTGTTGCTTCATAGAAAGCTTTGCAATGACTCTTCTGTTTCTATTATGTGACACACATTAAGGAGTTTAGGTATCAGCTCGTCTTGGAATTTCTGGTAAAATTCTGTATTAAAACTACTTGGTGCTGTGCTTTCCTTGGTTTGCAGGTTTTTTACGAATGCTTATATTTCCTCACCGCTTCACAGTCTATTTACATTGTTTCCCTTGTCTTACTGATTTTTGGTATATGTTATTTATCTAAAAACAAGTACATTTACTTTACATTCTCCAACTTTGTGGCATATAGGTCTTTGTATTAAGATATAATTATTTCTGAATATCCTCAGTGTCTGTTATGTCCCCCATTTCATTTCTTATCCTGTTAATTTGCGTGTTCTCTTTATGTACCTTTTTATTGCATTGGATAGCCCTTGTGAATCTTGTTTTCAATCAAATAACCATTTCTTTGTTTCATTGATTTCTTTGGATTGTTTCCTGTGTTTATATTTTGTTTGTTTCAGTCCTCCGTTTGATAATTTCCAGCCTTCTACTCCTGGGTCAGGATGCTTTTTTTTCTATAGCTTTTATCTGTGCTGTTAGGTGTCTAATGTGAGATTTTTCTGTTTTTGTAATGTGGCCACTTAGTGCGATGAATTTTCCTCTTAGTGCCGCTTTCGGTTTGGTTATGTTGTGTCTTTGTTTTCGTTGAATTCAGGGAAGACTTTAATTTCTTTCTTTATTTCTTCCCTGACCCAGGGGTGGTTTAGTGGTTGACTGTTCAGTTTCCATGAGTTTGTTTGCTTTCTGGTGTTATAATTGTTGTTATACTTTAATCCATGTTGATCTGATAAGGCTCATGTGCTTGCCAAATTTTCTTTACATATTTATTTATTTATTTATTTATTTACTATGTATACAGTATTATGTCTGTATGTGTGTCTGCAGGCCATAAGAGGGTGCCAGACATCATTACAGATGGTTGTGAGCCACCATGTGGTTTCTGGAAATTGAACTCATGACCTTTGGAAGAGCAGGCAATGTTTTCAACCACTGAGCCATCTCTCCAGCCCCCCCTTTTTTTTCTTAATTTTTTTGATTTTCGAGACAGGGTTTCTCTGTAGCTTTTGGTTCTTTTCCTGGAAGTAGCTCTTGTAGACCATGCCTGCCTCGAACTCACAGAGATCCTCCTGCCTCAGCAAAATTTTTTTGTGGCATATTAGGTTTACTTTGTTATCAAGTATGTGGTCAATTTTTGAGAAGTTTCTTGAGATGCTGATAGGGTATATTCTTTAATATTTGGGTTGGATGTTCTACAGATGTCTGTTAGGTCTATTTATTTAATTATCTACATTATTTCTCTTATTTCTCTGTTATATTTCTGTCTGGTTGACCTGTCCATTGTTGAGATGAGTGCTGCAGACTCCTACTATTAGTGTGGTTTGAGGTATACATTTATTTCTTGTAATGTGGGTGGTTTTATATTACTGAAATTTATATTTGGTATTCATACTTCATCCTGATGCAATATTTGTGCTATGAGTATAAAGTTTCCATCTTATTCTCTTTTGATTGCTTTAAGTTTGAAGTCATTTTTGTTATATATTACTAATTAGTATTAGACCTTTTTCCTTTGCTGCTCTTTATATTCCTTCTTAATACTGTATCTTTTGTGTTTGGATTATTAAGGCTGCTTGGTACGATCTTTGCTGTGGCTACCTGTGTTCCTGTGTTTTTTTCTTGGTCTGCCTTCTCTTAGTTCTCTTAGCTCTGGATTCTCCTACATCCACTCTACCCTAGAGTAGGCTGTGATGGTGGACCTCAACACCCTGCAAATGGATAGGATTCCTTGGTGGAAAACTTGGATGGGATAAGGCCACTTGCTGGCCATGGACCTCGCAGACAAAATGGCGAACTTGCTTGGGTGCATGCTTAGTGTGACAAAGTACTGCAACAGTTGCCCTCACTACTTTGTCCCCAATGCTTCAGTCCCCTTGCATTTTGTATTAATGGAGTTTTTATTTCCTCACTTTGAAGCAGACTTGTTGGCAATCAAAAATCATAAGGATAAGAATATAAAAATGTGGGTTCCACAAATGGAGAAGTAGAATTAAAGAAATATATGGTTCTAACCATAGGAGAATGAGAGGAGACTGTTAGCAGCTTTCTCTTCAGCTTAAGGTGATATGAGAGTTCCATCTGTCTGTGCTGTGAATACCATTGGTTAATAACAAATCTGTTTCAGATAGTGACTTTGCAGTGTTTGCGCCAGTCTGGAAATTGAAAGTCAATGTTGATAGAAGGAAGGCAGAGTCAGAGAAAAGCAATGTAGCTTGTCTGGAGACAGATGCTGGAACTTTACAAGGGAAGACAATATACAGATTAATGGATATGAGTTAATTTATGATATGAGTTTGCCATAAATACGCTTAAGCTATTGTCCAATGAGTATTCCAAGCAATATGGTTTCTGTTTTATTATTTAGGTTTGAGCATCTGGGAACAAACAAACAGCCTCCCTACCATATCCATTCAGTCCTCAGAGAAGGTAAGGCATTTTCATCTTTTGATGTCTAATTTCTTGAGTTCTTTATATATTTCGGAGATTCCTTTGGACATTTGTTTTGTGCATGTTGATAGATATGTATCTAGTTTCATTCCTCTACATGTCATACAGTTATGCCAGCCCCATTTGTTGAAGATGCTATCTTTATTTCATTGTATAATTTTAGCTTCTTGGGCAAAAGTCAGCTGAACTTCTGTGTGGATTACTACCTGGGTCTTTGACTTGATTCCAGTGGTCAAGTCTCTGTTTTTATGCCAATACCAAGCTGTTTCCATTATTGTATCTCTGTAATGGAGGTTGATGGATTGCCATTTCCCTGGAAGTTACTTTCCTGTTGATGGTTCTTTTGGCTATCATTGGTTTTTTGATGTTGATTATTGCTCTTTAAACTGACATTAATAATTTGTTGTTGTTTTGGTATGGATTCCATTTAATCTATAGATTCCTTTTGGACAGATTGGCATTTTTATTATGTTTATCCTCACTATCTAAGAACATGGGGAGATCTTTCCATTTCCTGGTGTATTCTTCAATTTCTCTCACCAAAAGCTAAATGTTAATTTTGTAGATGTCCTCGACTTTGGTTATTGTTACCCTGTATTCATCTATTGCTTCGTGGTCCCTGGGTATGTGTCTCATGCAAATCAGTCCACATGATGAAGAGTATGAACAAAGGTATAGTAAGATTCATTTAGTATGACCTTTTATACAGAGTAAAAAGCAGTACCTTAACTCTAAACTCCCCCCCCCCCCCAACTCACATACATGGTCTTGAGAAACTCTTGCCTCTCCATGCAAGAAACAATACCTCAATTAATAACACTAATAAAAATGAAAAGAAGTACATAGAAATAAGGCAAAAAGAATACAGAAGGAAAGCACTGTTTTATAACTGGTAGTGTGTGAAGAACTGAGCTCAAAGTCCATTCCTTAATCCAGGGTCCTTATTCAGACATAACATTTGCAAAATGGGCAGAGAAAGTTTGCTTTCGTCTATGCTTTGTTTGCAAAACAAATGTTTCCCAGCTTCATCGCATCTGCCCCAGGAGGAGCCTGCACTTTGAGCCAGTTCTGTGTCTCCACAATTTCATTGTTTTTTATTTTAATTTTAATTCAAATGGTGTTTTAGCCATGAAGTATTTAATTATTATGTTTAGTCAAATATAAAACTGATACATAATCAAACATAAAAGAGTATAAGCATGATCACGATAATCATACCACTGGAGGTATGAAGAATGCTTTGTAAGAATCCCTTATGATCTAAACCTGCCAATTTGTCATCAAGAATTTGTTCAATGTTCGAGGGTTATGATTTAACAAAAGTCCTATGTAAGTGATCATTGAAGTGATCATGTAAGAGATCATTGAAAGATTGAGCAGAGGTATTGCCCAAAGGATAAGCTGGAATATTATTCCATTCCCGTAAAAAATCATTATAATCCAAATCAGTAATGCAAATAGTGGTTGAATTCCAATCACAACACAAAGTAATTTTATTTGTACCTGTAGCGATACAAGTTTTTTTTCTTGGTGAACCCACAGTTTGCCTTGGTATATCAATCTCTGTTCAAAGTCAAGCATATATTTTTACTTGCTGAAACTAGTTTATGAGTATATGCCATTGCTCTACAAAGTCTTTTGTCTGCAATAATGTATGTAAAGCAATACCAGCCACATTAGCAGTATCAACAACAGCAACAAGGTCAGGAATTACAGCTATTACTAAACCTAACATGAACTTTGTTCTTTTCAATATCTTAGTGAAAAATTCAACAAAAATATGATTTACACAATTTTGATCCCAAGCATGACCTAAGTTTAGAGACAGCTAAATTTGTGTATGTTGCTCTAGTATCATAAGTGACGATGAGGATTTAACTGAATAGAGGAATCAATGCATGACTACAATAGCTAATCATTAAAACTAATTCCAATAGTACAATTGATTCTTTCAAAAAAAAATACATGTGGTAGCGGCACAGAAGCAGTAACATTATGACTTCTAAATAAGGTAAATATATAAGTAGAAGCAGATACTTCTGTTCCAACTAATGATCCATTAAAAACCTGAGCAGGTTTTACGGTGGCTGCGATTTGCCAATTATGCATCTTTATTGCAGTTTGCACTGTCAATAAGGCTATAAGATCATCACTGATTCCTCCATCTCCACATGCCAGACAACAGCTTCCATTTATCGTTTTATTATTCATCCTGGTACCATTAAGCAAATCACAAGTGGTAATATTCCTTTCAGAACAAGTGTTAATAAATTCGCCATATGGACGCCAATTGATCCATTTATTTTGAATTATTTTCCAAATTTGCCAAAAGAAATTTTCCAAATAAATGGCTGATATTTTAAACTATAATATTTAAAATCTGGACATAGAGGATGTGCAAATTCATAATTTTCAGTATTATTATCCTAGGTCTCAGTAATGGACTATGCTCAGAGTCTTTGAGGATGAGTGCCAGATTTTCCTATTTTAATACCAGGTGGTGACCATTGCTGAAATCCCATTGAAAACCAAGGACCATTTCCAAATTGTATTGGCTCCCTTTTATCCATAAAAGTAATATTATATGGAGTCCTGTCAAAATTATTCGCATAAGTCAAATTATTCCAAGGAGGAGTAAGGATACTGGGAGTGGTATACACTAACACATCAGTATCTCCCCAAAAGACAGGCACAAACATTGGTGGGTTAGGGACATAAGCCCATTAACTTACATCTGATCCCCGAACTGAAGAGACAGATAGCAGAGCGATCAGGGCTGGAAAATGATGTTCATCCATAACAGGTATTCTGGACTGCTGTACAATAATCTGAACCTAAGCTGCAAGAGATTTCACCTGACCCCATGTCGGTTTGGATGAGGACCTATGTCATCAAGGTCGCTTCCATAGAGAGAATTGTGCCACGGGCAATACTAGAATGTCTTCTTTGACAGAAGTGCCATCATGACTACATAGTTTCTGCTCTTTCCGAACTCTGATCCATAACTGACGCCCATCTTGCAGAGGGAAGACTATATCCTCTCCCTTTCATCGTTAGCAATGCCAGCTGCCATTCATTATCTTGCATTTTTGCCCTAATTTTTTTCATATTCTGTATTTGTGGTGTTTATAAAACGTTTCTTTGTGGGTTAAAATATGCGCATGCGGTGTATTTAGGAAATTTTATATAAGCAACGCTTGATGTAAACTGGCTCTAAGATTATTCTGAAAATCCCACATTAATTCCATACCATAATGTTCCTTTTTCCTCATTTTTGATTTGTTAATTTGTTTTAGTGTATCATGGACGCTTTTAACAATATCTTGTTCTTGTGTATTATATTCAATACCTGTAACAGGAGCAATGATATATGATTCACAGAACCTAGGAAATTTTTTGGAATTATATAAGTAGGTCCATTATCTGTTTTAGTAAAAGAGGGAACAGCCATGATGGAAAAGGCTTTTAATAAGTGTTGTATAACTTGTGTGTTCTCCAGCTAAAGGAGTAGCCCACATAAATGATCAAAGTGTATCTATGGCTACTTGGAGGAAAGATAAATGTCCAAATTCTGAAATGAGTAACAAGAATTTGCCAAATTTCATTTGATTGAGATCCTTGATGATTAACCCCCTGAGGAATAGAATGGATATGTAACAGATGACAAATTTGAGAATTAAAAATAATTGATTTAGCTCATTGAAATGGAATTTTACGTTGGACATGTACATTATTATCATTAGTATGTACATGTTCATGTTCTCCTTGAACAGAGGAAAAGGTACTAATTCATCATGTCAGCATTTTCAAATGTAAGATATCCAAGCAAATTTGTGTTTTTGTACATGAGTACGAGATTTTTTATTTTGATTAAGAGTTAATACTAATTTAAACAAAGTTAACAAGGGATGCTTCCTGGAATGATGTACGTTATTAAACGTATTTTTTACAATTACTACAAGAGAAGCTGTATCACCTACAGTATTTAATTCTGGAGTTAAATCTTGCTTGGCTTTAACAACAGCAGACAATTAATTTTGTTATATTGAAGAGTAATCTGTAACTTCTACCCAGGACTTAAATTCTTTCCAATTAGCACTTGTTTCTTCAACCATCAGTAAAAATAGTAAATGCATCAGGTGAAGGATTGAAAGATACAATACTTTTTTTGAAGATTTATTTATTTATTATGTATAAAGCATTCTGGCTTGATCGATGTATGCCCGCGCACCAGAAGAGGGCGCCAGATGGTTGTGAGCCACCATGTGGTTGCTGGGAATTTAACTCAGCCAGTGCTCTTAAACTCTGAGCTATCTTTCCATCCCCTGAAAGCTACAGTATTATTCATTACAAATTCTTTTTTTTTTTTTGTAAATGGTTGCACAATTTTATTTGGGGAAATGATATTCAAAGTTTCATTAATAGAAACTGCAGGCTTTTGTAAAGCTTCTTAAAGCTGAAACATGTATTCTACTTTTTCCTTTGGCAATGCAAAAATGGTAGTAGAACAATCTAGACCTGTGAAAGTAAGACATCGTTGTTGTATTCCATAGACGAACATTTCTTCATAACTTGTTTATTAAGACAATATATGCTTTTTGTAAATCCACTCAAGGGGAAATATATCTTGGGCTAAAATGCCTGTATGATATTGATAAGTATCGAATAATAATACTTGAAATGGAATGTTAGGTTTTATTTTACTCAAAAAATCCTTTTTCATAGCATCATGAGCTAAGTTTAGTTCTATCAGCAATTTTAAAAAGAGATCAAGGGCTATATAACTCCTGATCCCATTGACAAAGAAGCCAAATAGTTGCTTTTTTTTATACATGGTCATTACTTGTGCAGCTGGCACTACTATCTGTTTTGACACAGCGGCCAGTTATTTTCATTTGCTTTTTTTGGAAAATAGTAAAACTCATCAACCATATAGACCAGAAACAGACAGGTACTTTCTCACCCTATCTCATAGCTTTTTCAACATTAGCTTTAATTCTTTAACAAGTATCTATATCTTTGGTGCCTTCTGTAACCCAAAGAATTATAAGACTTCATTACTTCCACACACATTTATTTCTAAATCAGAAAAAGAAACGTGAGGCCTATGAATTGTTATTGAATGTTGTAGCATAGCAAGGTACAGAGAAGATTTGGCTTGTCCCATTACCCTGTAATGAAGATTACCTATCTTGTTAATATTTTAAAAACCTTCCTAACCTTTTCTCTTTATGGTCCCTGTTCTGGTGCCACTTGTCAACTTCTCTTGCATTGTGGTCCCTTGGTAAGGTTGTCTTGTAAATCAGCACATGGGGATGCAGAGGATGAACAACTGCAGAATAAGATTTATTTATTATGGCTTTTTATACATACTCAAAAGCACTACCTCACCTCTGAGACCCCCTTACTCATGTACATGGTCATGAGAAACTCTTGCCTCTCCTTGCCAGAAATAATACGTCAATTAATATCAGTTATAAAAATGAAAAGAAGTACATAGAAACAAGGCAAAAAGTATACATAAGCAAAGCACTCCTTTGTAACTGGTAGAGTGTGAACAACTGGGATCAAAAGCCAATTCTTTATCCATGGTATATATTCTGACAGAAAATTTGAGAAATAGGCAGAGTTGGCTTTCATCTATGCTTGTTTTCTTCTGCAACTGTTTCCCAACTTTGTCTCATTATCCCAGGAGTAGCCTGCACTCTAAGATTGTTTGGTGCCTTCATTATTTTCCTCCTTTTTTATTTTTATTTGTAGTAAAAGTAGATTTAACCATAAAGTATGTCAATTTTCTGCATTTGTTTGAAACAGACTGATACATCATCAAAAAAGAAACATAAGAATTATTACAATAAGCATACCGCCAGAGGTATGATTAATACTTTGTATGAATCCCTGTCAATTTGTCATCAAAAAATTGTGCAATGGGAGAGGCATCTGATTCAGGAAATGATTAGGAAAGTTAAGTTCTATATCATCATGTAAGTGATCAATGAGAGATCGAAGAGCAGCATTGCCCAAAAGATAAGTTTGAGTAGCCTTCCATTCATGAAAAAAATCAATATGAGCCTAATCAGTGATGCCAAAAGTGGTTGAATTCCAATCACAAGGAAAAGAAATATGTTCTTGCACAGATAAATATTTCTTTCCCAACCATCCCACAGTTTGCTTAAGTAATCAATCTCTGTCTGAGCTTGCTGAGTCCAGTTCTTGAGAAACTTTATACTGTTGCCCTACAAAATGCTTTGTCTGCAAGGATGTATGTAAAGCAATACTAGCCACAGAAGCATTAACAGCAACAGCAATAAGGTTAAGAATTACAGCTATTACTAAATCTAACATGCACTTTGTTCTTTTCAATATCTTATTTAGGAATTCTACAGCATGATGATATAGAGGATTTAGAGCCCAAGAATTACCTAGGTTTACAAGCAGCCAAATATGTGTATGTTGCTGTAGTATCGTAAGTGATGAGGATTAAACTTAACAGAGGGATTAATACATGAATACCATTGAAAATCATAACTACTAATTCCAGTATTGAAATTGTTTTTTCTAACTAAAAATACATATGTTACTGGCACATAATTAGTAACATTAGTATTTCTGAGTAAGGTGAATTTATAAGTGTAAGCCGGTACTGTTGTTCCAACAAATCAGCCATTAAAAACCTGAACAGGTTTTAAGGCAGCTATCATCTTCTAAATGTGGATCTGTATTGCAGTAGGGGCTGTGTGGAAGGCAATCAATGCCAGAAAACGGCCTCCTGTTACAGTTTTATTCTCGGCTTGATTCATCCTGGTAACACTAAGCAAATCACAAGTTATGATGTTTCGGAACAATTGTTACTAAGTTAAACATATGTGCCCCAGTTGACCCATTTATATTGAAGTATTTTACCAAATTTGCTCAAAAGTTTTTCAAATAAATGGCTGATGTTTTAGACTATAATGTGTAACATCTGGACATACAGGTTATGATATTTCTTATTTTCATTAACATTATCCCAGGTATGATTAATGGACTATGCTGAGAGCCTTTTATGACAAGTATGATATGTGCCTATTTTATTATTTAATAGGTTGTTCATATGTATTTTTTCTTTAGGTTTATTTATATCATGGATTATATAAATGCATTTATGGCTGTTGTACCATCCCGGCACCTCTGGGATGAAACTAAATTAATCAGAATGGTTTTTAAAATGTATTCCTGGATTCGGTTTGTCATCATTTTATTGAGTATTTTTGCGTTCATGTTTATTACTGAGATTAGTGTTTAATTCTCTTCCTTGGTTCAGTCTTTGTGTCTTTGCACATCAATCTTACTTCATACTCATAAAATGAGTTCTGGCAATGTTCTTTCTGGTTATATTATGTGCAACACTTGGAGGAGTACAGGAAGTTCTGATGGAATTCTACATTAAAACCATTTGTCCCTGGGATATTTTGTTTGCTTTTGATGAGAGCTTCTATTTCCTTTAAGAGTATATGCCTATTTAAATTGCTCACCTAGGCTTTATTAGATTTAGGTAAATGGTACATAGCCACAAACTTGTCCATTTCTTTTATGTGTCCCAATTTTGTGTAGTACAGGTTTTTATGGTATGATCTAAGGATTCTGTGGATTTCCTTAGTGTCTGATGTCATGTATCCCTTTTAATTTCTAATTGTGTTAGTTTGGATGTTCTCTCTCGTCTTTTATATTTGTTTGCATAGGGTTTGTTTATCTTCTTTATTTTCTCAACTAACATGCTTTTTGTCTCATTGATTCATTGTATTTTTTATTTGTTTCTATTTATTTCAGCCCTAAATTTGATTATTTTCTGTTTTGTACTCATTCTGGTCATGTCTGCTTTTGTTTTTTCTAGAGCATTCACATGTGTTGTTAAGTCACTAGTGTGAGCTTTCTGTATGAGCTAGGAAGTTTCCTCTTAGCACTGCTTTCATAGTGTTACATAGGTTTTCATGCAACGTGCCTTCATTTTTGTTTATTTTTATGAAGTATTTATTTTATTTAACCTTGATCCATGGTTGGTTCAGTAGTTTGCTGTTCAATTACCATTGTTTTTTAGGATTTCTGAGAATAATGTTGTTTTCAAGTTCTAATTTTAAATCGTGGTCATCCGATTACTCCATTTTTTTTTGTTTCTGTGTATGTTTACTGTGTTGCACAGTGTGTGGTCAGCTTTATTGACGTTTTCATGAGGTGCTGAAAAGATGGTATATTCTTTCTTGTTTGGGTGGAATATTCTATAGATGTGTGTTAGGCCCATTTCATTCATTACATCTCTTAGTTCTCTTATTTCGCTTATAAATTTTTGTCTCGTTGACCTGCCCAACGCTATATTCCCGTATAGCGGAATGCTGAGATTTCCTACTATTAGTGTGTAGGATTTTATGAGTACTTTCAGTTCTAATAATGTTTTTTTTATATGTGTGAGTGCACTAGTATTGTGTGCATAGATGACAAGGATTGATACTTCATCTTGATAGATTAAACTTGTTATTAGTATATAGTGTCCTTCTCCAACTCGTCTGACTTATTTTAGTTTAAAATCTAATGTTAGAGATTACGATAGCTACACCTGTTTGTTTTTTTTGGTCCTTTTCCATACACTTTCCTCTGAGGTACTGTCTGTCTTTGAGGTCGAGGTATGTTTCCTGTATACGATAGATTGCTGATTCTTGTTTTCCTACCTATTCTCTTAGCCTGTGTCATTATATGTGGATTGAGTGCATGCATATTAAGAGATATTAATGACTTGTAGTTGATGATTTCTGTTATTTTTCAGTGTGAGTGGTTTTGTGTTTCCCTTCCTAGAGTTTTGCTGATGTGAGTTTATTTGCTGCTTGAGAATTTTTGGGTCAAGTTTGCATTCTTGGGTTTGTGTTTTCCTTTTAGTAATGCTGGCTATTTTGATACGTATTTTTAAGGTTTTTTTTTTCTGTCAGGTGATATCTTGTTTTCTCCAATGGTGAAAGAAAGCTTTGCTGGTTTTAGTAGTCCGCATTTGTATTCAAGGTCTCATAGTGTATGCTGCACATTTATCCAATATCTCTTGGCTTTCATGGTTTCCATTGAGAGGTTGGTAGTAATTCTGATGGGTTTACCTAAATATGTCACTTGGTCTTTTTCTTTTGCAGTTCCTAATACTCTTTCTTTATTCTGTATGGTTTTGCATTTGATGTTTTTGGTATGATAAGGGGATTTTTTAAAATCTAGTTTATTTGTTGTTCTTTATGCTTCTTATACCTCCATAGGGATATCGTTCTTTAAATTGGGAAAATTTTCTTCTGTAATGTTCTTGATTATATTTTCTGTGCCTTCTATCCCTATTTTTATTAGGATTTGTCATCTGTTGTTTTTCCAGATTTCCAGTACGTTATCTGTTAAAAATTTGTTAGGTTTAACATTTTTTTTCATTAGCTGATCTAGCAATCTTCACACCCTGAGATTCTCTCTTCCATCTCTTTTATTCTGTTTGTTGTACTTCCCTCTGTAGTTTCTGTTCATTTATCCTGGTTTTTCATATACATTGTTTCTATTGTTTTCTTTATTGCATATATTTAAGTCTTACGTCTTAAACCGTTTTCTTCAACAGTCTGACTTTTTTCCTTAGTTATCTTGCTTTTTTTGGGTGATTTTTAATTTCTTTCAGATTTTAGCTGATGCTTTTTTTTGCGTTTTTTAGTAAAGTTTTCATTTTACTTTAAATGTCTCTATTCTCTCCATAAATTTATCTTCTTAAATAATTACAGTCATTTTTTCCTTGATTACGAAGTCTGCCTGGTCTGTGATCACTTGATTCTGATGTTACACTGTGGCCTCTTAGGATGTTGGACAAATTCTTGCATTGGAGTGTACCTATCTCTTTTCATTTGATCCTGGCAGTGTCTTTGCATCTTGTCCAAAATCTTACAGTGGCTTTCTTAGTCTTTGGAAACTGTTCTTGCTCTGCTCTGGTTTAGAGGTCTCATTTTGCCTGCTCTTTTGCTTTTTTTTTTTACTTGGTTGCTCTTTTGGTCTACTCTGTGCAGTCATAGCTTGTTTGTGGACTTCCTCTCTTGGTCTTCTGACCTGAGG